>NW_011494900.1:3632176-3733538 GCF_000754665.1 Bison bison bison | reverse complement strand
GATGGCTGGATGGCATCACTGACTCGATGGACGTGAGTCTGAGTGAACTCTGGGAGTTGGTTTTGGACAGGGAGGCCTGGCGTGCTGTGATTCATGGGGTCGCAAAGAGTTGGACACAACTGAGCGACTGATCTGATCTGAAGACACCTGGGAAGACCAGTTGATGATTTTTAGTGATGTTCAGTATATGCTTGAAAAGAATGTGTAATACTGCTTTTTTCAGTATTGCTACTGCTACTGCTAAGTCGCTTCAGTCGTGTCTGACTCTGTGCGACCCCAGAGACGGCAGCCCACCAGGCTCCCCTATCCCTGGGATTCTTCAGGCAAGAACACTGGAGTGGGTTGCCATTTCCTTCTCCAATGCATGAAAGTGAAAAGTGAAAGTGAAGTTGCTCAGTCCAAATTTATATATATACATACACAAGTAATCTATTACATATAATAGATCACATAATTATGCATTATAATACTAGATTATATTATTATACAATATATGTGTATAAAATGTTATATATTACATATAATATGCTAAAAATTATCACTATATTAAACTTAGTTAACATCTGTTACTATACACAGATATTACATAATTATCAACCATATTTCCCACACTGTAAATTTCATACCCGAGACTTATTTTGTAAGTGGAAGTTTGCACCTCTTAATCTCCCTCACCTATTTCTCTCCTCTCCTCAATCCTGCCTACAATCAAACTTTGATTTTTATAAATATAGATGGTGTTATGGGTATCTTATTCCTTATTGCATCCTCAGCATTTAGCCTCTGCCTAGGTCGGAATAGGCTTTATAGGACTTTGTTGTTTGTTTTTAATGGATGAATGATTATGGAATTGATAAATAAATTTTTTACATGTAAGTTAAGGCAAAGAACAACAAAGAAAATTCTAAATAAGGTTATTTTTCTGTTTCAGTTTTCTTCTCTCTTATCCAGTTTATTTTCTTATTCCAGTTATGCTTTTCTCTCACTCTTTGAGTCACCAACTTTTTCCCCTTAAAGTGATTGCCTTCCTTCACCTATTCATTTTACACTCCAGAAGTCTGGCTGAATTCATTCTTTACAGTAGAAAAGAATGCTAACTGTAGGGAGACTTCCTAGAGTCTTTCTCAGATGCCCTTTTCATTCTGTGGAAGTGAAAAGAGTGTCTGCCCTGGGTAATAGAGGAAAATTGGATAGGATAAATTGCTTCCTTTTCAATTTATTTTCCACAAAAGAAATCCTGCTTTAAAGGGAAACTTATTTATAGATAGGATAAGTGAATTTGATTCTTCTTTGGGTTAGCCACAGTGTTGACACAAAAGGGAGAAAAACACCGGAATTGTTACACTTACCCCATTGGTGGTTTCAGATGGCCAGTTCCTTTACCAGAAACTGAAGGTCTTTCACAACTGACTTTGGATATCACGGATGAAAGAAAACATTGCATAGTATCAGCCAGCCTACAGGACAAAGACCCTAAATTCATAGACACTCCTAAACTGAAAGTGACAGAAATGTAAAGCAAACTAGTAAAGCAATAAAGAAAATTTGTTTGCATTACTCTTAAACCCAGGGATGGTCATTATTTCAGGTAGGACTAGGTCTAAGGACTGAAAGGACGTTAGGGTTCTGACTATGTTTACCTGTAAGAGCCACATAGTAGGCAGGATGAGAATTCCAGAGTTTCTGCACTGGAAATTCCAGATTTGGCCTCCCTCCGTTTTTAGTAACCCTAATAGAGAATGTTTTCTTGATAGTTCCTGTAAAAAAGTCTCAGAGAAGGTTCTGATGAGTCTAGCTTGAGAGAGGTGCCTCAAATCAGCACTGTGGCAATGGAGATAGTATTCCGATTAGGCAGGGATAGGATCCAGCTTCATACCTGTAACTGAGGGGTGGGGAGGCTAATGGCTAAGGGGTGGGGTCAGCCCCAAATCGTACAACACAGAATGGGTCCCTTTCGGAACAGACATTCTAGAAGTTTTCAAAAGAAAGGAGTACTGGCCAGCTCCCACTCTTCCATCAATATTTTTTTTATTGGTCTCCACTTTAAACTTTTTTCAAGTTTGACACTTAAAAGATGGCAATTTCTTAAAGTATCCTATTATTAATTCCAATATTTAGTAAATTTTTATCAGAAATCATCTCTATTTCCAATCAAGATTACTCATGCTCTAATTTACTTTTTTGTTGGAATCTTGAGAGATGTCAAACTTTGACAACTTTGTTTTAGCGACTTTATGGCCTGGAAAGAGAGAAAATTAGGAAAAAAAAAAAAGACACAAATAAAACAGATGTAAAATAACTCCAAGAGTGCAGCAGCATAATTATTACTGAGAAAATTGGTAGCCTTAGTTATCATTGGAGTCAGCAAGGGAGATTCTGAAATTAACTGGGATATAGGGCTTTTTGTGGAAAGCTAGCTGAGTTCTCATTGCTGTCCACTGGAGTTTGTGATCTGAGATTCAAATTCACAGTAAGTCTCAATCTGAATTGGGATTCCCATCTTCCACCTAATTTGTTTCTCTGCCTTGATTTCATAACCCAGAAAATGCTACCAGCATCAACACAGATGACCAAATTAGAAGCTAGTTTTTACTTGCCCATCTTCACAAACATTTAAACATAACATTTTCTGCATCCACCCTTGAATCTGTTCGAATCTTTCCCTGTCCATTCACCTACTCCACTCACTCAATTCCTCAAGAAATCTTGAGTCCACTGGGCCAGGTATATATCAAATGAATAACCATAAAAATAACTTTAATTTATAGTTATGATCAGTGCTATGAGGGTGAGTACAAGGGGAACAAGGAGCTCAGGGATGACTACCTAAGGAAGTGACATTTAAATTGAACCTTGAAAGCTTGTAAGAACTGGCAGAAAGTGGGAGATCACCTGTGTTCCAGCCAAGAGGAAGTTTGTGTGATGACCATTTACACAGTTGTGATGTGTTATACGCAGAAGGCAATGGCACCCCACTCCAGTACTCTTGCCTGGAGAATCCCATGGATGGAGGAGCCTGGTAGGCTGTAGTCCATGGGGTCGCTAAGAGTCGGACACGACTGAGCGACTTCACTTTCACTTTTCACTTTCATGCATTGGAGAAGGAAATGGCAACCCACTCCAGTGTTCTTGCCTGGAGAATCCCAGGGACGGGGAAGCCCGGTGGGCTGCCATCTATGGGGTCGCACAGAGTCAGACACGACTGAAGCGCCTTAGGAGGAGTAGGAGGAGGATGTGTTAGAAGGATCGTGGAGAATTACGGGGTGTAGGAGAAACTGAAAAATGGCTGCAGCAATCTCAAGACATCATTGTCTTTCACCTGGATGACTGCCATAGCATTTTAGCTTTTCTCTTCGTGGACTTTCATTTTCCTAATCTCTTCTTCAGAGGATCACAAGGAGGCTCTTTGTAAAGCATGAATCCAACATGTTTCTTTCTTACTTAAAGACTCTCCAAAGCCTTCGGGATAAACACCTAATCTCCCTAGCACAGAGTCAAGGCCCTTGGGATTTGTTCTCACGTGTTTTTCTGCCTTCCTCCCTCATGGTTCCTAGCAGTCTATGTGGTGGCAGTCGCTTCATCTGCGTCTTTGGAAATGACTTGCGTGTGTGTGTGTGTGTGTGTGTGTGTGTTAGTCGCTCAGTCGTATCTGACTCTTTGTAACCCCATTGCTCGGGCTTATTTTCATCCATGTACCTCTGACTGTGCAACAGATTCTAACTAGGAGGCCCTTCCCTCCTGGAATTATGTTCAACTCATCAGACTCAGTTTTTTAAAGGTTTCTTCTTGGAAAGCCACCTCACAGCACTCTGCATGCCTCTAACATAACACTTGGCACAAAGTCTTGTGATCCATTCATTTGACAAATATTGAGTGGTTACTATTGCTAGCACTGTTTTAGGCACTGGAGGATACAGTAGTGAACAAAACAGATATTAGGTCAGCTTTGCCCCTCAGGTTATGAGAATCTGGAGCACTGATTGTGTCTTAATCATTTCTGTATCCTCAACAGATGTACAACAGTGCCAAATATAATTAAATCTGAATTGAATTGAGCTAGTATTCAAGCCCAGGTCTGCCTAATTTCAAAGTCCATGATCTTTCCACTACTATGTGGAATCCAGATGAATCCGAGTCTATTAAAGTAAAAATAGTAACACTATTAAAGAAAAATGGCATGGATCATAAGTAATCAGGACTTGGTTCATTTTAAATGCTCAATAAATAATTTTGCCAAATCGTCCTTTTAAACTACCATCTTTGGCTCAATGAGTCACCCTCTGGCATATTAATTTTCCAACACTTCTCTCTCCTTCCTCTCCAGACACACTCTCTAAATTCAGAAACATTTATCACTATACAGTTTAATAGAAGAAAAAATTAGATACAATCTAAATGTTCTTCTATAAGGTACTGGTTACATAAGGTAAATTCTTCCAAAGGATTATTATACAATTCTTAAGTTAGCACTAAGTGCAACTGACAAAGAAAGATGACCATATATTACTAAGTTGAAAAAACAAGTTGCAGAATAATGTGTATAGACCAATTTTATTAAAATATATATGGATATGATACATACATGAATAAGAAAAAATCTACAAGGATCATAACTATTGACAAAATCTTCATTCTGGAGGTATAGTAGGATCTTCTCATTTATATATACTTTTTCAAAACAAACAACTTTTTACTAAAGTATAGATGATTTACAATGTTGTGTTAGTTTCAGGTATACAGCAAGGTGATTCAGTTATACATACGTGTATACCTGTTCTTTTTCAGATTATTTTCCATCATAGGTTATTATAAGATATTGAATATAGTTCCTTGTACCATGTAGTAGGTCCTTATTGCTTATATGTTTTATATATAATAGGGTGTATATGTTAATTCCAAACTCCTAATTTATCTATCCCCTGTCCTTTCCCCTTGGTAACCACAAGTTTGTTTTCTATAAGTAGGACTGAGATTCTTAGTTTAGAGACACCCCTGACTCTCCTAGAGCTTTGTCACCTGGGCTACGGGGGACTGACTGTGCACCCTCTGACAGAGCATATACCTTTTGCATGTATGTAGAAATGTGCTTTTTTCCCCCGGGGATGGTGTGCATTATCATCATTAGGTTCTCACAATGATCCTTGACCTAAGATACATTGAACCATCTATGCAGAAGACGGATGCTTAGGAAGTCCTCCATGAACGTCTTTTATCTCCATTAGGTTTTTAAATTTTTTTAATGTTTTATTGAAGTATCATTGATTTTCAGTTTTTTTAAGTTTTTGGTACATAGCAAAGTGATTCAGTTGGTATGTATATGTATTTTTGGATTTTTTTCCATTATAGTTTATTATGCAGGAGACTCAGCTTTGATCCCTGGGTGGAGAAGATCCCCTGGAGGAGGAAACGGCAACTGGCTCCATATTCCTGCCTGGAGAATCCCATGGACAGAGGAGCCTGATGGGCTACAACAAAGAGTCGGACACGACTGAGTGACTGAACACAAGATATTGAACATAGTTTTCTGTGTTATATAGTAGGAGATGGTTGTTCAATTTATATACTTTTGTATTGTTTGATTTTAGAATAAACTTGTATCGTTTTCATAATTAAAAAGGAAGATAAGGGTGAAAATATAAAAGATGCTCTGATAACATAAACTATTACCATATTAATTCCTATGATTTTGTTTTAAAAGCTGGTTAGTTTGAGCATAGCTTCTAGTCTTAGCAAAGTTGAAGTGATCTAGTACTCTTGCCTGGAGAATCCCAGGGACAGAGGAGCCTGGGAGGCTGCTGTCCATGGGGTCGTACAGAGTCAGACACGACTGAATTGACTTAGCAGTATTACTTAATTCTGAAACTTAAATGAGAAATCTTTAGTTTTACTTCCAGATCTGTTTGACTGACTTTTGACCAGGCCATTTAGCCTCCAGTCTGTATCCCTATATGCTTATTAGGCAATTAGACTTAGTGTTACAAGTGGCATTAACACATTTAGAATTATTTGCCGGGGTGGGGCGGGGGGCGGGCAGTGTTGCCACTCATTTTTACTGGGAAGCTATTGATTCAATAAACCTTCTAAAGTACGTGATGGATTTCCTTTCACTGAATGAATATTCAGAGCCAAAAGAGGATGGAGCTACCCCAAGATGAACTTGGAAACCTAAGAGGAAAAAACCAGGGAAATTTCATCATGGAGATTATTCCTAAGCAGTTTCCCACATATTGATTGTACCTAGAGTCAAGAGGTAGCAGAATAGCCCAGATCTTGACTCAGTTTCTCTAAAGTCACTCAGTCAGTAACAAGGTGCAGGGGATGGTGGCTATTGTACCTCCAGGACTCCTCATGTTTCATTTTCAGAGATCACAGAGGAACATATTGCAATAGATCTAAGACTTTTAAAAACTCTACAAAGCGTTTTCTTCACTTTATCATCAGTGATTTACATGCATTTACATGTTATAGCTTTAAATTATAGATACCATGCAAGAAGAGTCTGTGTTTTGAAAGTCACATATTGGAGAGAACATTTAAAAATTTTCTTGACAATTGTGCCCAAGCTAATGGTGTTCCTCCATATCTCCTAGAACAAAGAGAGGAACACAGATGTGGAAGTGCCAATTAGCAAAACTGGGCCACCCATAACTGGAGCCCAGAGAATATTTGTCAATTCACATATATGCTTTGAGTAAGGAGTAAGTGGTCAGTTCTCCAGCAATTAGTTCTATGCTCAGACAGTAAAGAATCTGCCTGCAATGCAGGAGACCTGGGTTCGATCCCTGGGTCAGGAAGATCCCCTGGAGAAGGAAATGGCTTCCCATACCAGTATTCTTGCCTGGAGAGTTCCATGGACAGAGGAGCCTGGCAGGCTACAGTCCATGGAATAGCAAAGGGTTGGACATGACTGAGTGACTAACACTGTCACAACTGAAAAACTCATCAAAAGGAGAAAATACATGGTAAATTTAAATTTATAATCATGAATTGAGTGAAACTTAATAGGAGCAGGGACCTTTTCTAGGGAAAGGTAGGTTAGAAAAGTGGCTCAAAAATAATGACCATCCTTATTGTGTTAAAATAAACAGATCATAAAACTAGATATCAAATGTTATGCTAATCCTGAAAATGAACCGTAGACAAAAGGAAGAATTTTTGAAATGTGGGAAGTTTTGAACATATGGAATAAAAAAGGGATATAAAGGTTAGCTTTACATATACGATGATACAAAGACATACTAAGAACAAATCCTTGAAAGGAATACATTAATAAAACTTAAGAACCATTATTTCTGGGTCATGGACTACAGGTAATTTTTATTTCTTTATACTCTTCTGTATCTGTCAAACGTTCTGCATGTACAACTTTTGTACTTAAAAATTGTTATTGGTGGTGGTTTAGATGTTATGTCGTGTCTGACTCTAGTGACCCCATGGACTGTAGCCTGCAAGGCTCCTCTGTCCATGGGATTCTCCAGGAAAGAATACTGGAGTGGGTTATCATTTCCTTCTCCAGAGGATCTTCCCAACGCAGGGACTGAATCTGGGTCTCCTGCATTGCAGGCAGATTCTTTACCAACTTAGCTACAAGGGAAGCCCACAAGTATAATAGAATGTGGCAAAAACAAAGAATAAGGCGGGGAAGCCATGCAGTTAACAAATATTTATGCTGTGGCCAAAACTATACTAGTTGCTATGAATAAATATGAAAAACATAATTGCTGCTTTCAGGGACCTTTGAGTTCTGTGGTAGAGACAAGTAAGGAAATCAGCAACTGTAATTATATGTAGAGGTATGATAAGGAAGTTCCTAGACACTTTCCAGGATCAAGATAGAGGTAAAAATGGGTAATCATAGATATGAACACAGGATTGCATAATGGGAACACAGAAAAGGAACACTGGATATAGTTTGGAAAGATTCAAGGTTTCCTGCAGAAATATTTTGCTTCCCAACTGCTTTAGATTTTTGGCAATTAAGTTTTAAACATCAAATTATTATAAAATAGTATATTCAAATAGCACAAAAGTGAATAAAACAAAAAAATCTTGATCTGATGAATAGTAAAGTTATTCTTTCATTATTGCTATATACTTTAAAAAAGATTCTGATGCTATATATATATATATATATTGTTTTGTCACATACTTTTACCTCTTGACATATTGAGTATCTTTGCATATATTGGCCCACCTTATTCTTAGCAGCTGTTTTCTACTATATGTATGCACATTAATTTTTTAACCAGTACTTGGCTGGTAGGGTCTTCCCAGGTGGCACAGTAGTAAAGAATCCTTCTGCCAGTGCAGGAGATGCAAGAGAGGCAGGTTCATTCCCGAGTTGGGAAGATACCATGAAGTAGGAAATGGCAACCCGCTCCAATATTCTTGACTAGAAAATCCCATGAACAAAGGAGCCTGGTAGGCTACAGTCCCTGGGGTCGCAAAGAGTTGGACACCACTGAGCGTGCACTCACACACACATTTGGTTGGCAGACATTTAGGTTTTCTGGTTTTCACTATTACATATAAGTTGGAATGAATACCTTCATTTACACATCATGTATACTTGAGCTAACATTATTTTGAAGCAAGTTACTTAATCTCTTTATGACTAATATTTATAAAATCACTGAAAGAGTTGTCAAATTTATCACTATTTCTTATATAAAGTGAAGCGTGTGTGCATGCTCAGTTGTGTCCCAACTCTTTGCGATGCCATGGACTGTATCCCGGCAGGCTCCTCTGTCCATGGAATTTTCCAGGCAAGAGTATTAGAATGGGTTAACATTTCCTACTCCAGGGTAATCTTCCCTACCCAAGGATCGAACCTGCATCACTTTAATCTCCTGCATAGGCAGGCAGATTCTTTACCACTGAGTTACCTGGGAAGCCCTTATTTCTTATACGGGGATTGGTTAAAAAAGAATTTTTCAAACTATTATAATGCTAGCCTAACTAATAAATTAAAATAATCTATTATGTGATAAATCCTTTGTTTACATTTCACTAAATGAATAAAATAATGGAAACCATATTACTGGTTGAAGACAGATTCTTGTATTTTTTTTAGTTAGCTTGTTTTTTAATGACTGGAAAAGTAACACAGGCCCTTAACAAGTATAAAGATTCTCTACCTGGAAATAAACATTGGTAACATTTTGATATCTATTCAGTCAGACAATCTTTTGATGTAAAGTTTTTCTAGGTGACAGAAAATGGACAGTCCTGTCACTGATTTACTTTTCAGTAATGTCTGCTGTGAACATCTTTTAATGTTATCATTTTTTACAAAAAGTGTATCATCATTTTAAATGGCTTTTGTAATTATAAGCAATTTATCAATGGATATCTTTATAAGTTGTTGGACACCTTTCCTTTTACTAATAAAAATTCTCAGATGTAGAAAGGCTGTTGATACACAAATGCCTATTCCTTATACCTTCATCTAGTTTTTATTCTTTTTAAATCTTTGCCAGTCTGCTAGGTGAAATGTAGTACAGTAGGTCACTATTAGTATTTTTTCATTTTTTCTGATTTTTAGTGAGGTAGAACATCTTTTCATATAATTACTGACACACGACTGGCTTCTTCATGTACTTTGACCTTTTTAAAAGAGTATGGTTGCCTGTTCCTTAATAATTTGTAAGAGCTCTTAATGTATTTATTATGTAAATTAAACATTATTAGATATTTCGAATAGTAACCAACTGTATATAATTAAATATTAACACTTTCATCATCCATGTTACAACTGTTTCTCCATTCACTATTGGGTTTTCAGCTTTATATCTTTTGCCATATGAAAGGTACAATTCGTGTTTTCAAAGCATCAATATTTTCCTTTGTTGAATTGACACCATGCTTAGAAACAGAAGCAGCAGCAGGTCTTGTCCCAATACGTAAGTTATTTCTATGGAAGCAATGTGGTGTGGTGTAAAGAACGTGAATTAAGACCCAAACACATTTGAGTTCAAGTCTGGTACAGCCAAGTGGTGGCACCCACATTCTATGTTGTGTAACCTGAACCAGTTTCCTCATCTGCAAAAAGAGGAAAACAACACCACTTCAGAGACTAGAGTAAGAATTAAGTACTTGGCACAGACAAGGAATCCAGCAAGTGTTAATTCTCATTTCTTTGCACTCAGCGAGGCATTATTAATTGCCAAGTGTTCACGAAAACGAAAAGACTGGGAGGTGTAATTTTTGGTGAGTTTATATTCAAACATTCTTTCAGGTAGCTTTTAGAAGCATTTCATTAAACTACAAACCCCATAATGCACATAAAAGAACCATAAAGTTTCCGTGTATGAAATCTTCATGGCTTGGAGGAGGGCGAAGAGCCAAGGATTTTTTCTTCTCTGGTTTTTCCCTCGTTAAGACACCCTTTCCCCACATACTTCCTAAAGAAATACGGTTACTTTTCTTACTTCGCGATAACCCTTGAAAGGCTGATTTCACAGGTTTCAACGTGAGTCTTCAGTTTCAAGGCAAAAAGATATCGCGATTAGAAAACGGTGACGCCCATAAAATTCATTATACCGAATCTTACGAGCTGTGAGGGACCGAGACACTGCTGAAATAATCCTACCCTGCTGTAGATTTAATAAAGAGAAAAACGATAATTAACACGGTCATATCCAGTAGCCACTTTTATCCCTGAGAATCTGGGCTTCGTTCCCAACCAGCGAGTCTCGTCTCCTCAGTCACTGGCTTCGCGTATATTATTTATGTCCGACACTCTCGTATTTGCATACGACAGTGAATCCACTGCTTCACGGCGCCGGATTAGTCCTGCGCCAACTCCGCCGGCGCTCCGCCCGCGCAAGGCTGTGTACCGCCGAGCATGTGATCTCTCAGCCTCGCAGGCCTGAGAGAGGTATCCGGCGCCTCGCGCGCGCCGCGGCTCCTCAGAACATCCAGCCAGGGTAGACGCCGCGGCGCGAGCCACTCGAGCCGGCGCGGCCGCCTCCCGAATCGGCGTTCCCCTCTCGCCCTCCCGCAGCCCCACCATCCCAGGCTCCCCGGCGGCCGCGGACCCGGGGAAGGGCGGGAGGAGGGGCTCCTCAGGGAGCAGCGGGGAATTCCCCCTTCCACCGAACGTTCCCGATTGTTCACCATCCTCACGTCAGCAGCAGGGGGTAATCCCCGACTCCAGCTGCTCCTGACGTCACCGCGCGGAGCCACCGCCCCCCGCGCGCCCCTGCCTCCGGGACCTCCTCGAAGCCCCTCCCCTAAGCATAACCACGCCCTCTTCCCCTCCCCCAGCCGCTCGACGTAGCGGGCGGGGCTTCTTTGGCCGAGGCGTGAGCGGTTGCTTAGGCCAGAAGGTTCTCTGGTGGAGACGCTCCTCCTGCTGCCCCGCCCAGTAGGTTTGTTCGCACCGCTTCTTCCACACCCTATCTCCCTCCTCCTTCTCCTCGCCCCGCCTTTCCCCTCCCTTATCCTCAGCCCTTTTAGTTTCTTCCCCGCCTCGCCACCGTCCACGATCTCGCGAGACTTGGCCCAGAACATTGCGGATCGGGTCGGCGCCATTTTGGGACTGAGACTGGTTGTGGGGGAGGGAAAAGCGGCAAAAGGGGATTATTCAAAGTACCGAAAACCTCCTCCCGGGATCGAGCGCAGCGGCACCCCTAGGCCAGGGGCACCTCTGGTGTGGCAGAAGGTAATAGCGTTCTCTGCGCTCGGCGCCAGGGTCTAGGGATGGGAGGGGGTACCCGTGTCGGCGTTGAGGTTTGAGGGGTCGGGAGCGGCGTTGGCGGCGTGAGGTGTGAAGCTGCCCGAGGACGGGGGGAGGGTGGCGGGAGAGCGAGGACAGAGAGGGAAGGACGGCGCGGCGAGGCCCCTCTAGGTATTGGCTTGGTCCGGGTGGAGCGGAGGTGGCGGTTGTGGGAGGGGGTGGGTGGCTTAGCCCGGGCGGCTTGAGGGTGGGGGGTGTTGTTTGGCGGAGGCTGGGAATGGGTCCGACGCCTTTCGTGCTCGGTCTTCCTCCCTCCGGCCTCTCGCAGGCGCCCGCCTCCTTTTGCACCGCTGCCGCTGTCGGAGGGTTGAGAGAGTCGAGGCCGAGTTGTGGCCTTTGGTGATTTCTCAGCGCACCCGCTCAGCCCGCCTCTCCAGGTCCGTGGCTGTGGACCGAGGCGAGCGCAGCCTTGCCCCTCTGAGTCCTGTAGGGTCTGATGGGACTCGGTCTGGTTGGGGAGAAAAGCACTCTTAACGTGGTATACGAGAAGGGCTCAGTACCTTCCACCCCCTCAGTGTTGAGAGAAACCTGTTTTCTTAATTCAAGGAAATGGGAACCCTCACATCTCGTGGCTGCCGGGTAAGTCTCACCCTCGGGCGAATTTAAGGAATGTTCTTGTCCCACTTCTCGGCCACTTACCTTCCTACTCTGAATGGGGGAAATGTGCCCCTTTCCTCTGGACATTCTGGTTTGGAGGGAGCGTCTTTCTCTTTATATCCCTCATTCGCTAAGTTGCATTTAGTAATGCTCGGTAGCAGCACACCTGTCTTTGCGTTTTCTTTTGGTAGATTTGAATAGAAAATACGGAAGATCTCTTAGAAGATTGTTTGCTCGTTTGTAACATTTACTCAAAGTATAGGAAGGTTTGCTTATATAATCCCTCTACCTTATATCCGCACACCCTTCCCAGTTGGAATCAGCACTTGTCTTCCATAATACCGTTTCCCACCGTTTTTTCTCCCCCTCAACATATTTTGAAGTCCTTTTCATGCAGTAGACCTTTTTTTGGGTGCGGAAGTGCATTTCTCTCCAGAGGTTGACTGTTGAGGATGGGGATTGATTTTTAGTTCAAAATTAAAATTCAGTGTGTAATTTAAATTTTTTTTATAACTTTTACAGGTGATTGAATTACTCAGATATGAAGATCATCTTCTAGGTTTTGTGTAAAAGGCCCCGGATATTTCAAGTGGCCATTTTGGAATTACAATGTTTTTGGATAATTTTACCCCAGAAGTTTATTAAAATTGGCAAGAATCATCTCTGAAGTGAATTGATAGTAGTGAACAGTTCTGCAAGCTACTTAAAAAGAGATCCAGGCATTTCTTCAGTATTTTGGTTCAAACGGATTATATAACTGGTTTAAAGTGTTTTCAGCTGGTGGTATTTTTGCCTTCCCCCCAACCCCTCCCCTGTTGTTGTTCTTCAGCCAAAACTGTAAGATATGTTTGATTTGTGTACTGAGTAGTTTCGGCAGTTTCAAATTACTGTTTAAATATTGCTGAAGTTTCATGGCAGTTTATTTTTACCTTTATTAAAAGTTTTAGGAATTTTTGACCTCAGCCCTTTTCATGTCACAATGGGACCGCTTTTCTAAATGAAGACATTGAATGAATACAGAGTTTTTTTGCTTTTATCTTTTATTTACGTGGAAATTTAAGATGTGGCAGTTTCCCAGCAGCATGGTAGTATTGAGATAGCTGTGTGTCTCTTGTTTATGCTGATGTTTAGGAATGCTCTTCAGATGTGAAATTTTCTTTTTGTTTTTTCTTTTTGACTCATAAATTGGATTATTTCATCTGGAGTGGATAAGTACAACAGTGACAAGTACATGGAATAATAAAGAAGACTTTAAAATCTTAAAATCCAAGGAACTTGGCTAATTCTGGCGATAGCCATATGAAAACTTTAAAACAGAAGTATGGGTAGCTGACTGAAGTAACTCTATGTCAAATAGCCATAGGTTAAGTGTCTTCAAAGAACTTGGATATTATTTCAGAGGATACAGAATAAAAAAACAAACTGGAAAACATAAAGATTACAGAGACAAATCCAACACCTTCCTGTGCAGTCCTGTTGGAATTTGTAAGTACTATATGGTGAGCAAATCAGATGTTCATTTGTAAACTGTAATGAGTCAACTTTATCCTGTGTTATTCTTTGGAAGCCTTTCAGTTTCTTGCAGTACGATTCCTTGGCTTCAATTTCCTGGGCAGTCTGAAAAGAACTGTTAAGTAAATTGAAATGCAGAAAGAATTGTTAAGAATATTTCAGATGAAACTGTTCACATTTGAAGTTTTTGTACTTCTGAAGTAGACAAATCCATATGGTCAGTATGGCTTTATGGATTAATAGAAAGGTAGGAAAAAAATCAACAAATAGTCATTTTACTTCCTAAATATGAGTGTAGATTACATTCTGAATGCAGTTTAGTGTTCCAGTGTAGAATTAGGTAGTTGTTTAAACAAATTACAGGGCTTGACTTTTAATCTGGTCTTTCATGAAGTAAATTGTTTTAAGGGATAACAATTCCTATCCATTACAGAAATTTTTTGAAACACATTTTGAAGTGGCTTTGTATTTCAGATTGTTCCTTAAGTTCCAAAAAGTTTCAAAAAGTCATTACTAGGAACAGAAACTGAGAGGAAGAGAAGGTACACTAAGAACCTTTAACTTAAAAAAAAAAAAGAGTATACATTCTCTGCCTCCAGAAGGTAATGTTGCCTTAAGTTATAAACAAATCTTGGTTAAAAAAAAAAGTTGTGAATATTAATTGCTGTAATAAAAATCCTTTGACAAGAGTATCTTTTAATTGTTTATTTGAGGATTGACTGGTATTATGATTTGTTACTGCATTTAATTTTTTTTAGTGAGTCATAGGCATTCAGTAGAAGTGTTTTTAAAAAATTGACTAAATTTATTTTTGAAGCAGTTTTTATTAACAGACGAATGTAGCTAAAGTTAAGGTTTTTTTTTTCACTTAATTATCTCTCTGAAATTAAAAAATACCATAATGTTTGCACACTTTGCCAGGATAGCCTAATAACTGGTCATTTGGCTCATTTATTGTCTTGTTGTTGTTATGCTGTTGAATCCTGTTAGCTCCCTTAAAGCAGGAGAGGTAGGAGAGTCCAAAAGATGGTAGGTATTTAGATATACGTGGTATTTTATTTTCTGATACAAAATTGAGATTAGAGTTAAATAAATCTGTCAGAAAAGAATAGGATATTTCTAGTGTTCTTTGTCAGAGCTTTGTGTAGTACTTCTAATTGAGTTTCCACTTTGGTTTATATAAACCTGTGATGAGAACAATCCCCCTTCTGCCCTTTTCTTTGCTTCGGAGAGCCTGTATTTTATATATTCCTCAAACTTAGTGGGTTTTCAAGTTACTTATCTAAGAACATACATTTTGAATGTGATTAGGAATTTGAACTGGAAGTGAATGGCCTTTTTTTTTTTTATAGAAAAGAACACATAAGATTTACTGTTTGTGATTATTTTTCTTTAAATTTCTCCTGTTGCTCCAAGCAGTAGTATCAGGATAAAGATGACTCTAGTGATCAGGGTTTTTAACAATTAACTTTAATCCTTGAATAGTAACATTTGCTTACAGTAGTTGTTCAAGGGCAGCTTTATTCGACTTGAGTGTTTTCATAAATATTTCATTATTTTCTTGGCATTGAAATATACAGTACCAGAGTAATTGAAATAATGGCTGGGTTCTCACCCCTCACCCTAAGTACCTCTATCTCCCTTTCTCCCATTTTTTCCCCTACCTCTGTGCCTGAACAATATATAGGTCTAAAATAACAATTACAATGATTAACATTTATAGATGATGATTGTATGATACATAGTAGTGTATCGTAGAGAAAACTATTAGTTGTATAGGTGAGAAATTAAAAGTTTTAGAGAGACTGAGACTGGTGTAGGAGTCTTGACCAAGTCTCCAAGCTGGACTAGAGAGACCCAAACTTAATCACTAGCCATGTTTAATACTGTCTTCATGTGGATTTTATGTTTATTAATTCAGTTTGAACATTATCACTGATGTTTTTTTCTTCTCATTTACTGCTTTTCTTTGGTAAATAATGATTACTGGTGGAGCTTGGAGACCAGCTAAAAGAAGAAAAACCACTGTTTTACTATTTGTTAGTAGCTATTTGAGTGCTAACTTTGTTTAGCTAAAAATTAAAATATGGTTTCAGATTATGAAATGTGAACAGAAGAGAGAAGAAAATAAAATTCAACAAGGGAAGGGAATAAGGATGGGAACCTTTAATCTGAAAGTAAAATTACAAGTGAGGATAGAACCTAAACAGGCCAGATTATCTAATTGTCTTTAACTCAACCACTTTTTAATAAACGGGTTTAGATAACAATTTAGATCCAGTTGGGGTAGTGATGTAGGAAAAGGGTAGTTTTGGGGAATTAGGAGATTTTTGATCTAGGATTTGGAATATTAGAAAAGGGTCTTTGTGACCTTGCGTATTTACTTAAGGGCTTCCCAGGTGGTGCTAGTGGTAAAGAACCTGCCTGTCAGTTCAGGAGACCTAAGAGATGGGAGTTCGATCCCTAGGCAGGAAAGATTCCCTAGAGGAGGGTGTGACGATCCATTCCAGTGTTCTTGCCTGGAGAATCCCATGGAACAGAGGAGCCTGGTGGGTTGCAAAGTAGTCCTTTGGGTTGCAAAAAAAAAATAGTCCTTTGGGTTGCAAAGAGTCAGACATGACTGAAGCGACTTAGCATGCACGCACATATTTACTTAATCTCTTGGCTTTACTTTTTTCATAAAAATAATGGAAATAATGTATGTGAAGGCTTTTTTGTTAATTGTGAGGTGTAATTAATATACAGGTAAAGTTTTATTTGTAACATAAAATTCTGTTTAATATATTTTACATGTTAAACTAGTATTATGGGCTCTGAAATTATTTCTGTCTCTTGTTTCTGTTAACAGTATTACCTGCATCCTAGTCACGCTTTCCTCATTTCCAGTTTAATCTGTCGTCCTAGCTTGATCTTTGGCTAAGGAAATACCCTACTTTAGTTGAGTTTGTGTGTGTGCGCTTCGTCGCTCAGTTGTGTCCGACTGTTTTCAACCCCATGGACTGTAGCCCACAAGGCTCCTTTGTCCATGGGGATTATCCAGGCAAGAATACTGGAGTGGGTTGCCATGCCCTCTTCCAGAGAATCTTCCCAACCCAGGGGTCGAATCCAGATCTCCCCCATTGCAGGCAGATTCTTTACGGTCTGAGCCACCAAGGAGGTCCTTAGTTGAGTTTACAAAGTCTTTTCCTGTGGCCAGAGAAATCTGCCTAAATTACAGTTCTTGGTTTTGTTACTTTAGCAGCCTTTCAGCTAATGTTTTTGGAATATTTCGGAAAGAGCAAGTTGCAAAGAGATTATCTTATGTCCTCTCCTCTTTTAATGTTTCATGTGTGAGAGGCTCCTAACATGAATTCTTTTTTGGCTATGTGGATGGGAGACTGATTTGAGAAGTCTTTGAAATAGATGTATTTGAAGGTGCTTCCATGTATTTTTTGGGAGAGCAGTTTCAACAGCAGGATCATGAGACACAAAATGTTATAATTACTGATAAGACCTTTTATGATTGGATCTCCTTTTCAGTTTTACCTGCCTGCTTTTCCCCTTTTTGTTAGCTCTCCCACCCAGCAGAATACTTAAAGCTTATGTGCTGTATCTCTTAAAGTAATTGCTGTTTTCTGCGTCTTTTTATATAAGAGATCATACTCAGTTTCTTTAAAAAGTTTTTATTTATTTATTTTTGGCTGTGCTGGTTTTAGTTGCTGTGTGCAGATTTTTTCTAGCTGTGTTGCTTGGACTCCAGAGCACTGGAGTAGCTGCGCTCCTGCTGTGAGGCATGTGGGATCCTCCCAGGCCAGGCCAACCCATGTCCCGTGCATTGGCAGGTGGACTCCCAACCACTGGACCACCAGGGAAGCCCCAGTTTCTTTAGTCATCTTTCTGTTCACAACTTGGGCAGTGCAGTGTTTTCATCTTCATTTCCTACCTGTTAATTCAGTTTCCAGGTTATGTATTTTTAAAATCATATTTAGAAGTTGTTCCATACTTGTTTTTTTTTTTAAGCAAGATCTTAAAAATTCTAGTTAAATGGATTGTTTTGGTTGTACCTTGCAGATGCCTTTAGAAAATTATTTAACTGAAACATTGTCATTTTTTTGGTCTCTACGTATGTATGTATACTAGTAAAAACAGGTTAGCTTTCAGTGAACATAAATAACACAGTTGACTCTTGAATGACACGGGGATTATAGGCACCTGGATGGCATCACTGACTCGATGGACGTGAGTCTGAGTGAACTCCAGGAGTTGGTGATGGACAGGGAGGCCTGGCGTGCTGCGATTCACGGGATCGCAGAGTCAGACACGACTGAGCGACTGATCTGATCTGATCTTTGAATTGGAAGATTTGCATATAGTAGGCCAGACGTCTATATCTGACGTTTCTTGATATCTGCAGTTTTGCATGCACAAATTGAACCAGTTTTGGATAGTGTAGTAGTCTAATTTTTAATATTGATAAAAATCCACATGTAAGGTGGCCTGCACAGTTCTAATGACTATGTTTAAGGGTCAACTGTATGTTCTTGTTTTTTTCTTTCTAATGTCAAAACTTTTTTTTTTTTTGCTTAAAACTGTATTCTTTAAACAGGGGAGTTAAAAGAATACTATTGCACGTGGATTTTCTGTGGGTCAGAAATTTGATCGCAGTTTAGCTGAGTGGTTCTGGCTTCTTCTATGTCTTGCATAAAAATCTCAAAGGTTGCTGTCATTTGGAGGCTTGACTGGTGCCTAGAGGATCTCCTTCTAAAAAGGTGTTCCTCTTTGGGCTAGCAGGTTGCTGCTGGCTGGTGTCTAGAGCACTCAATTTCCTTAGCATATGTAGATCTTTAGCTGTTTCCATGGCAGCTGCATTTCCAGAGGAAGTCATCTGAGAAGAAAGGTAGGTAGAAGTGTGCAGTGCCTTTTATGACCTAGTCTCAGAAGTCACTTCTGCCACATTCTTTGCATTAGAAGCAGCCTATTAAGTCTAGCCCACAGTCAAGGAGTGAGAAATTAGGTTCCACCTTGTGTCAAAAGATTTTGTGGACATAGTTAAAAAAAACTAGGGGGTAATTCTTCACAACCTGTTGTTGTCAAAATGGGGGCTTCCCAGGAGGCTCAGTGGTAAAGAAATCTGCCTGCCAGTGCAAGAAGCAGGGGTGCGTTGGTTGATCCCTGGGTTGGAAACATTTCCCCTGGAGTAGGAAATGGCAGTCCACTCCAGCATTCTTGCCTGGAAAATTCCATGAACCCGAGAAGTCTGCAGTCCATGGGATTGCAAAGAGTTGGATACTACTGAGTGACCGAGGATACCCACATGTTGTCAATATAATTAGCTAAAGTCTTCACCCCCACAAATAGGTTGTTTTAAGTTTAGAGAAGAAAATAGATTCTAAATTTGTATCAGTTTAGCAGGTATAAGTCTTTTCTGCCTTTTGAGCCACTGAATGAGATAGAGAAGTAAAATCTTCGGCCCCCTTTGCACTAATCTCCCAATCTGTGTAATGAGGAACTGTTCTATCATGGTAAAATAAACATAAAATTTACCATTTTAGTCATTTTTGAGTGTACACTTCAGTGACCTTGAGTACCTTCACATTGTGCAATTATCACCATCCATCTCCAGAACGTTGTTTTATCTTAAATTGAAACGCTACCCATTAACTGTCCATTTTCCCTTCTCCCAAGCCCCTGGCAAGCACTGTTGTATTTTCTATGAGTGTGACTACTCTGGGTACCTCTTACCTATTGATACTGTACTCTTTGAAACGCTTCTTAAATATTTTGAAGGATATCTTCAAGGAAATCAGGTATGTTTATAATAAAATAGACTTTTGGGTTCTAATTAATTTGTGGCAAAATATGCATAACATGAAGTTCAGCATTTCAGTTATTTTTAAGTGTATCGTTGTGTGGCATTTAGGTACATTCATGTTGTTACGCAGTCATTACCAGCACTCACCTCCGGAGCTCTTTTCATTTTGTAAAACTGAATCTCTGTACCCATTAAACCATAACTATTCCTTGCTCCTCCCAATCCTTGGAAATCACCACTCTCCTTATGTCTCTATGAACTTAACTACTTTAGGTACCTCATATAAGTGGAATCATGCAAATTTGTCCTTTAGTTACTGGCTTATTTCCTTTGAATGTCTTTGAGGTTCATCTGTGTTGTACCATGGGTCGATCAGAATACCCTTTTTTTTAAGACAAAATAATCCATTATATGTGTACGTACCACATTTTGTTTATTCATTATCCGTTAATGGACACTTGGGTTGTTTCCACCTTTTGACTGTAGTAAATGCTGCTGTGAACATGGGAGTACAAATATTTGTCTGCATCTTTGCTTTCGATTCTTTTGGATAGATACCCAGAAGTGGAACTGCTGATCATACAGTAATTCTATTTTTAATTGAGGAACCACCATATTGTTTTCCATAGAGGCTGCACCGTTTCTTATTTCTACCAGCAATGCACAGGGGTCCCAATTTCCTCAAATTTTTCTCAGCATTTGTTGTTTTCTGTGTATTGTGTTCTAATGGTTGTGAAGTGATATTGTTATGGTTTTGGCTTGGATTTCCCTAATGATTAGTAATGTGATAAGTGATGTCTGGTGTGCTTATTGGTCATTTGTGTCCTTTAGAGCGATACCTATTCAAGCCTTTGGCCCATTTTTAAACCAGATTGTTGTTGAGTTATAGAAGTTCTTTATTCTTGATATCAACATCTACCATAATGGGTGGGTTAATCCATGTTAATGCTTACCGTGTTTCAAGCAGTATTCAAAGCTTCTTAACTATATAAACTAATTTGATCCTCATAGGTGCAGCTTGTGGAAAGGTTCTATTCTCATTTTATAGGTAAGAAAATGAAGTCAGAGGTTTTAAATTGCTTATTAAGGTTACACAGCCTATAAGTGGGATTTCTGAATCCGTACATTCTGCATCCAGAACCTAGAACTCCCAACCATTATGGTTCATAATTTTAGGATGACAGTAGGAAGAAAGTAAAATTCTATTCTATTTCAGGAATTTAGAAACTTTATTCTTAAGCAGCAACTAAATTTTATTTTCCTTAATGTGATACAGTTGTGACTTGTTAATAAAATGCTCACATAAGTTCTTTTTCAGGAATATTTTCCTTTAGAATCACCTCATTACTAATGTTTATATAGCAGTTTAATTTAGAAAGTGTTTTCCCCAATTATCATGTAAAATAAATGTTATTTCCGTTCAGTGGTTTAAGAAAGTCAGTCTGAAATTAAATAATTTATGCAAGCTTCTCACTAAGTGAGGGAACCATAATTTGGATTATTTGCATTGTTCTGTTACAATCAGCTTCCTTAGCAGTCTAAGGTTCTAAGTAGTAGGTCTTATTCTATCCAACAGAACTTTGTGAAAAGGTGTAAGATTCTGTGTCTCTTCTTTCAGTATAATAATCACTAGCTATGTGTCATTGGAGAAGGAAATGGCAACCCACTCCAGTAATCCTTGTTTGGAAAATTGAATGGACAGAGGAGCCTGGTGGGCTGCAGTCCATGGGGTTGCAAAGGGTTGGGCACGACTGAGCGACCAACACTTCAAGACTTCATATGTCATTATGGAGATTTGAAATGCATCTAGTGCAGATGTGGATTTGAATTTTAAGATTTGTTTAATTTTTGTTTAAATTTAAATTACAGCCTATGGCCACTAGCTGCCATATTGGACAGCACAGCTCTAGAGCAGTGGTACAGAATTCTGTCAGATTCCTAACCGTTTGTGACAAATACTTTTTAAAGTGCTCCTGGAATAAAATAGCCTATGCATATAGTAATATCACAATGTTATACAGCTGTAATAAGAAAATAGACATTTATGATAATGTATTTGAATATATAATAGCATAAGTATGATCAGATACCCTCCTCTCTGCCCCCTAATTTCCAGACCATACTCTACAGGTTATTTGCCCTTCTTAAAAAGAAGCAGATGATCTAATAAATACTCTTGTCCTTTAAGGAAGAAAAGTTCCTCAAGTTGATTAATTTTTCCTTTAATAGTATTTACTGCTAGGGTAGTTGAATGGGTAGTTAGCCAACATTAAAGCTATCATACAGTGTAGTAACATGATAAGCATCTTTTAATGTGCTTTGGTGAAGTGTCTATTCAAGTCTTTGATCCATTAAAAGATTATCTTGTTTCATTGTTAGAATTCTTTGTTTTGGCTATAAGTGTATTAGATAATGTATTTTGCAAATTTCTCCCATCTATGGTTTGTCTTCATTTTCTTAACTATGCTTTGGAGATCAAACATTTTAAAACTTGTAGTAAAACTGGTTATGTTTCTTTCATGATTTGTGCTTTTTGTGTCATAAGAAATTTGTACTTAACCCGAATTCATAGGATTTTCTCCTTTTTAGCTTTCTTCTGAAAGTTCTGTAGTTTATATTTTTAGGTCTGTGATCCATTTGGAGTGAATTTTTTTTTTTTTTACTTGTGAAAGGGTTGAGGTTCATTTCTTTCTTTTTTAAATATAGATGTCCTACTCTCCTGTTTGTTGAAAAGACTTTGTTTCCCATGAATGATGTTGAAATCCCTCTGTTGAATGTCAGTTGACTTTATACATGTGGAACTATTGTGGCTTCTCTGATATATGTCAGTTCCACAAAGCAGTAGTTGATAAATACAAATGGTAGCTTTTGACTTTTTGCTTTATTTTAAAACCTGATTGACATCTTTTATAGGAAATTTGGATTAAAAGGGGAAATTGTTTTTGTGGGGATATGAAATATGACCTGTTGTAAAATAATACCATCTTGAATTCATGGAGCAATTGTCTTTTGAATAGCTTGTGATGTTAGATATTATCTAATTTATACGTAAGCGTACTTGAAAAATAAATGACAACATTTTCATGTGGCAAATGAGAAAGTAAGATACAAGCATATCATCTTATTTATGGTAAAATATTGACTCAACAGTGGATCTGGGATTTTTATTTGAGTGTTAGTCTGTGCTAGAGATGTTTATTGCCTGGTAGATGTTTGTCTGTTATGTGCCTGTACTTTGATTGGTGCTGGGCATTTAGTAGCAAACAAGGTGATAATATAAGATTCCTAAACTCATGTAGTTTGTCTTCTCTGAAGTTCTGTGAATATAGAGTAAACACAGTCCTTAAATTTGAATGCTGATTTCATATCATCTAGTAAATAATAACTGTTTAATGTTGGCCAGGCCAGCCTTTTTAAGACTTTATTTTCTGCTCAGGTAAAACTAGTTTTTTTTTTCCTGTTTCACAAAGTTATCATTACAATCAAGTGAGATAATGAATGTTAAATGCTTTGAAATTGTAAAATGATGGCAACATAGTATTGTTATGGCTGGGCCATATAGATAGTAGTATTTGAGGATCATGTGATCAGCCAGGAGGGAGATTGTAGATAAGGGAAAGTAGGGAACTGAGCAGAAACCAGGTATATTTAGATTGCATTTATGACCTGTTTAAAATTGTTGAGCCATAGTCGTTTCACTCTTCTGAGGTAATTGCTTAACTTGCAATATGGTACCATAATTTTAAATGGCATCTTTATGCAAAAGATCTCAAATTTAAATCTCCAGTCCAGGCCTCCTCCCCATATTCTACGCTTGTAATTTACCAACCTTGACCTCTTTAACATATCCAAAACTGAACTTGTCTTTGAGTCTTTCCCAGCCCCTTTGTCCCTGCTTCCATTGCTCAATAAATGGTTACAGTATCCGCCTATTCAGACTAAATAATCAAGTCTTATGTTTGATTTATTTCCCTCCCATCTAGTCAATTGACTAGATGGGAGGAAGTCTCTTTGCTCTCCCAAATATATCCATTTCTGCTCCACTGTCACTGGGCTTGTTACAAGCCTTGATTTTCTCCTACTTGAACTGCTTGTTGTAGCCTCGTAACTTTGTGTCATTCTTGCATTCTTATAGTTCATTATTCCCAGAGGATGGTCTTTTCATCGGACCTAAGAATAACACGCAGAGGATATAGCCTACAAGCAACTTCATTGTCTCTTCTTTTTCTCTGCAACATTGGTCACTGTCATCCTAGACCATTGACTTCCGGCATTTTCTTCCTTAAATACACCAGGCATTTTCCTTCCTGTCTTTGGGCCTTTATGCTCTGCCTCTTTTTCCTTTTTTTAGCTGAGTTTTGACTCATATGTTATGTTCTGAATGACTGTCTCTAATCATTCTGTGTGAAGTGGGCAACCCCCTTCCTATAACCTTTGATTTCTCTTGTTACTGTATTACGTTCAGATCAGTCTCTTAATTATCTCCTCTCACCTATCTTTATTGCATAAACTTCTGAGGAGAGGTACCTTGTCTCGTTTGTTTATTGTTATATGCTCCGTGCGTTAATGTAGAGCAAAGACATCTTAGATAATGTAATCCATTCCCCACCTACGTTACCACCCTCGGTATTTTATTGTAGAACTTCTATTTAACTGCCTGGGGGCTAGGTAAAATTTGTTAGGGGATTATTTACAGGTGAATTTCTTTGTTGTCTGACCATTTAGAAGTGGTTTTATCTGCCTGAGAGTAAGTGTTAGTTGCTTAGTGGTGTCTGACTCTGTAACCCTATGGACTATATATAGCTTGCCAGGCTACTCTGTCCCTGGAATTCTCCAGGCAGGAATACCGGAGTGGGTTGCCATTTCGTTCTCCAGGGGATCTTCTGAACTGATGAGTCAAACCCAGGTCTCCTGCATTGCAGGCAGATTCTTTATGGTCTGAGCCACCAGCAAAGTTCTTAATGTGCCTGCTGCTGCTACTGCTGCTAAGTCACTTCGGTCGTGTCCGACTCTGTGCGACCCCATAGACAGCAGCCCACCAGGCTCCGCCATCCCTGGGATTCTCCAGGCAAGAACACTGGAGTGGGTTGCCATTTCCTTCTCCAATGCATGAAAGGGAAAAGTGAAAATGAAGTCGCTCAGTCGTGTCCGACCCTCAGCAACCCCATGGACTGCAGCCTTCCAGGCTCCTCCGTCCATGGGATTTTCCAGGCAAGAGTACTGGAGTGGGGTGCCATTGCCTTCTCTGCTTTATCTGCCTAGACTTAAATAATTGTTACATGAACTTCTAGTCTGCTTGCTAGATTCAAGGCTAACTTTGGGTTTGCTGTAACCTTTCTGAAGGGACTGCTTGATAAAGACTTCTTTTTATTATAATCCTGGCCTTTTAAAAAAATTTCCATAGTTTTGAAATGTTCAGTCAGAGGGGTTGAAATCTAGTGGAATTGGCCTCTCAGGCTTAAGGAGATAGAACACTTTACATTTCAAGAAGTGACCTTGAAATACGTGGGTAGCCAATTTTGGGCTCATTTTCAGAAATCAGAAAGGCCATGACAATTCATTTATATTAACTGATGTCTTTATTTAAGGAAGAAACATAATCCTTTTACGTTTCGTCCTCGGAGATGGCAAATGCAGATTTATGTCCATAGAGCTTTAATTATTTTTAGTATTGCAGATTTTCTCAGTTTGGTTTTGGCTTTGAATCTTTTAGATCCCTTCCAAGGGGGCTTATTTAATAAAACTCTGGTAGGATGGTAGACTTAAGGCTGCTGTAGCAGATGTCATTAGGTGAGTAATGAAATCATTGCTTCATGAACACTAGCTAGGTTGAAAACTACTTGATTATCAAGATATCTTAAGGACTTTTCCTATGCAAGCTTAGTTGCCTTAGGTTTTTTTAACTCATAGTTTAGATCGTTCACATTATGTACTCTTTGATCTACATTTAAAATGAGTTCCTTTTATAGGCACTTTGTGGAAATGGAGAAAAGTGAGTAAAAATGTTTTCACCTTAGTACTTTAAATTAGGGCCTTCCAAGGATTGAATCTGATGAGAAAATGAGTCTTATTTGAAGATAAAGTTGGCTAGGTTAGTGGAAAGCAAGTTGTGACTGTTGTAGAAGTTTAGACTATTTGTCTTCTTTTTGCCACCTAAAAGACTTTTTGTCTGGGAGATTGAGATCTGTATTTTCTATGGTTTGATATAAAGCTATAACTCAAGATGGTGCCTGACAGGTAAGGCAGAAACTTAAAACTCAGAAAATAGAGACTGACTGAAATACTTGTTAAACTTAAAGCTAATATTTTATATAACACACCGTCTCTACCTGATGTACCCTGGGTTATTTACAGTACGTGTAGGGTGTATATAGAGGTTAAGAATTTGAGCTACCACTGATTAGTACTGTGACCCTGGGAACTTCAAAATGTACTTCACATCTAAAAACCTGTTCTTCTTGTTTGAAGAAAAGATAATATCAACCTCCTGGGGATAGTGAGAACTAAATGAGATAATACTTGTAAAATCCTAAGCAGATTGCCTAACAAATTGTGTGCGTGTGAATATATATATTTATTGTATATTTTGTCTTCATAACCAGTTTGCTGTTGTTGCTGTTGCTAAGTCAGTTAGTTCCTTTAAAAAGTTCCCTGAATTATTTTCTAAAAAATTAATTTTTTACTTTTAGCCATGTTGTGTAGCCTGAGGGGTCTTGGTTCCCTGAGATTGCCCCCTGCAGTGGAAGCAGAGTCCTAACCACTAGACCACCAGGGAATTCCCCAAATCTTTAAATTAAAGATGGATTATATTAAAGTGTTTGAGGAGTCAAGAACTGGTAAAGCTGAGTCAGACTTAAGAGGATTTAAAATTATTTTGAATACATGCACCTAGTGCAAATTACAAATCGTACACGAGTTTTTGTTTTTTTTTTTTAATAGAAAAGTCACCTCCTTTTATCCAGCTATAGTTCTTGTCTGAAGAAACTGTTTTCTATGAATTTTTCTAGAGATTTTATAGATATATAAGCACGTGATATTTTTCTTTCTAATACAAGTAGTAGCATGATGTCCACTTGGCTTTTTTTTTTTTTTGGTCTGAGTTGGGTTTCATTGTGGTGTGCACGTTTAGTTGTGCTGCAGCATGTGGGATCCTAGTTCCTAGACCAGGGATTGAGCCTGTGTCTCCTGCATTGCAAGATGGATTCTTAACCATTGGACCACTAGGGAAAGTCCCTCCATCTTGCTATCTAACCTTTTTTACTTAAGGAATTATCTTGGAAGATTATTCCATATTAATACCAGTAGACCACCAGGAAACTCCTGAGAATGAAGATTTTATATATAAGATCTTTTTCTGTGAACTCTTTATATCCTTTTCTCATTTTTCTCTCTTTTCTATGAGTTCTTTTTCTGTTGATTTATAGGAACATTTGTGTATAAAGGTAAAAGACCTTTATATATGCTTTGTGTGACAAGTATTCCCTGCCCTCCTCCAGTATAATGATGTTTTATTTGACATTGATTGTGATTTTCATCAAATAGAATGCTTTTTGAGTTTATATGTAAATATGTTTTTATTCTCTTCTTGTGTGTCATACTTAGGAAGGCCTTTCTTCCCTTTTCTGAGATAATAAAAATTTCTCTTACTTTTTCTGTAATGACTTTGCCTTTTTTCTCCTTTAAATCGTTAATCTGTTTGATTATTTTAAGTAAACTTTGAAGTAGGAGACTTGTCCAGACTTTCCTCTTATACTAAATTTCTGTATGTGTTGTCTATGTGGACTTTTCTTTCTTTCACTGAGGTTTATTTCTGTTCACATATTAATGTTATGGTGCCTTAAAGTCACTGTGACTTTTAAAGTTGAGTTACGTTAAATAAAAAAGGAGTTAAAAAGCCATTTAATCCGTAATTAAGGAACTGCATATTTAATGTTTAATTTTTTATTTCCTAATTTTAGAAAATTGATTTGCCTTTGAAATGGAAATTATCAGGCCCATTATTCTCTAAACAGGACATGAATTCTTCCCTCCCTCTCTCCTGTTCTCCATCCAGTTCTTCATTCATTCCGTACTATTATGTGTTCTTTTGAAGGATGTTCTTTAAAGTGTTGGTTTGGAGTTTTGACTCCCTAGATTTCATTTTTGTTATACGAAAACAAATGTCAGATATTTCTTTATGGGAAGCTTGTTTAATAGAATAGCATATATTTATGCTGAATCTTTTGATAACTTGTGAAATGATTAAGGTTTTTCTTATGGAAAATTTTTATGCCTTTAATCTTTTCTAAGTTTTATTGAGATATAAATTGACATATGTAATTTGTGTAAGTTCAAAGTCTACAACAGCATGTTTTCACTTAACATATATTGTGAAATGATTACCACAGTAAGTTTAGTTAGCATCCATTTTCTCATGTTGTGCATAACATCCTGAGTACTTATCTTGTAACTGGAAGTTTGTACCTTTTGATTATGCTTCTCCATTGGGTTCCTCATTCCATCTCTGTAACCACAAATCTGATCTCTTTCTAGTTTTTTTCCTTTTTTTTAAGAGATTCCACATAAAAGTAAAATCATATAGTATATGCCTTTCCTTGACTTATTTCACTTAGCATCATGCCCTTAAGGTCTACTCTTTTTTGTTGTCACAAATGGCAAGATTTCCTTTTTTTTTGTACCACATCTGCTTTATCCATTCATCCGTGGATGGAAGAGTTTCTTAGAAAGGTAATAGTTGTTTATCACGTTGAGTTGAATTTTGAATGCTTGATATTTAAAGCACAATTTAAATTATAAACCAGTCTTAATGTATATTTATTTACTTTGCAGTACTGTAGAGTTCATATTGATACTTCCAGTTCAAGTTTAGGGCCACTGGGTTTTTGTTTATCGCCTTCTGTCTTACATGTGTATTTTCCTTTTTTCAACGTTTAGAATCTTCGTTCTCAAGGACACTTTAGTCTGTGTTTTTTTTTTTTTTTTAGTAATGGGATGCTTTCATGGTAATTTGTTTAGATTTTCTCTTTACTGGGGATATTTTTAGTAAATTGTCTTTTTCTAAAAATTGTCTATTTCTATATTTTCAGCTTTAATTACATAGAGTTGTTCAGATGGTTTATGATTTTAAATGTTGTCATTTTTTATTTTATATATTTGTGCTAGTAGCTTCTCTACTGATCTGTCCGAACCCCCACCCCACAGCAGTTTTGGATTTATAGTTCTTCAGCTTTTCCAGTTTATTAACTATTGGTTTTGTGACTTTGCTTCTTTTTATTTTGTTTTAAAATTGCACGTGGAAGAGGCTTGATTTTGTTATTTTTTAAGTTTAATTGAATTTTGGTCAGGTAATGTCATTTGTAGGTATGTTTGAAATTTATTAAAGATTTCTTGGTGACCTGAGATGGGTGCTTGAAAAGAAGATATACTTTCTGTGTTTAGGGGTTTAGCATTTGATACATAAAATCTGTTAAAATTTAAATGAGTATGGTTTAAATCTTCTGTATGCTTACTAATTTTTTATCCACTAGGTTTGTGTTGGAGTGAGCAAGATGTGTTCAAGTCGTCTGTATTTTTCTTGTATTACCTGTATTTTATGCTTTATGAAAGTGTATCACTGTTATTGGGATCATAAATATTAGAATTACCTTGTTATTGTACATTTCAGTTATAAAGTCTGTCTTTGTCTACTGCTTTCTAGTTTGAATGCTACCCTGTTAGTACACTTACTGATCATTTTCTTGTACATTATCTAATCTGCTGTTAATCCTGTCCAGTGTTTTTCACTTCAGATATTACATTTTTTATTTCTAGAAGCATTATTTTATGTTCTCTATTTTTCCTTTATGTTCCTATTTTCCCTGTCCGTAAATATTTTTATAATAGTTGGTTTAATGTTCTTGTCTGCTAATGCTGTCATATCCATCATATCTGGCTATCTCTTTAAGTAGATTCTTCCTCTTGTTATTGGTAGTATTTTCCTGTGGGGGAGCCACCCCCCCTTTTTTTTTTTTTGCATGACAGATACTTTTAATTATTTTTGTTTTGTTTATTTGGCTTCTCTGGGTCTTCATTGCTGCAAGCAGGTTTCTGGTTGTGGGGAGCTGGGGCTAGTCTAGTGCGGTGCGTTGGCTTTTCATCATCGTGGCTTCTCTTGTTGCGGAACACAGGCTGTAGGTGTGCAGGTTTCAGTAGCTGCAGCATGTGGGCTCCAGAGTGCAGTCTCACTAGTTGTGGCGCACAGGTTCAGTTGCCCCACAGCGTGTGAAATCTTCTCGGACCAGGGAGCAAACCTGTGTCCCCCTGCATTGGCAGGCAGATTCTTTACTGTTGGACCACCAGGGAAGTCTTGAGTGACTGATAATTTTTGACTGAATGCTAAAGATTATGAATTTCATATTGTTAAGTGTTAGGTTTTGTCATTGGACTTTGCTTTGGGAAACAAGCTGGAATTAGTTGGATCCTTTCAAGAAAAGTTCTAAGAGGAAATTTATACAAGTAAAACTTTGAATTTTGTGAAAATCCTGTAATAGTAAAATTGAATTGGCATGCAGTTTTTAAATTCTGGCTATGACAGAGTAACAGGTAACCAGATAACCAGATTTACCCACTCATCTCGGAAATTTAAAAAGCCAGACAAAACGTATGTTGCAGGCTTTTATACATTGGATAACAGGAGGTGGTCAGTCTTATAAAAGCCCTCATTGCTTGAAGAAAAGTAATAGGTTATAGCACGGGGCGGGGGAGTGGTGGGTTGAATTCAAACAGTCTGGTGGTCTTACTACAAGTTGAGGAGACAGCTGAAAATTTGGAAAGGTCAAAGTAGATAGAATTTGTGGGGCAAAGTAATAGGAAACTGTTGAGTGGAGAGAGAACTCAGAAGAATCTACTCAAGGCTTGTGACTTACAACTGGACCTGCATGTGCATGTTTGGAAGTGACTGAAGCCAGGGAATACAACCACCAGAAAGGAGTAGGTGTACCAATTCCAAAGATTTACGTAGGGTCAGGAAAAGTTTATGTTTACATCAGCTTCAGTGGAAAACCCACCTAAGATTTGGAGCATAGGCAGTAAGTAGAATATAGGCAAAATCTTCAAAAGGATTAGCTCCAATTAGTGGTGCAAAATTAACTCTAAACTACAAGCTTTTCTGGACCCACTCTAACTGGACATGGAACAACAGACTGGTTCCAAAGAGGAAAAGGAGTACGTCAAGGCTGTATATTGTCACCCTGCTTATTTAACTTGTATGCAGAGTACATCATGAGAAATGCTGGGCTGGAAGAAGCACAAGCTGGAATCAAGATTGCTGGGAGAAATATCAATAACCTCAGATATGCAGATGACACCACCCTTATGGCAGAAAGTGAAAGAGGAGAGTGAAAAAAGTTGGCTTAAAGCTGAACATTCAGAAAACGAAGATCATGGCATCCAGTCCCATCACTTCATGGGAAATAGATGGGGAAACAGTGGAAACAGTATCAGACTTTATTTTTGTGGGCTCCCAAATCACTGCAGATGGTGACTGCAGCCATGAAATTAAAAGACACTTACTCCTTGGAAGGAAAACTTATGACCAACCTAGACAACATATTGAAAAGCAGAGACATTACTTTGCTAACAAAGGTCTGTCTGTTTTTCCTTTGGTCATGTATGGATGTGAGAGTTGGACTGTGAAGAAAGCTGAGTGCCAAAGATTGATGCTTTTGAACTGTGGTGTTGGAGCTGACTCTTGAGAGTCCCTTGGACTGCAAGGAGATCCAACCAGTCCATTCTAAAGGAGATCAGCCCTGGGTGTTCTTTGGAAGGAATGATGCTAAAGCTGAAACTCCAGTACTTTGGCCATTTCATGCGAAGAGTTGACTCATTGGAAAAGACTCTGATGCTGCGAGGGATTGGGGGCAGGAGAAGGGGTCGACAGAGGATGAGATGGCTGGATGGCATCACCGACTCGATGGATGTGAGTTTGAGTGAACTTCGGGAGTTGGTGATGGACAGGGAGGCGTGGCGTGCTGCAATTCATGGGGGTTGCAAAGAGTCGGACACAATTGAGCGACTGAACTGAACTGAACCAAGAGTTTTGTAAGTTTGGTAGCTGAGTAGTTCCAGTATTTTAATTTGTTATTAAAATAGCTGGACATCTTTTCCCATCTAATAGTTTTTTTCTTTTTTAATTTGCCTCGGGTTTTTAGTTGCAACATACAGGATCTTTGTTGCATTGTATGTGATTTTTGTTGTTGTGCCTGGGTTTTCTAGTTGTGTGGGGCTCAAGGCTTCCAGGAGTCTTGAGCCACTCTCAGTCTTTAGAAGTTGTGGCAATTGGGTGCTCTAGTTGTGGCACACGGGCTCCATAGTGGACCGGCTCCATAGTTGTGGTGCCTGGGAGCTTAGTTGCTCCATAGCATGTGGGATCTTAGTTTCCTGACCAGGGATTGAACCTTCATCCCCTGCATTGCCAGACAAATTTCTTAACCACTATACCGCCAGAGAAGCCCCTAATGGTTAATTTTTTTTATGAACTGTCCATAAAGTGACTAGAAAATGTTGGTCACTGGTCTTAGTCTTTTTTTCTTTTGGCTGCGCCACACTGCATGTGGGGTCTTAGTTCCTCTATCAGGGATCAAACCTGCACCCCCTGCAGTTGGAACCCTGGAGTCTTAACCACTGGATAGCCAGGGAAGTCCCACTCTTCTTTTTCTTTCCTCCCGGTTGTTAGGAATTGCTTGTCTAAGAATGTATTTATCTGCTTCACTTTTGATACTTTGAGTATAGCTTTCATGATTCAAAATACTTTTTCCCTCAGCACCTTGACTGCCATTTTGTTGTCTTATAGCATGAGATGTTTAAGTAGTTTGATGCCGTATGATTTTTTTCCCCTTCATGTGGAAATGTTTTTATCTCTCAAGAAGTTGTTCTGTATTTTTGGGGTTCTGAAAATTCCATTTTGCTAGTTATTTCTTGAATTATGTGTTTCCTCTGTGTTCATGGTTTTTAGTGGTCTCCTTGCTGTTGCCACTTGTCTTAAAATGTTTGGTTATTACTTCACATTTAAAAATGATTAAAAAGTTCTTTGGGACTTTATGTGTGTAAACAGTGCTTTTTGAATGGCTGTTATGTTGAAGGACTCTGGAAAGCCAAATATCTTTGTGGTGTTAGTGCCTATTTTAGCTGTTTATTTGGAGAATCTACCCTAATTCCGTTCTTTTCGAGTACTGCTCCATACTCTATGTACATTCGTATACCAAGCAGCAAGCAGTTCTCCAGTTTTTTTTTGTGGATACTCAACTGGGTTTTCTACAATTGAATTCAGTTCGGATTTTCTGACACTTACCACCTGGAGTTAGTTTAGACTGTACAGGTTAAGGGCTCAGTCCCATAGGACTGCCCTTCTGGTCCCACTTCAGATATGAATCTCAAGTACTAGATTTTCAGGTTACCCACACTTCTGTCTGATTTGGTTTTAAAGTAGAGATGCCCATGGACACCCCTCCCACCACCACCAGTTCCCCCCTGCCATCCCCCAGGTTTCATATTTTTCTGTAATGGTTCACGGAATGCAACAGAACACTACTGTTACTGGTTTATTGTAAAGGATATTCTAGAAGACACAACTGAACAGCCAAATGAAGCAGTACATAGGGTGCTGTCTGGAATAGTCCCTTTGGAGTTTGGGGTATACCACTGCCTCAGCAAGTAGGCACATTCAGCAACCTGGAAGTTCTGCAAACCCGTTCTTTTAGGGTTTTTACAGAGGTTCTAGTACCTAGGAGTGAGTGATTAAATCATTGGCCTTTAGTGATTTGCTGCAAGTTGCCCAGTAGTTCTTGAAATTTTTGTTTCTGGTTTTCTGTTGGTAAAAAGTTTTCATTTGTAACACACATGCACTAATGGACACTGCACACAAAATTTTAAGTATGCAGTGTGTTCACAAGTGAACACCCTGTATTAACACCGTTTACCAGCACCCCCAAATGTTTGTGTCCTTCTCATTTTCTAACTTTGAAATGTTTTTCATCTTCCCTTTCTGTCTCCACATCCAGTTTCTGTCTTCACATCCAGTCCTTTGCAATCACCCACCTATAGGTTGTGTTTCTGCAGTCTCCCTCTGTCTCCCCCCCTGCACATCATTTCCATCGTTAATACCCCCTTATTCTTTGTTGTTTTTTTCTTTACTTGAAGTATAGTTGGTTTACATCCTTGTTGTTTATTTTATATATGGTGGTGTGCATCTTTTAATACCGAAATCCCAGTTTATGCCTCCCATTCACCTTTGGTCACTGTAAGTTTTTTCTATGAATCTGTTTTGTAGTAAATTCATCTGTACTATTTTTTAGATTCTACATATAAATGATATATAATATTTGTCTTTCTCTGACTTACGTCACTTAGTTTGATAATCTCTGGGTCCATCCATATTGCTGCAAATGGTATTTCATTCTTTCTTATGGCTGGGTAATACTCCTGTGTGTGTCGGTCGGTACATGTTCTTTATCCTTTCATCTGTATGGATAAATGTCCATGGTTGCCTCCGTGTCTTGGCTATTGTAAATAATCCTTCTATGAACATTAGAGTGCATGTATCTTTTGGAATTAGAATTTTTGTGTTTTCCATATGCATGCCCAGGAGAGGGATTTGCTGGTCATACAGTAACTCTCTTTTAGTTTTTAAAGGAGCGTCCATACTCTTTTCCACAGTGGCTGCAGGAATTTGTATTCCCAGCAACAGTGTAGGAAGGTTTACTTTTCTCCACAACCTCTCCAGCATTTGTTATTTCTAGACTCTCTGACGGTGGCCATTCTGACCAAGTAAGGTTGATAACTCATTGTTTTGGTTTGCGTTTCTCTAAGAATTATTGTATTGGGCGTCTGTTGATGTGCTTTTTTGGCCATTTGTATATCTTCTTTGGAGAAGAATATCTCTAGATATGGAGGACAAATATCTTATTTAGGTCTTCTGCCCATTTTTTTGTTTGGGTTTGTTTGTTTTATGTTACTGAGTTGTAGAAGATGTTTGTGTGTTTTGGAAATTAAGCTCTTGTTGGTCACATTGTTTGCAAATATTTTCTCCCAGTCTGTAAGTTGTCTTTATGGTTTCCTTTGCTGTGTAGAAGCTTATAAGTTTTATCAGGTCCCTTTTGTTTATTTTTGCTTTTATTTCTATTGTCTTGGGAGACTGGCCTAAGAAAACACTGGTACAATTTATGTCAGAATGTTTTGTTTATGATCTTTCCTAGGAGTTTTACGGTGTCACGTATTATATTTGTTTATAAGCTATTTTGAGTTTGTTATTGTGTGTGGTATGAGAGTGTTCTGACTTCATTTATTTGCATGTACTATCTCCTTATTCTTGCTCTCTTTACTTCCATTCTTTATAAGAGAGCTTTGAGTTTGGCTTTTATATTACAGTTTTTAGAAAATTGAAGGAAGCTAGCTCTTTTTCACTGAAATTGGAATTTTTTAAGTAACACATCTTTTGAAAGCTTCTGTTATGAGTGAGTGGTAATGGGAACCAATACCTTTCCTCTCAAGGTGATTTTCTGAATCCTCCCTGCCCCCTTTATTTTACAACAAACTATACCAGATTTGTTTTTTCTAAGCACATTTCCAGACATACAGTTGTAACTTTAAAACTTCTGGGTGCTTCCTTTGCCTGCTGAATTTAGTTCCGATTTCTCATTCCTGTGTGCTGTTCAAGGCAGTACGTAGTGTCCTCAGAGTACTTTCTCTACTTGGTTTTAGATATACTGGCGTGTTGAGTGGTGTTGGTTGACATTTTCATTACTGGGTTGATGTGTTGAGAGTCTATTGGCTAGATTCATTAGTTCAAAGAAGTTTGTAACAGAATGACTTAGTACCATTGAGAAAGGAAACCCCTAGTAGTAGTGGTTGTTTTTTAAATTACTTATTTTTGGTTGTGCTGAATCTTCGTTTGCTGCTCACGAGCTTTTGCTAGTTGCAGCGAGCCAGGGGCAACTCTTTGTTTCGCTGCTCAGGCTTCTCATTGTGGGAGATTCTCTTGTTGAGGAGCACAGGCTCTGGAACGTGGCCTTCAGTAGTTTCAGTACTCGGTCTCCGTGGTTGTGGCCCACAGGGTTAGTTGCCTGCATCATGTGGAATCTTCCTGGACCAGGGATCAAACTCATGTCCCCTGCAGTGGCAGGCAGATTCCTATCCACTCTACCACCAGGGAAGTCCCCCAGTGGTTTTAAGAGACCTGTTTAGAAATATTCTGTGCTTACTCTAAATTATTCACACAAAATGATTCCTTCAGGTTTTTTATTTTTTAGGATTATGTTACTGGCCAAGGTGTGGGGACAGACAAGGAGAAGCAGTGATAAATTCCATTTCCTTCCTGTGTCAGTGCCAGAGAGTGTAATTTGTTTTCTGCTTTGTACTTAATTGAAACATGACATTAAACATTATGGTTTTGTGTCTTGGGCTAAATAAATTTGAAGATTTTAAATAACAAGATCTTTAAATCTTAAGGGATGGTAATTTAGAAGCTTCTTGGTAATTATTCTAATTTATAATACCGTTTTTTTAAAATATTCTATATTATATGAAACATTGTCAGTTGTATCTAAGATATATATCTGTATTTAACCATAGTTATACATCTTTCTGTTTTTTTTCTCATGTTTATATTCCAGTTGAACTAAGTCATCTTTGGGATTTTACCTTGTTATAGCAGTGTTTTCTCAAACACACGGTTTAAGAAACCTTAAGGTAAACCAATCATCTCTGATCCAAGGTTATTTTAGTTGAATAAGTAACTTAAAATTTTTTATATTGAAACATATATAAAGTACCGTGCAGAAATTTCATGAGTTTGTACAATAGGACTTGAGGACGAGTTGTTTTGGTTACTTTCTGAAAATACATTTTGGAGGGTGCAGGTTTGTTAATTTTGTAAGTAACTTCTGTGGGAAAAAGTTTGAGAAATATACTGATAATGAACAATGAGCATGGTTTTGAGGCAGGAAGATTTGAGTTCATATCGTAACAGGCTCTGTAGTTTTTTTGTTGTTGTTTAGTTGCTAAATTGTGTCTGACTCTGTGACCCCATGGATTGTAGCCTGCCAGACTCCTCTGTCCGTGGCAAGAATACTGGAGTGGGTTGCCATTTCCTTCTCCAGTGGTTCTTCTGACCCCCAGGGATCAAACCTGCTTTCTCCTGCATTGGCAAACGGATTTTTGACTGAACCACCTGGGAAGGACCTAGTCTGGGGGTAAATTATCTCTTCCTATTCTGCGCCCCACCCCACCCCTTTCAGAGAACATATATAAACTGATGCCACATTTATTTTTTAAAGTGTATCTGTTTACTTTATTTGAACTCTAACAATATTGGCATTTTTTTAATGGCAAAACATCATTTTTTTTCCCCTTAAACTGTATATTCTTTTAACAAGGGAGTTAAAATACTTTTGCACGTGAATTTTCTGTGGGCCAGAAATTTGGTAGCAGTTTAGCTGAGTGGTTCTGGCTTCTTCCATTTCTTTCATAAAAATCTCAAAGGTTGCTGTCATTTGAAGGCTTGACACTGCTGCCTAGAGGATCTCCTTCTAAGAAGGTGTTCTTCTTTGGGTTAGCAGGTTGCTGCTGGCTGTTGTCTAGAGCACTCAAATTTCCTTTGCATATGTAGATGTCCAACTGTTTGCCTGGCTTCTGCATTTCAAGAGGAAGTGATCTGAGAAGAAAAGTAGGTAGAAGTGTGCAGTGCCTTTTATGACCTAGTCTTAGAAGTCTCTTCTACCACATTCTTTTCATTAGAAGCAAGCTATTAAGACTAGTCCACAGTCAAGGGGTGACCTGGGTTGGGAATATTCCCCTGGAGTAGAAAATGGTAACCCACTCCAGTATTCTTGCCTGGAAAATTCCATGGACAGAGGAGCCTGGTGGGCTGCAGTCCGTGGGGTTGCAAAGAGTTGGATGGGGCTGAGTGACGAAGTGCACACGCGTGCGCACACACATACACACACACACATAGTTTGCGCTTTTCTTTGGTTAAATACTTCAGATGGATAATTTGCTTATACCTTAACTTATGAAGGATATGAGGCAGCAACTTTGTTTCCATTTGTTAGCTGTTAAAGAGGGAAGACTGCCCTTTTAAATCTAGTATCTTCAGCAGTGTTTAGCGCTGCTTGTTTTTGCTTACATTGGCTGTTTAGTAAATGAGCTGATTTGAATTAAATTTTATCCTATATAGACCATATTGTTTGCAGTATAATTCTAAATTAAAATGTATCTTTACCAGCCCTTAAAAAAAGATCTCATTCAGGGATGACTTAAACTGTTTAGTATTGTGAGCTTGACAGAGAAGCTCAGTGAGTAAAAATTTGTTTATAGAGTAGGGGTTGTTTTTTTGTAGTGGTACATTTTGTATGAAAATTGTTAGCTCATTATAAGTTTTGGAGTACTTCAGTTATATTTTGTGTATTAAGCCTTTAGTAATCTAAAATCTCAAGAATTGAAAGCATGCTGTTTCCAGTCTTTTTTTTTCTCCTTAAATAGAATTCTTTTTGTAGGGGTGAAAGTAGCAATTTTCACATGTAGCAATTTAGCAAATAACAATTCTCATAAAATTCTTCTGTTTTGTTTTTTATTTTTATATGTAAGTAAAACAGGTTCTGAGCAACTTAATAAGAGATAAGCTGAGGGAGGTAGGGAACCTAACAAAATTCAAGGTTAAAGCAAGCCAATAATATGAAGCTTTTTAAAGGATGGAAATTTCTAATACTCTAGATTTCTTGTGAAATTTGCTGATGTTTTATATTTGAGAGTCTAATCTATAATTGAGAGTTTGATAACTAAGAAAAGATACTAGACACTTTGTTTCATAACTGAAACTGCAAAAAACAGTAGAGCAGTAGATTATTTTCCTGTGTTTAGAGGCCATGTTCCTTAGGCAAGAGTTTTTTTCTTGGTAAGTATTACAGTACTTACCATCTTTTCCTGATTATCATTACTTAAAGTACTCAAGAATAGAATTTTCAGCCTTAAGAACCGCTGAGTCAGAATCTATAGTGAAAGGATCTTTTACTTTTTATTAGGGAAATCTGGAAATCACCTACGTTTACTAAATGTTAATCAGACTTCATTAGTGGTATTGCAGTAGTGAAGCAGACACAACAGTGGAATAAGATGTCAGAATATACTTTTCAAAAGTTAAAAATATGAAACTTCCCTGGTGGTCCAGTGGTTAAGACTTCACCTTCCAAAGAAAGGGGGGTTCAGGTTCCATCCTGGTTGGGGAGCTAAGATCCCACATGCCTTAGGGCCAAAAAGCCAAAACATAAAACAGAAACAATATTGTGACATTCAATAAAAATTTTAAGAATGGTCCACATCAAAAAAAAGAAAAAAAACTTTAAAAAGTGTTAAAAACATGATGCAAAAATACAGAATAAACATGTCACAGCCTTATCATTTTAGAAAAATGATTTTTAAAAAAACCTGATTCTTGAAGATTTTGAGCTAGTTGTTAGAGTACATACAATGTGTCTCATATAATATCACCGCTCCAGGAGTTGGTGATGGACAGGGAAGCCTGGCATGCTGCAGTCCGTGGAGTCTCTCAAAGAGTCGGACATGACTGAGCAACTGAACCGAACTGAATGTCTCTCAAGTTAGTGCCTCTCCTGTTGAAGACAGGCTGTGCTTTGGTTAGGATATTACAGAAGTGAAATGGTGCCCTGTCTTGCTCATTGGCACACAATTTCAGTTTGTTCTTTTACTGATGATGCTTACTTTGGTCTGTTGATTAAGGATTTCCCAGGCTATGTGCCAGGCCATTTCATTGCAAAACTGTAGTAACCTTTTTTTTTTTTTTTTGAGGTACTTAGAAATTGTATAAATAACCTCTTCCTTCTAAAATTTTTCAGTTGTATATATATCTGGATTCATAGTGTTTTATTCAGGGGGTTATAATATAGCACATTTATTTTTATGGGGTGAAAGCCATGTTACATGAAATTAACCATTTAAAAATGTATAATTCAGTGTCATTTAGTACATTAACAATGATGTGAAACCAAGTTCCAGAACATTTTCATTACCCTCTAAGAAAAGTCTGAATCCATTTAGCAGCCAGTCCCATTCCTCCTTCCCAGCAGTCCCTGGTTAGGTCTCTGCTTTTCATCTCTGAATTTGTCTGTTCTGGATATTTCATAAAAATTGGGATTGTATAGCATGTGATCTGGCTTCTGGATGTTTTTGGTGGCTTAGCATATTTTCATGGTTAATCATAAGAGAATATGTCTTCTATTGAATACGTACACGGTTTGTTTTTTATTCATTTATCTATAGGTGGACATTGAGATGTTTCCACCTCTGGGCTGTTGTAAATAGATCTGCTGTGGACATCAGCATTCAAGTATTTAAGTATCCATTTTCAATTCTTTTGAATGCAGTGGTATTACTGAGTCATGTGCTATATGCTTTTAGCTTTCTGAGGAATTATCAAACTGTTTCCCCAGCACTTGCATCAGTTTACCTTCCCATTAAAAATGTACCAGGGTACCAGTTTCTTCATATATTTGACGACACTTGTTATTATTTTATATACTTTTAAATTTCATTTTTATATTATTTATATATATATATTTAAATTTATTTATTTTCATTGGAGGCTAACTACAGTATTGTAGTGGTTTTTGCCATACATTGACATGAATCAACCATGGGTGTACAGACACTTGTTTTTTAATTAATTAATTTTTGGCTGTGCTGGGTCTTTTCTGCACTTGGGCTTTCTGTAGTTGCTGCGAGGTGGGGCTACTCTTGCTGCAGTGGGCAGGCTTCTCATTGCAGTGACTTCTCTTGCATTGTGGAGCACAGGCTCAAGGCATGCAGGCTTCAATAGTTGCGGCGCATGAACTTAGTTGTCCTGTGGCATGTGAAATCTTCATGGACCAGGGATCAAACCCATGTCCCCTGCATTGGCAAGAGGATTCTTAACCACTGGACCACCAGGGTTGTCTAACACTTACTGTTTTACTCTTTTGTTTCCTTTCCCCTTTCTTGGAGGGATGCTGAGAAATGTCTGTTCAAGTCCTTTGCACATTTTTACATTGTCTTCAAGAATTCTTTATATTCTGAACACTGGACACCTGTTAGATAAAATTTGAAAATATTTTCTTCCATTTTGTTGTCTTTCCACTTTCTAGATGATATCCTTTGTATAGAATTTTTAAATTTTAGTGAAATCCAAAGGTGCTGTATCTAAAATTCTATTGCCAAATCCAAATTAGTGAAACCTTACTTCTGTTTTCTTCTGCTAGTTTATAATTTTAGCTTTTGTAGGTCTTTGATCCATTTTGATAGATATCAATAGGAGTTTATTGGGTATCCACTTGTTGAAATCCATTTGTTGTGGTCTTAGCAGTTTGGTTAAAAAAAAAGTCAATTGGCCATACATGTATGACTTTTTCTGGATTCTCAGTTCCGTTCCATTGGTTTATATATCTATCCCTTACACTATACCAGTAAGACATCATTTTGATCATTATAGCTTTGTAGTAAGTTTCAAAATAGGGATTTGTGAGTCCTGTAACTGTGTTCTCCTTTTCCAGTAGTGTTTTGGCTGTTTGGGGTTCCTTGCAGTTCCAAATGAATTGAGAATGGCTTTTCTGTTCCTGCAAAAAGGGCTTTTGGAATTTTAATAGAAGTTATGTTGAATCTGTTATTGCTATCTTAACAATACTTAAGTTTCCCAGTCCTTGAACAAAGCGTGTCTTTATATTAATTTGGATCTTTAAAATTTTCCTGTAGCAATGGTTTGTAGTTTTTAGTGAACAAATCTTAAACCTCCTTGGTTAAATTTATTTCTGGATAATTTTTGAATAGACTTGTTTATTCATTTCCTTTTGGATTGTTACTGCTAGTATATAGAAATGCTACTGAATTTTCTTTGTTGATCTTGTATCCTACAATATTGCTGAGTTTATTAGCTCTTATAGTTTTACCCACAGATACAGAAATCAGGGTTGTTTTCCTTTAGGATTGACTGGTTTGATCTCCCTGCAGTCCAAGGGACTCTCAAGAGTCTTCTCCAACACCACTGTTCAAAAGCATCAGTTCTTCGGCGCTCAGCTTTCCTTATAGTCCAACTCTCACATCCATACTTGACTACTGGAAAAACCATAGCTTTGACTAGATGGTTATGTGTCTTGGTGTGAATCTTTTTGTGTTTATCTTTCTTGGAGTTCAGTTAACTTCTTGGATATGTGTATTTTGTGTTTTTAGCTAATTTGCTAAGTGTTTAGCCATTATTTCTTGATTTCTTTTTCTGTCCCCCTTCTTTTCTCTCCTGAAACTTTTGTTATGTGTATGTTGGTATGCTCGATGATGTCCCACAGGTTTTTGTTCAGTTTTCTTTTCTTCTAGCTCCTTAATCTGGTAATTTTAATTGACCTCTTCACTCTTCAGGTTCTCTGATTCTTCTTTCTGCTGGCTCAAATCTGCTATTAAACTGTGTAGTGAAATTTTCATTTCAGTTAACGTACTTTTTAGCTCCAGAATTTGTTTGGTTCTTTTCTGTATTTCTTATCTCTTTATGATACTGTTTGTTGAGACATTGTTCTGGTTTCCTTTAGCCCTTTGTATTTAAGACAATTGATGTCTGTTTCTCATCAGTGGCAGTTTCTGCTAATGTCACAGCTCCCCCCCCGGCCCCCACCCCCCACCCTCGCTGCCCCATGGGCTGTACTGTATTGTTTCTTTGCATGCTCTGTAATGTTTATTAGAAAATCAAGCATTTTGAATACTGAATCAATAAGTTGGAGACTCTAGGAGTCAAATATTTTTTTCTTCCCATCGTTGGAGTTGCTTACTATTGGGTTGTGGTTGTGTGTTCATTTAGTGACTTTTCTAAACTATTTCTGAAAGTCTGTATTCTTTGTTTTGGGTAGTTTCTGAGGTCTCTGTCCCTCAGATTGTAATCACCTAGTGTTTTGTTGTTTGAGAGAAATAATATTTTAATAAAGTTTAATGCAAAAAGTCCATGGTGAATAAGAAGTTATCAGGCTCAGTATATTGTCTAAAGGTTGCAAATCCTTCACACATAGGCAAGCAAGAAATCAACTTAGTGCTCATAGCACAGCTGAGACAGGTTGCAGCCTTTAATAAGACTTTACTAAAGGTTCAGTGGTTATAGAAAGTAGTTTCAAGGCAATATAATAGTTTTATTTCAGCTGTCCGTAGATATGGCTGTTGTCAGAGCTCTTCAAACAAGAGCCATTGTTACCTTGTCCAGCTTGTGTTTTGTTGCAGATACGTGTCTGGAGCCTAAAGGGAATGAAAATGAAAGAAATAAGAACTCTCCCAGTCATTGTTTATTGGATCTGTGTTAGGGTACTCTGTGTTTCCTTTAAATATTTATTTATTTTTGGCTGCATTGGGTCTTAGTTGTGGCAGGCGGGATCTTTCTTTGTGGTGCCTGGGCTCTTATTTGTGGTATATGGACTCAGTAGTTGCGACTGTAGGCTTAGTTGCCCTGCAGCATGTGGCATCTTAGTTCCTCTGTTGTTCACCCGCTAAGTCGTGTCTGACTCTGCAGCCCTACAGACTGTAGCCTGCCAGGCTCTTCTCTCCATGGGATTTTCTGGGCAAGAATACTGGAGTGGGTTGCTGAGCCTGCCACCAGGGGATCTTCCCTGACGCAGGGATCAAACCCATGTCTCTTGTATCTTCTGCACTGCAGGTGGATTCTTTTACCCCTCAGCCACCAGGGAAAAATTTCTTTTCTCCGTTCCTGTGTTCTCTGGCTGGGGCTCTGTAAATTAAACTGAGGAAAGACATATTAACAAGAGAAAACAAACAAGTTTATTAGCATGCGGTCACTTGGCAGTACCTCTCACCGTGAGTAACTCAAAGAGGATGAGTAGAACTTGGGGTCTGTGTGTATACGTAACTTCACAGGGGGAAAGAATACTTAGTAGAAGAAAGCAAATGATTTTTGAGACAAAATGGATAACGGGGTCCTTAGGCGTTTGTGGCAGTGTCTGAGTATGGTGCTGAATTTTTTTTTTCTTTTTTGTTCTCCCAAAAAGAGAAGATGAGTTGCTCCAGGAGAGGAGATTAATAAATTCTTTTGGCAGTTTCTGCATTTAGGTTGATAAGAAATTTTAGGAACTCGCATGCCTTCAGCTCAATTTTTCTTATATCAAGGTGGCTTGTTTAGGGGATGGCATAAATGTGATATTAACTAGTATTGCTCTTTACCTTTTTTCAGAACAGGAAAACTTATACCATTAGCTATCTATGCTTTATTATTTAAGAATTGATTTAAATTAGAATTCATAAAGACACACAGAAAGAGATAATAGTAGTGGTGTGTCTCTTAGGAATAAATTTAGTGTGTAACTTACCATTTAATCTTTGGTTTTCTGTGGTTCCCGGGGCTACTCTCTAGTTGCTGTGTGCAGGCTTGGTATTGCGGTGGCTTCTCTTGCATAATGCAGGCTCTAGGGGCGCAGGCTCAGTAGTTGCAGCACGCAGGCTTAGTTGCCTTGTGGCATATGGGATTTTTGAGGACCAGGGATCAACCAGTGTCCCCTGCATTGACAGGCAAACTCTTAACTACTGGACCACCAGTGAAGCCCTGCTCATTTAATTATGTAAACATTTTCTTTACCTTAGTGAGTTAACCAGTTTCTGTTTCTTATATCTGACGTTTGTTGACCTTCACTCCGCCCCTTCCCCTTTCCAGTACATTGGATAGTAGAAGTGGAGTTTTTGTGTATTATCTCGAGAATTTTTATTTTAGGAAATACTTTGGTATGACTTAAATTCTGCCATAGCACTTACATTTGAAAGAATTTTGAAAAAGGATGATTATCAGTAGTATTGATACTTTTGCTTCTTAAAATTTCCCTTTTGAGATTATTCCGCAGTTGTAATTATAAGACATTAGTAAATTTAGACATTAATGTTCAGAAAATTTGATTTCTTCATTGACTAATTTCTAAGCTCTATATTGAAATGAGTACAGTTGCCCAGTTGGCTTCTTCCCCATTTTAAAAAAATCTGTGAATTTACTGTGTTTAGATTGGGCTGGTGACTTGAAATTTTTGGTGCAATTGAGAAAGGCTTCCAAAAAGTTAAATTTAGAATGTAGAAGAGTAGTGGATGCCCATTGTGATGATTGTAATTTTAAAAATCATTTTAACTGTGGAAATTTTCAAATATACATGCAAGTAGAGAGACTACTTAGGTACCACCTTGTACTAACATTTGTAACACACGGACAACTTTGTTTCAGTGACTTCCATATTCCTTGTTTTTTTCCCCTAAAGCAAGTTCCAGATACATGGATTTAATTGCAAAGACTTCAGTATATGTCCTTTTATATACAGTTGACCCTTGAATAGCATAGAGGTTGGGGTGCTGTCCATCCACGCAGTTCAAAAGTCTGACTTGAGAAATCAAAAAATCTTTACAGTTGGCCCTCCCCACTTGCTGCTCCACATCTTTGGATCCAGCCAACCTCAGGTCATGTAGTGCTGTATTACATATTTAGTGAAAAAAAATCTGTATATAAGTATCTCAAACCATGACAGTTTGAGACCTTATTATTGAAGGGTCCACTGTACCGTCATTGCACTAACAGTTACATCTACAGTGACTAATAATTTCTTAAAGTCATTTAATATTCAGATCATGTTCAAATTTTGGACTGTTTCATAATTTTCACTTTTTGAATTTGGTTGGAATAAGGATCTATGTAAGTAAGGTCCACATGTATTTGATTGATCTGTCTGTGAAATCCATGTATTTGTTGAAGAAGCCAGGTCATTTGACCTGTAGAATATCGTGTCATCTCCATTCGATGGGATTACTTCCCTCAGTTGTCCTTTAACTTATTATCTGTGTTGAATTTCCTGCAAATTGGTAATTAGATCAGAATTCAGATTCTGTATGGGCCGGGGGGAAGAACATGTGCTGTGTACATAGGTAATGCTGTGTGCATCATATTGTGTCACATCAGGAGACACTTTATAACTAGTCTGTTTCAAGACTATTATAATTTCAAAACTAAGCTTCATTGAGGTAGTTTATAATAAAATTATCCAGTTTTAAGTGCATAATTTGGTGAGTTTTAACAGGTGTCAACATTTGTATAATAACCTTCACCACAATTAAGATAAATACCCAGTTACCCTTGAAAATTTCTTTCTTCCCTTTGTAGTCATTTCCCTTCTCTCCAGGCCCTTTACCCTCCACTGTGCTGATCTGGTTTGTCACTATATTTTTGCCTTTTCTAGAATTATAATTGAAATCTTATAGTAGTCAGATCATTGTAATTTAAAGGAGGTATAAGATACTTTGGCCAGGAACTATATAGATCTAATGTTTTCCGCTTTTGTATGACAGGGACTTGCCATGAGGTGTTGAAACCTTGTTTCGCTGAGTTGGAGAGACTGGACCTAAATGGCGCAGCATGACTTTGCTCCAGCCTGGCTTAATTTTCCTACCCCACCATCATCAACAAAGGTATTCTTTCTTGCATCTCTCTTTTCTTTTTGTCTTTCTATCTGCTTTTATTTAGTTCATGTTGTGCACAGATGTAGTTAAACCAAAGCTTAATGTTTTGCAGAGAAACACCTAAACTTTCTAAATTATTTCATATTTAATGTGTTGGTTTATCTATATATGTCAATTTTCAGTATACCATCAACATTCTTAAACCATTTACTTCAAAAGTTATCTTTTGTGCTAAAGTTCTGCATTTTACAATTCAAGCCAGTTAAATACATTGCATTTTACTTTTGCGGCTTACCTCTCTGTGTACTATTCTTCTGATAACTAACTTTGCTTACTTTCCTATAGATAACATTAAAAAAAATCAGAAGTTTTTTAAGTCTTTCCTTAAAACTGGAAGAATTCTTTTTCAAATAATAAGACTTTGGCATATTACTCAGTTTTAGGAGTTATGAGAACATTGCAGTGTTGCTACATATCAGATGACTCACTGATTTTAAAATGTTCATTTTATATAACCGAAACAGAACTTAGTGTATAAGACATGCTTGACATGCTTGAAATTGTCATCTGCTTATAAGCCTTGCTGAGAGGGATGTTGAAATGGATTAGAATCAATCTATCTGGCTCCATACTATCTTCCACTTCGTTTTTTCCATAGTGCAAAGGAATCAAGAGGGAGGTCTTAATCATCTGCTTACCTTTTAATCAGTCTCTACCATGCTAAAGCATTCATCTAGGACCTTTTGGGGGTCCAAGCAGTTCTTACAGAACAGTTTGCTGAAACAGCTTTTATGGGAACAATTTTAAATTTGTAGAGTTGTTCCCCAGTAAGGACTTGTCAGATCATAATATATTGGAAAAGTTGCATTGGAGAAACAGCATGTGAACTGACTTTATTTTATGCAGATGGATTCTCTGGAAGGCTCATTGACTTGCCTCTTTTCATATGATTAGTGTGAGCCTAGACTAGAATCTAGGATGCATTTTCTATTTTGTAGTATTTTCATTTGTGAATTTTGTAAAATGATTAAACATTTTATTTCGTAGATTATAAAATGGGATCACAGTTGTTAGGAAATGGGAAAACCATTTCTTAGTTACAGACTCTGTTTGCCTGCCTTTCCTCTTCTATTTAGGTCTCTGAAATTTGCTTTGCTCTTGTTGTTTATGTCTACCCCACCCCCCTGGTTGCTGTCAGCTATGCTTTTCCTGGATTCAGTTTTTTCCAGACCTACTTCAGAGCCTGGAAGTACATGAATTTCTTGCTCCTCCGTTTGTTTCCCTTTTCTCTTTGAAATGAGTTAAGATTTGTTTTCATTTTTAAACATATCAATAAAAATTATCAGCACCTGGAAAATTAGTTACAAACATTATTGAGGATAATTCTTGTCTTCATTGAAGTGTTGATTAAGGTTGATTAAGATTGACTTTGTTTTGTGTGGTGGAATTCTTAATGTTTTCTAGAACCAGACATTTGATCTGAATATAGGCCCTCATGAAACGAAGTCTTGATTTTGCCAATTCTAAATTTTCAATTAATTCTAATTTATTTTAGCTTACCTACAGAAAATAATGTCACTTTGAACTCTTAGCTAGCAATATTTGAAATTACCTTCTTAGACCTTTCGCAAAGTGGTTTTAACAAATAAATACACACATCGTTGGGTATTAATGCTGTCTGTATCACTCAAAATCACTATTCGTGGGTTTTCAGTTGTAATTCTTGTTTTCTGACAGAGCCCTTTTAATCTTTTCCTGAATAAATGGGATAGTCATAAATAACTGTTGGGTTCTCTTTTTCAACTTTGTGTTAAGTCTTTTCTTTTATTATTTGAAGAGATGATAAGAGTACTTGAATTAAGGGTTAACAATGTTTTCAACACTGCACCTGAGCAGTTTTCTAAGGTGTGCAGAATTTTAGCCCCATCATGTGGTGAAATTTTAAACTGCATGTGGTTGTTTCTGTCTATGAAATAGCCATACTGGCATTTGAACTGTTCATTAGGACCCAGTAAGAAATTTTACATCATGTTTTCATATTCACATAGCTGTAACTAAAAAGTCATTTACCTATGTTCTTCTTTCTCTTGGGGTCTTTTTATTCCAATCAAAAAAAAATGCTAAAAACAAATTGTTACTAATTATGTGTCTTATTTATAATGAGACCTCACCTGCAGTTTGAAAAATAGAATTGTAATTACTTGCCTTCAATAATATAAGTAGTATCAGTTTGCATTGAAACTGTGCTTTTTAAACTTTAGGCTAAGAAAGGATGAGAAAATTTAGACTGGTAGCTGAATTCATTGAAACTTCTTGTTTACTAAGTAGTTTTTAACTGTTGATTCACATATTCTGGGAATCAGAAAATTATGCTATTATTTTTAAAAATTCAGAAAAAGATTTAAAATGTGGTAACTAATATTTCTCAAGTCATTACTGTATACCAGTCACTGTGTAAAGCGCTTTATAAGAAGGCAAACAAAAGCATAAAAGGTAAAATACTGTTCGGCTCTTCCACCACTACTTGCCCCAATCCATGTAAACAGATGGGGAACTGAGGTTGACAGAGACAAGTAACTTGACCCAAAGTGCTTGCGTTAGTGTAGGAACATATGTGTGCTTGACTTTAAATATTTATGTTTAATAACTTCCTTTTTTTGATTATTAAGAAATAGACTAATTTTCAGAAGTGAAATACTGGGATGTTTTAATATATATATCAGAATATAATTTTATCTTGGTTTGGGTAAGCGAATGAAATTGCTTTTATTTTTCCTTCAAGGGTAGCATCTCCAATAATCTATTTCTGAAAAAAAAAAAAAATCTATTTATGTAGTTAGTACATGGGTGTCTTCACTCTGCAGTAGCTGTGTACAGTTGACCCTTGAGCAATATGGGTTTGGGCTATTTATGTCCACTTATGTGGATTTTTTCTCCCCAATAAATATATGTACTGTACAACTCCGTGATCTGTGGATACTGATTTTGACCATACATAGAGTCGGCACTCCTAACTCCCTGCATTTTTCAACTGTCAACCTTAATCTTTTATTGAGTGAATCTACATAGATTAATTGGACCTATTAATGGACTAAGTTGCAGGAATGCTTGGCCATCTCTTGAATGTATTTGTAGGGGAAATTCCTAGCAGCAGAATCTGTGAATTAGGAAGTTTATACCTTTTGGTAGATAGTGCCTAATTGTTGTCTAGAAAGATTGTACCGGTTTATAATCCTATAAAAATTATATGGAGGGGGGTAGATTTTTCCCTATTGGCAATGCTGGCTGTTGCCCCATTTTTTCATATTTGTGAAATTCAATGAAAAACGACACTTCATTGTTTTGATTTGCATTATTTAATTATGACTGAGCATAGTTTTGTCTTACGAAATGTTATTCATGTAATTTATTTCTTAGTGATTTATTTGTAATAGCTCTTTTCATATTGAGGGGTTTGTTGCATATTCTGCATATATTTTCCTACAGTATATTTGTCTTAATAATTCTAAAAGAACCATATGGATAGTTCTAAAGAAATATTTAAACGTACAGAGAAACATGGAGAATAAGTCACATCATAACATTTTGCAGTTTTATCTTTGTGTCTCTTATGGAAATAAACAATTGAAGTCTGCTGTTGACTTCTTCACAGTCCTTTTTCTGTCTTCGTTTTTTCCCCAGAGATATTCTCAGTGCATGTTCTTATATTGTTACTAGGTATGTGAATATCAAAAGAGTTTTCTGTATATATAGAACATTAATATAAATGATTAACATTTATATTCTGAACCTTGTTTTTATATTTGTTTTTTATATCTTTTAGATTTCCCCCCATGTTGATATCTGCAGATTTGCTGTAATTACCTTAAAAACTGTTCCCGAGTCTCCTACATTTCAGGTGGATTCTTCAGTCTGAACCACCAGGGGAGCCTCAAAACTCTGTATTCTATTTTTTGCCTCTGTATCACACTGTGTTTATCTCATTAAGTTGAGATTGTTTATATCGCTGGGAAGGATTGAGGGCAGGAGGAGAAGGGGACGACAGGATAAGATGGTTGGATGGCATCACCAACTCACTGGACTGTGCTGTGGTTCATGGGGTCACAAAAAGTCGGACATGACTGAGCGACTGAACTCTATAATGAATACTGTATTGACTATTCTTTTACTGTCTCCTAGCATGCATAGATAAGAATTCTTTAGACTCCTTCTCAGACTTTAATGGCTATGAAAGTAACCTGGGGATTTTGTTAAAATGCAGATTCTAATTTCAGTAAATCTCTAATGGGGTCCTAGTCCTGACAATCTTCAAAGTATTGTTGATTCTGCTTGTCTCTGGACCACATTTTGAATAGCAAGGCTCTTACCTATAGTTAGAAGAAAAATTGCTGGAATTCAGTTCCATACTGCCAAATTTCTTTTCCATCTGGTATACTGATTTATACTCCTGTATGCTGTACATTGGAGAAGGCAATGGCACCCCACTCCAATACTCTTGCCTGGAAAATCCCATGGACGGAGGAGTCTGGTAGGCTGCAGTCCATGGGGTCGATAGAGTCGGACACGACTGAGCGACTTCACTTTCACTTTTCACTTTCATGCATTGGAGAAGGAAATGGCAGCCCACTCCAGTGTTCTTGTCTGGAGAATCCCAGGGATGGGGGATCCTGGTGGGCTGCCGTCTATGGGGTTGCACAGAGTCGGACATGACTGAAGTGACTTAGCATAGCATAGCGTGCTGTACATAACTATTCTTTTTACTTTGTACTCTTGTCAAGACTTTGTCAGATTATCAGGGTTAACATTTTTGCCGGTCTTTGTTATGAAATGTATTTTTACTGTTTCTTGGACATTGGGTTATATTTCTGTGAATTGCCTATTCACGTTCTTTGTTTATTATTTCTTATGGGCTGCCTTTCTGGGGGGAGTACTGGTTTGGCGGGGGAGAGAAAAAGAGAGTGTGTGTGTATGTATGTCTGTGTGTCATCTTTAACTGTTTTACATAAAGTTGCATAGTTCTTTTTCAGTCACCCAAGTATTTCTCTCTCTCTCTCTCTCTACACACACACACATGTACCCACCATATTCAATTGCTTTATAGTAGCTGTTCCTTTTTTTTTTTTCTTTCTGTAAAAGTCTTATTTATTTGGCTGTGCTGGCTCTAAGTTGTGAAATGCAGGATTTTTGGTCTTAGTTGTGGCATGTGTGATCTAGTTCCCTGACCAAGAATGAAACCTGGGTGCCCTGCTTTGGGAGCATGGAGTCTTAGCCACTGGACCACCAGGGAGGTTCCTATTTGTTGCTACCTTAAATGCTATTTTAAAACGCTTTCTTATTAAGTCTTTCTAGCATATATATTGTATCTTGAAGTATTAATGTTGTTGCTAGCAACATTGATTAATTTTTACTTGAATGCTTTTGGAATTTTTAATGTGGAAAATCAATCATTCACAAATAATATCAGTTTTCTTTCTATATTTTCAATCCTGTTTTGTGTTTCTAATTCATATTTTACTATGCTGGCTATATGTCAGAGTCTGAAAGGTCTGAAATTTTATCCTGCTTTCAGGATAACTGTAATAAGCTAGCTTGTTACTGTCATGGATGCTGGCAGAAGATGAGACTTGCAGGTCTCATGAGATGAAGTGCATTATTGCCACTATAAAGCCTGCCACCAGATGCGGCCCTGTTGTGACTTGACATTCACTGATAGGGTTTTGATGATAATCTGCAAGCAGTTGATTTATTATGGTCTCTGTGCAGTCAGGAGTCCATACCTTGTGGCTCAGCTGGCAAAGAATCCACCTGCAGTGCGGGGACCTGGGTTTGATCCCTGGGTTGGGAAAATCCCCTGGAGAAGGGAAAGGCTACTCACTCCCGTATTCTGGCCTGGAGAATTCCATGGACTGTATAGTCTGTGGGGTCACGAAGAGTTGGACAGGACTGAGCAACTTTCACTGTGCAGTCAGACCTCTCTGCTAATGGTAATCTGTATTTGCAGATGCTCCCCAGTGCTAGCATCACCATCTCAGCTCCACCTCAGATCATTAGGCATTAGATTCTCATAAGGAGTGTGAAACTTAGGTCTGTTCTGTGCGTGGTTCGTGGTAGAGTTCGCAATCCTATGAGAATTTAATGCTGTCACTGATCTGACAGGAGGTGGAGCTCAGGCAGTAATGTGAATGATGGGGAGCAGCTGTAAATACAGTTGAAGCTTCTCTCACTCACCCACTGCTCACCTGCTTGTGGGTTAGTTCCTTACAAGCCATAGACCTGTAGTGGTCCGTGGCCTGGCGTGTTGGGGACCCTTGTTCCAAGGGATAAGGAGATCATTAATTGTTCTCCTTTGTACCTGTGCTTTCTGGTGTTAAAGATGTTTGTTCTCCCAATTGCTAGGGTTTTTGCTCTCCCTGTATAGCCATGTAATCTGTATGCAGTGTGTCCCATTCCCATAGCTCTAACTTCACTTAAAAACTCTCCTTGTACCTAGATATTTTAATCTAGAGGAACTGGATGTGAGTGGGACAGGGGCATTTTTAAATAATTTTCAGAGACCCCATTTTAAAGATATCTCACCCTCACCTTCGTCTGCTTTGGATACTGTAGGCAGGGACTCTGTGAGAAGTGTACACAAGCAAATGGCTGTTGTCTACATGTCTAGGACTATGCCAGTTCAACAGGAGAATCCAGATGGCCAAACTAGATTTGTTTGAATTTCATTTTGGTTAGCCATCACCCTGTGGGTTGGCCTGGCCTGTAGTTGTTCTTAGGGAAAAGAAAGAAACATTATATCTAGGGATAATCAGAGCAGAATTTTTAGTGTAAGTCTGTTTACTGTCATAACTCTTCCACTTCTGTCATCCTGATTACTACACAAGAAGTGGCCAAGAGGAGATGATCCCCTTTTGGTTATGCTGCATTCATTCATCTTACTAAGATGTGGGAAGAGATGAGGGGTGTAGAGGTATAGTATAAATGGTTCTGAGTTGAATTTTGAGGGGACTGTTAAAATCCTTGTCTATACTTGTGAATAATAGTATGAAACATCCATTGAGTACTTTGAATATTGATTCATTGCAGGATGACCTTTTTGACAAAAGATGCACTGTTTAATGGACTGTTCTGGTCTGAATATACCCATTACGTGAATTAATTTCAGGAGACACAATACTGTGACCAGAGTTAGCCCATCAGACTGCAGCAGTAATAATGTAACCTGAAAAAGTTTCAGTAGTGATATAATTCCGTTGAGGACTCCATGAAGAAGTCAGATCTTTGATGTAGTTCCGTGTGATGTGGTGTTCTTTACAGTGAGACAGATGGACCAGCTTTTGGCAGGAGTCACAAGCTGGCATGCAGTAGAGGTTTCTGCATCAGAAAGATAAAGTCCTTTCTTTTGTAACCAGTCTGTGATAGTGGGTGTGTTCCATGTCTGGTGTGATAATGGGTCTAGGTGGTATGCTGAAGATTTGATCAGCATTCTAATTTCAGTCACTCTCAATGCCATTCACTCTCATCAGATAGCAAGCCTTACTGAATCAACATAAATGACTCAGATTGTCTCAGCAGCAGCTGCAGTTTCCCATCATGTGTGACCCCAAGAGATGTTTTTAATTGGCTAGTGATAGATGATGAGGCCATTGGCAACAACACAAGAGTTAGAAAAATATAAAATGTCTTGTCCTTAAGAATATCTAAGGCAGGGATCATAGCTTTATTCCATTGAGGTGATTGGCACTTAACCATTTGGTTTTCCAGAGTTGTTGGGGCTGGGTGGCTACTGTGTATACCAGCATCTTTTAACTTAGCTGAACTATCAGTGAACCAGGCTCAGTCATTTAGGGGAACTTTTCTGATTTGAGAGTTTATTGAAACACTGGCTTGTCATGGTGGCAGGAAGGGGAATAAAGTATACTGCAAATTTATGGTTGGCACTTCAAGGGCGAGGCCAGCTGTGTTGTTGAACACATGATTTCCATTTGATCAAGAGCCCTCTTGGGTTCTTTTATTGGTTAGTCCTTAGTTTAAGTTTGCTTTCAGTAAGAGCTCAGCATTATGGCAGGAGCCACATTCTTTTTTTTGGCCGACTAGGGATTGAACACTGAACCTTGGCCATGGCAGTGAAAGCCTGGAATCCTAACCATTAGGCTACCAGGGGAACTCAGTTTTTAAAAGGAGTGTGTACTTGGTGTGTGTGTCAGGCAGATGGTATTGCTGTACTGGAAAATAGTCTTTCTGAATACTGCAGAGCCAAGTCTTCAGCCACATATGATTTTATTTTCTTTCCTTCTGGAAGCTGTACTTTTTATTAGACCATTTTGAAGGGGATGGGAATCATCTTTCAACCTGTGACATTTCCTGAATGGGAGAATCTAGAGCATTTTTAGTACAAGCATGTAACGTTAGCACCAACTATAAAACACACTGGTACATTGAATTGGCCTAGTGGCTCCACCTGCAGGATCACTTTAATTTCCCACTCTTAATGCTGAGATTTTTTCAAATTTTTATCAGCCATGTTGGGATACTAGGGTCCATTCCATTCCCACCATGGGCACACAGACTAAGGTGTTTGTTTATTTATTTCTTTAAATTAATTTATTTAATTGGAGGCTAATTACTTTACAGTATTCAGTGGTTTTGGCCATACATTGACATGAATCAGCCATGGGTGTACATGTATTCCCCAAACTGAACCCACCTCCCTCCCCATCCCATCCCTCAGGGTCATCCCAGTGCTCTAGCCCTGAGCACCCTATCTCATGCATCAAACCTGGACTGACGATCTATTTCCCATAAGGTCATATACATGTTTCAGTGCTGTTCTCTCAAATCATCCCACCCTCGCCTTCTCCCACAGAGTCCAAGAGTCTGTTCTTTACATCTGTTGTCTCTTTTGCTGTCTCACATATAGGGTCATCGTTACCATCTTTCTAAATTGCACATATATGCGTTAATATACTATATTGATGTTTTTCTTTCTGACTTCACTCTGTATAATAGGCTCCAGTTTCATCCACATCATTAGAACTGAATCAAATGTATTCTTTTTAATAGCTGAGTAATATTCCATTATGTATATGTACCACAGGTTTCTTATCCGTTCGTCTGTCGATGGACATCTAGGTTGCTTCCATGTCCTGGCTATTGTTAAATAGTGCTGTGATGAGCATTGTGGTACATGTGTCTCTTTCAATTCTGGTTTCCTCAGTGTGTATGCCCAGCAGTGAGATTGCTGGGTCGTATGGCAGTTCTATTTCCAGTGTTTTAAGGACTCTCCACACTGTTCTCTATAGTGGCTGTACTAGTTTGCATTCTCACCAACAGTGTAAGAGGGTTCCTTTTTCTCTGCACCTTCTCCAGCATTTATTGTTTGTAGACTTTTTGATCGCAGCCATTCTGACCGGCGTGAGATGGTACCTCATTGTGGTTTTGATTTGCATTTCTGTGATAATGAGTGATGTTGAGCATCTTTTCATGTGTTTGTTAGCCATCTGTAGGTCTTCTTTGGAGAAGTGTCTGTTTAGTTCTTTGGCCCATTTTTTGATTGGGTCATTTATTTTTCTGTAATTGAGCTGCATGAGCTGCTTGTATATTTTTGAGATTAATTCTTTGTCAGTTGCTTTGTTTGCTATTATTTTCTCCCATTCTGAAGGCTGTCTTTTCACTTTGCTTATGGTTTCCTTCGTTGTGTAAAAGCTTTTCAGTTTAATTAGGTCCCATTTGTTTATTTTTGCTTTTATTTCCATTACTCTGGGAGGTGGGTCATAGAGGATCTTGCGGTGATTTATGTCAGAGAGTGTTTTGCCTATGTTCTCCTCTAGGAGTTTTATAGTTTCTGGTCTTACATTTAGATCTTTAATCCATTTTGAGTTTATTTTTGTGTATGGTGTTAGAAAGTGTTCTAGTTTCATTCTTTTACAAGTGGTTGACCAGTTTTCCCAGCACCACTTGTTAAAGAGATTGTCTTTTCTCAGTTGTATATTCTTGCCTAGACTAAGGAGTTTAGTATGTATATGCATATCAGAGTTACAGTCTAAGCTTTCAGGACCGCTCATGATTTCTTTAGCATGGAATGTGGGAAAGTTCAGGGTGGAGGGGGAGACTGTTCCTTTGGGGGTTGCATGGGTGGCCTGGAGGCTTTTTTCTTTTGTGGCTTCTCAAGCCAAGATTGGTGTTGATTTCTCTTTTATGTACCTCCTGGCCCCAGGAAACACCCCAGGCTGGGACCTTTCATGCCCCCGTGTACCACAATGCCATGGCTTTGCCCTATATGGAAAAGTTTGAGTTACTCTTGTGCTTAATGCTGTCTCCCCTCCATGGGAGTGGGTAGGATGGTAACTTGGGTACCTGTGTGTAAGAGAACTATAAGAGTTTGTTTCTTTCTTGCCTTAACTTCTGGCGCACACTGACTTTCTTGTTAAAGCAGCTGAGTTTGATGTGGGGAAGAAAGGAGTCAGAAAGTACAAAGAGCACAGAATACATCCACTCCAGAAAGCTAGGCTTTGCATTTTTCTTTGTTTCCAATGTCAGTAGCAGTTTGGCCTTAACAGATTTACTTCTAATATTTTCAGTCTTTCCCAAACTCTCTATTCTCATTGCTGTTCAGCTTTGGTGACCTCTTGACTTCAGCGGCTGAAGCTGTATTGCCTTTCAGATGGGACCCCATCTCATGATGATACATCTCTTTCTTTTACTCAGAGGAGAGTTTCATCATTAAAGCACTATTGGGACTATCTTGTTTCAGTCCTGCCCCTTGCCACTTACTTAGTTGCTGAACAGTGAGGAACCTTTACTTCTACCCATCATTTGGATGAGAACAATTGTTGCCAGGTCCTGAAGAATCTTATCCTGTGCCCCCGTCTGGCCTAAGAGACCCTACCCTTGTTTTTCTAGAAAGTTTTAGCTTTGAGAGCATGGTATCTTCATCACCATAACTGGTAGGGTTGTGAAGTGTTTGGGTTTTTACCCTACTTAAAAGCTTAGCAAGCCAGGTTGTCACTGTTGTTTCATGGATGCTGGTGGAAGACAGATGAAGGGCTTTGTCCTTCATGCACAGAAGCAGCATGAGGATGAAGCCAAGAGCAGTAGGGGAACTTGCACCAGTAAGTCCCACAGTGGCCATGTGGAGGAGCCTAGTTAAATGTAAAGAGTGTGTGCAGTGTGTTTGTATTAAAACTGAGGAGCTTTTCTGTTTGTCCTGGAGAGAATTGTAGTAATTGTTTTTACAACATTCTTCCTTTGACAGATTTTTTAAAACACTTGTTTTGGGGAAGAGCAGTTTGGAAATAAATCTATAGAGAACTTAAAATAGAACTGTAGCTTCATTCACCATAATTTTCTGATCTTGAAGAAAACCTTGAGCTATTTAAATCAAAGAATGTGAAATACACGATACTATGTTTTATTTTAAAAGAAGTGTACTATATTTGTCTTGACGCCTTTACAGTGGCTTTACCTTTAAAGTTTTCTGGTGAATGTAGTTGTTAAACTCTTTAAGAATGGTGCTGTCATTTATCTTAAGTAGAAAAAATAGATGAACAGTGGAATCCCTCTTACAAGTTTTCAGTTACCAAACACATTGAAATAATTATAAAATATTCTTCTTAACCATTTAAAATTCTTGGGAATTAATTAAGCCAATTACTAGTTTCTAAAGTTAGTCAAGTTTTATATGTATGTTTATCTGTATGCTTATACTTTGTTTCAGTCGTCATTGAATTTTGAAAAGCATTCTGAAAACTTTTCATGGACAGAAAATCGTTATGATGTGAACCGCCGACGACACAACTCTTCAGATGGCTTTGATTCTGGTATTGGACGTCCTAATGGAGGTAAGTTGCTGAGAAATAGTAGAGTTTAAGAAGAATTTTGTTCACATTCTTGCAAGAATTGTTTTGATTGTGATTGAGTCTTTAAGAATAACCATCTTTGAATTTGTAATACTTTGCCATTATTTTTCAAAGGTAACTTTGGAAGGAAAGAAAAAAATGGATGGCGTACACATGGAAGAAATGGTACTGAAAACATAAATCATCGAGGGGGATACCATGGTGGAAGTTCCCGTTCTCGTAGCAGTATTTTCCATTCTGGAAAAAGCCAAGGACTTCATGAAAACAACATACCTGACAGTGAGACAGGGAGGAAAGACGACAAGAGAGAACGCAAGCAGTTTGAGGCTGAGGATTTTGTAAGTTGCTTGTAATTTTAATACGAATGAGGTTTCTACAAGTGCTATTTAAGCATCAAATCTCTCAGGAGATTTTATCAGTACATATCATTTTCTCCAGAGATCACACTTGACAGGTTCAATTATTTTTTAATTTTTATTTATTTATTTTGGTTCAGGTATCTTTAGTCTTTACATTTCGTGAGACTTTCTGTAGATAACTCTTTCATTCCCCAATCTTCTTCATTCCTTACATCTACTTATTCCTGTGTCTCACCATGTGGTTTTTTTAAACTTTGGATAAATTTGTCATATTATTCTTCATAGAAGTTTAAATTTCCCTTTTCTAAAGAGCAAACATCTACTAAGCTAATCTTAGAGTACACATTCAGCGCTCAACTCAGTTTCCTTTTAATAACCTGAGCATCACTATTTGAAGTAATAAACTTGTACTTTGCTTTGAGTATGAGCTTGTTAACTAAAGCATTCAGTGATGCAAACCTAACAGAAGAATTAAGGAATGGTCTGATTTCCTCTTGTCTGCTCTTAACCTTATGCTAAGAAAGGATGGTTTCTCATAATGATGCAAAGACTGCATTCTCCTACATTTGCTTTCTTCTTTTTTTTAACAGTTTTTCTTCATGTAATTGAGGATGAGGAGAGCATTTAAAGACACTTACCTTGTTTTTTTCAACTTAGCTTGAGTATAGATATTAACCATTTTAATTGTTACAATGAGTAGAAAGTAAGGTTTATGAATAATTAGTGTTGTTAAGAGTTCATTATGTCAAATTTGTCAGTATATTCTTGAGATTACTTTTAAAAGGAATTTTTTTCTTAAATAGGATTAGTTTAAACATTTGTTCTTTTTATTCCACCTTTTTTTTTCCAGCCATCTCTAAATCCTGAATATGAGAGAGAACCAAATCAGAATAAATCTTTAGCTGCGGGTGTATGGGGTAAGTAATTTTTGATCTATTGTTGAGGGGTATAAAATGTTATTTTTAGGTTTCACATTTGTGTTTTTTAAAATAGTAGGCTAGAATTAAACTTTATCTTTTAAATACCTGTTTTTGATGTGCTAAGCTATAAAAAAAAGGTAGCACTTTAAAAAAACAAGATATTGGGGACAGAAGAAAAGCTTGATTTGGATAATTATACATATTAGTACCATTAAATATATTCAGGTATGAGTTTTTTTAAAGTAAGTTAAATGTAATGAATTGATATCATTTGGAGAGCAGCTTGATAATCTGTTGAAACAAAAAATTTACTTTAACTCAATTTATAGTTTTTCAAAGTTGAAAACTTAACTGGAAAGATAAGTACTTTTAATCATAGTGTGCTATAAAAATAATTTTTTTACTTAATGAAAATGGTTCTACATAGACAGTATTAAAAGTAATTGTATAAATTTTGCCTAGAACTAGTCTATGTTTGAAATTATTTGCCTTTTTGGTTGTCAAATCTTGACAGTTTTTCTGGTAATGACTCCCTTTTCTTTAAAACTGCTGAAAGTTTAATTTGATAGCATCTACAGAAGATTAAACTGCACTTAGAGTAACTTAATTAGCTTTTTAGAGATTCAAGTGAAGTTTAAAATAATGGAATAATTTAAAATATGAAGATTTGATATCTGAAAAATAAATTTAATTATTTGATACCAAATTCAGAGGCGATGCATCCGCTTTGGAACTTGTACACACGTTCTTGTGTTTTTCTGTTGAAAATAAGCAATTTACCAAAACAAAAGGATCGTGGCTTATGACAGCATAATAGTCCTAATGATAAAGGCATTATTTTAAACTTTGCCACTTCCTGTGCTGTTCTTTATTGTATTTGGGGGTGATATGCTGGGGGAATTATTTTGTTTCTTTTGATCTCCCAATATATTTAAGGGCTTCTTGAGGGTGGGGGTGGGGGTGGTCAGACACTTTTGTTAGAACCATGTGAATGGCATTGTTTTTTCTGTATTGCAAATTAGTATTTCTACCACTCTCCCCAGGCCTACACGCCCAGACACACACATACCCAACCAAAAAAATCTCCCAAGCTCCTCTCTTAGGTATGTTTCCTTATTATTCAGTTTTTCTGGGAACAGCTGATTGCATAAGAATATAGAACCACCTGCAAGGTGTTAAATAAAATCTCTTAAGAAATTAGGAATAATTTGGATTTGATTAAAATGAAAGTAAATAAAATCAAGAATGTTAGTGAGCATTGTCATATAAAACTACCTATAGATACTACTGGTACTGATCCTTGGTTAATAATTTTAGAAATGATTTAGAAATACATTTTTGAAAATATTGAGCATAAAATGTATTAATATAAAGATTTTGGTACTACTGTTTCAGAGTTGGTCTAAGGATTTTGAGCATTAGTTGAAAAGATGTTTAAAAGGACGATGTACTCTTTACTGTGTCTTAGGTAAACTAAAAAGTGTGTCTGCATTAGGAAAAAAAACTGTGACTTGATTAATTGTTAAATTCCCAGTACTTCCCATAGGAATACAATGAAACTTTCACTGTGTTACACTTCACTATTCCTTTCTTAATTTATGCCCTGGGTTCCCAAATATTGTTATCCCCATTGCAACATTTAAAATAGCTTTGTTCCTGAGGAAGACAGAAAATTTTCAGTAGAACTTTTCTAGTGCTACTTCCTTCCAGGTAAGTCAAAATTTAATAATGGAAATGTAATATATATTAAAAACAAATACCACCAGTTTATCCCTGGAACTGTCCTTTTGTAAATCAAAAATTGCAAGAGTCTAAACATAATATCCCAATTTAAAAAAATAGTTTGAATGAAGTATTAATAGTTAAGCTGTTTAAACCTGTTGTTAAATATGTTTAATTCTACCTAGAACTTAGTTTTATTGGAAACTCCTTGTAGTTTGTAATTGACTTTTGTAGTGTTTTTATCTTAACCAGGATTACTGTTGCTTGATTCATACTAAATTTATCTCCTATATCTAGCAATTTAAATCTAAAACAAAAAATCAAGGCACTTCATTGTTCCTTTGAGAATTTTAAAATAATTTAGCTGGGTGATTGATTTGAGTAGTGAGAAAGAGAGAAAATGATAAGTGTGTGTATGCAGTTTGAGACATTAGTAACTATCAAATTGACTTGTGTTTTTAGAAGTCCTACTGGCTATTCTGTGTTGACATAATATGTTAGCAACATAGTATTAACAGATCTAACATTTTGTGCTTAAGATACTAAATAATGAAAACCTTTAGTCACTATTAATTAGTTTTGTTGCAACTCAGCATTTACATTTGTGTTTATCCCTTGATAATTTGATGAACTTCCTAATTTTTGCTTGTTTTTGATACAGTACTATGAACTTTATTTGTTTAGCCTTCTAAATTAAAGCAAATTGTTGACCAATTCTTAAAGATGGATTGTTTTCTAGAGAATTCTAATGATACTAGCCACTAGCATACAGGTTGAGTGACATGATAACACTAAATGAGGTTTTAGGTCATGAAAACAAGTGAAGTGTTTAAGGTGACTTTGTAAAGGGATTAAGAGAAGGGAATAATCAGATTGCTCTATATAAAAGTATTCTGTAGGTAGATTATATATTGGTATGAGTCTATGTTCCTTCAGTGTCTCTGGTGAAAACAGTTGTTAACAGTAAGAAAAAGGTAACTACAACACATGTTCAAAGTTGAGAAGGGAAAATTAAGAGTTTGATTAGATGACTTGACATAAGTAAGAGTTAGAGTTAGAAATAGTGTTCGTCAGTTAAGTTGTTTTTGTTTTAAAAAGCCTGCTCTTTTTCATATGAGTAATGTGGGTACCTTGTTAAAGGAAAGAATATCATGCCCCTTCTTTGACATTATGTTAGTGAAACTCATGTGACTAAAAGCCTCATACTACTGTGAAACAAAATATTTGTACACTATATAAAATATCAAAAATAGCAATATTCAAATAATATCAATCTATAGAAAAATAATCTTTAAAATCTTTTTGTCTTTTAAAATTAGTGTTCAGATGGCTTTATTGCTATGGTACCGATTCTTATGCTTCTGATATTTGTATGTTATTATGTCTTATGTGATTGAGTTTCTTCTTCAAATTAATGTGAAAACAATTAAAATACTATTTATCCTTCACTTGACTACTATTCACACAGTAAAGTTGCCTCTTATATCACTACAAGGAAGCTAAACATAGTAATTGTCATCACTGTGATGAGGGGAAAGGTGGACCCTGACTTGGTAGTGTACACTTTCAAGCCTCCTATTTTGACCATTCAGTATAGACTTACTAGTAGTATTTTAGTTGAGAATCGTATACATTTTGAACTGTTTGACCTAGCCAATACTCTAATCCATTTTCTCCAGTAATATAATATAGTGGTTAAGTGCATTATCAGATAGTTCTGGGTGCTAACATTAGGTCTTTTACTTTTTAGTTATTTAGACTTTGGGAAGGTTACTTAATCTCAGTGAATTTTCTTGTCTCTGAGATGAGGATGGAGCACTATGCTAATACTAATGAGAAAAGCATTGTTAATATTAAGTTGTCTATTAAATTGGTATCCTTGATCATGTTAACAGCTGTTTAATATGAGTTAGCTAATTAAGTTCAAATCTAGTAAGTGAGGAAGATTCTTATAGATTTACAAAAAGATGAAAAGTGATAGATTCAAAAATAAAAGTGAAAACTGATTGACTCAGAATATAAGCCAACTGTATGGAGAGCATGAAAACAGAAAAGAGAATAAGGAATTGAGATGTCAGCTCTGACTTATGCGTGTGGCCAACTTACTTTGTATTATACGTGGCAGTGTTTTAATTCTAATTTTTCTTCAAAAGATTGAGCCTCTCCCCTCCACTATTGGCTTTGTATTTAAGGAACAAAACTTACTACAACATTCAAAGATACTGGGAGAGCATGAAATAACAAGATGATAAAACAATATTTAAAGCCAGGTATCATCAGATTACAGTTGTTGGTGAGGATAGAAGGAAGTAATGAAATGAAAATCCACAACTCATATTTGCCTTTAGGTATTTTGAAGGCAATTTGAATATTTGCTTTATATGAGCTTGATAAGTAAGCATATATGATTTATAGAAGGAAGTCACCGAAGTCACTAATTCTTCCTTATAAGTGTTACTGTCTTTCATCAATGCATAGATTTTCTCTTTAAAAAAAAAATGAGCAGTTTGAATCTTTTTCAGGAAGTTTACCAGTTGATAAAGTGAAGAAAATATAGAAGGAGTTATTGGATACTGTTTGAATCCAACAGATTCAGCACCTAGCTCAGAAGGTTCATGTCAGGAGAATTTGTAGAGATAATCTATGAATAGATAAACCAGTTTATAAGTAATAGAAATGATGCAGATTTAAGTTACTAGTGCTGCCATCACCTTTGCTATTGTTTAGATGTGATATTACCATCAAGAACCAGCTTTCCCATTCTTCCTGTTTCCCTTCTTCCTTCCTTCTCCCCCTCCCTCAGACCTCTTCCCCACTCGTCTTTTTGGCTCCTGTGTTCTTGTATTGATGTTTAACACCTTAATTTGAGCGCTTATCAAAAAGTAGGGATTCTGAAGTCTGAATTCTCAATTTTGGTCAGCCAGTCTCATGATACCAGCAGTTCAATAACCAGCATCTGCTGCTCTTGGAGAGTCTCCCAGAGCAGCAGGGAAGGCTGGTGGGAATTGCCTGCAGCTCACCCTGAGGACACAGACACTGGTGGCACACACAGTTGGGAACACTTCACCAGGTGAACACCTCTGCTGGCGGCCGCCATGCCATCCTGGCCCATCAGACTAAGGACACATTTCTTGTTAAGCAGGCAGGTTTATGTAGTGTGTTCAGCATAGATATATATGATATAGGTTAGTCTTTATTTTGTTTATTTCTGTTGTAATTTTTCTCATCTTCTATACTCTTGTGGTTGTTCAGTTTAAATTTTAGGTTTAAAATTCTTCAAAAAGACACCTTTAATTTGAAATACAGTTACCTATTACAGTGGAGATTGTATATGACTTTTCTGGACATTTTTCTTTAAAGAGACCATTTCACTGTAACTCTTGAGACAAGAACTGTTGTTTTTCATTTTATAGATGAGATTAACTAGTGATGTTGGAGCAGGTATCAAAATTCTGTAAATCTGGTACAAAAGCACATGGTCTTAATTTCTGTACTACTTGAATATGAATGCTTAGTAAGTAAATCAGCACTGTGTCTGCTTTCTTTTTCCTCCCAGTCCCTTTCATCATCTTTTAGGTACATTTATTATCTTTTACTTTACTACCTCTTGTCTGTGATTGATTTCTTAGGCTTCATCTTTCTTTGTAGGATTTCCTTTCATTCTTTGCACCAAAGACCTCTTTGAGGAAACTGTGAAAGTATTTCTTAGGTATCTAGAAATCCAGTTTTAGGAAAGGTGAACTTTGTATTCAGAAATTATATTGAGGCTTAATCATCCCTGCGTGCTTATCTGTTCTCCTCTTCTGTCTTCTATTTTTGATCAGTGATGACTTATGTACAAAAATATTATTTCTTATCTTGTATCCTCAGCCTTCAATGTGAAATCATTTACTTCTCCCTAAAGTGCATTGTTTAGGATTTGCTTTAGTAAAGATTTTACTTTAGTAGATTTACTTTACTTTTCTTGGTGATTAACTTTTGTCTGAAAAGATTTGATTTCCTCCTTTTGCTTTATATGGCATTTCCAAGTCCCACTCTACAATCCACTCTACAGCGGAAATTAGTCTCCTCCTCAGCTGTTGAGTTCTTTGTGCACACACTAAGCTGAAGTTTCTTTACTTTATTTACTCTCTAGAAATATGGGTTGATATCATTCATTGCTGAGGAACCTCCTCCTGTTCTTCATTGCTGTATTTGTTTACTCCCGCATAGTTTGGGGGGCTTCCTGGTAGCTCAGATGGTAAAGAACCTGCCTGCAGGCAATGCAGGAGACCTGGGTTAAATCTCTGGGTCGGGAAGATCCCCTGGAGAAGGGAATGGCAACTCACTCCAGTATTCTTGCCTGGAGAATCCCATGGACAGATGAACCTGGCGGGCTACAGTCCTTGGGGTTGCAAAGAGTCAGATGTGACTGAGCGACTAACACTCATTATGATAATTTTAACATAAGGATCTAAAAGGGAAGGAAGATAAACTTGTGTGCTTAATTGACGATATTGGAATAGAAGTCTTTGCCAGTCATATATGAACTTATTGTGGTGCACAGATAAGACCACCTCCTACTTCAGCACTTGGATTTTTCTGAGATCAGACCTTAGAGACTTAGATTTTTTGCATTTCCCAGCATCAGTCAGTCATCCCTCAGATTCTTGAGGTTCATTAACTTAGATTTTGAGTACTAGACTGTTAAGATTTTCTCTTATATTCTAATTTAAAGAATTGGTAATTTCAGGAGTCTTTTTATTATTTTATTTATGGTGTCACCTTCTGCTTACCAGAAGTAATCGTAAAACTTAAAATTGTTCAGCACTATTTCTAATGTTCTTCATTGGATCTCTGTGTAAGAACATTATTCTTCATTTTCGTTTTGACTTCAGTGTGTTAGTTTTTCAGAAAAACTATATACTGGTGATGTAATTAGTGTCTTTGTGTGCCTGAAAATATTTTTCTTAGCCTTCATATCTTGGGCCTTTGTAGGTAGCTGAGAAGTTGGAATGTTTGCCCTAGTAGATAAACTTTCAGTGTTTAACTTTCAGAAAGATGAATCTTTTCTCAGTTGCTTTAGGTTCTTGGGTGGTATGTTTTTTCATTTGTTTGCTTGTTTTTGCTATACCACAGGGCTTGTGCAGTGAAAGCACTGAGTCCTAACCATTGGACCACCAGGGAATTCTCAGGTTCTTTTATTTTTTTAGCATTACAATAAATGAACTACTTTATCAGCTCTGTAGTTTGAAGAGTTAAGTTTCAGAGGGACTTTGAGAATGCCTCTGTATCCCTAGTAGTCCTTGTTTAGTTTCTGAGATAAATCAGTAGAAAGTTTGTTTGATGTAGGCCATCATTATGTACATTTGTATTACTCACTGTTTCATAGGATCATATCTTAAACTAATTTTAATTTACATTTTCTGCAGTTTTGTTTCCAGTTAATTCTTTTCTTCAAAACTCTTCAGTGGCGAAACTGATGGCTTTCAGAGTATTTCTGTAGGCAGAAAGACATGTCACTGCCATTGTTGGGAACGTGCTCATTGTAACACCTGTTTAATTACACATTAACTGTTTGGTTACACATTAACTGATTAAACTCTAGAAGTTATATTTCATATTTTAGCAAATTCAGTTGTCTTGAGAAAATCTTTCTAGTATAATCTTGAGAAGCAAAGATTGAGTTGGATCCCCTACAGCTTGCACAATGCCTTCAGTTTAGTTTGGATGGCTAGTAAATATTTGAATGAACTGGTATTGTGAAAACATAGTTCCCTTTTTCATTCGTCATAAATTAAGCAGGAATTTAGAAATAGAGGGACTGTAGATCCTTTCTTATTGGTAGTAATTTTATGAATGAAATAAAAAGAATTAGGAAAACTCTTTTCAAAATAGAAAAGAGGAAAATGTATCTTGTATTTCAAGTCTTAAGAGCTTGTTAGGATGAAATTTATAATCTAAAAATATACTCAAATGTAATTAATTTTGGCTTGGTCATAGCATTCTAGGCTACTATCTAACTGAATTCATCTCTGAATGTTACTTGACATTGCTCAGTTCCTTGCTGTGGTCTGATGATTGTTGAAGCTTTATTTCTCAAGCAAGGATATAATTCATACTTACATAGCTTAGTCATTTTATCCAAGAAGCAGCTGTTATTTTTAAATATAGTAAAGTTTGGAATATGCTTTTCTTTGGTGATTTAATTTTATGCTAAAATCTAAACTGTATAACTGTTGCTCGTGCTTTATTTATACAGAATATCCCCCGAATCCTAAATCTAGAACTCAAAGGATGCTGGTCATTAAGAAAGGTAATACAAAAGACTTACAACTATCTGGATTCCCAGTAGTAGGAAATCTTCAGTCACAGCCAGTTAAGAATGGGACTGGTCCAAGTGTTTATAAAGGCTTAGTTCCTAAACCTGCTGCTCCACCTACAAAAGTAAGTTCTAAATTGTTTAACATGCAAGTTACAGGTTGATATCAACTGAGTTACTTTGGCCAAATGTTGAAAAATTCACATCAAAGTGGGGAGGGTATTGATGGGCTGCTGATTTCTCAGTGGAAAGTGTTGGGCCATTGTGTATCCTTAATTATCTTTTAAGTGGTTTGTGTGTTTGTCTGTGTATGTTTTCTTGTTTTAGTAGTCAGTAGTAAATGAAATCTGTAAATACGTGTTTGCCAGATGGGTCTGTGATATATTTGCTTAATAATGGTATAAAATGCTGTCCTTCATCTTCAGTTTTAGGCTTTTGAAACTCTCACTTGTGTTCTCTTGGTATTAGGCAAAGGAAACCTAACTTAAGGTTTATAAAAGTTGGAAAAAAGGCAAGGTAGTTAAATGTTTTATCTGAATACCAGATTTTGATTTTATTTGTTTAAAAAAAAGAAGAGAGAACCATGTAGAAATGATTAAGATACAAAATAATTGTTTTTTTAAGTCATATTTAGTCATCTTTATTTTATAGTTATTCATTTTGTTCTCTCTTTCCTCTATGTAATCTGTTTAGATACACATTAATTAATGTTTGTGTGTTTTTTCTTTAGCCTACACAATGGAAAAGCCAAACTAAAGAAAATAAAGTTGGGACTTCTTTCCCTCATGAGTCTACATACGGTGTTGGCAACTTTAATGCTTTTAAATCAACTGCCAAGAATTTTAGTCCATCAACAACTTCAGTGAAAGAGGTATGGCATTTAATGAAAAGTAGTCCTGAGAAGCCAAACGTATCTCAATCATGGTAATTTAATTAACAGTGAACAAAAGGCATAGATTCATTGAACAAATTCATTAAAGTAAGAGACTTTAGTTCTTCTAGAATTCAGATACTTCTCTCTGTTTGCTAACTAATTTTGCAATTTAAGGAGGATTAATTTAAAAAATTTCTAACACAACGTCCAAATAACCTAAAGTGTAGAAAATTCTATGGTAAAATAAACATGTGTAACCCATTAACCAGAAGGAGTTTTTAAAGTATTTATTTTTGGTTCTGCTGGGTCTTACTTCTATACAGGCTTTTCTTGAGTTTTGACAAGCGGGGGATACTCTCTAGTTGCAGTGCCTGGGTTTCCCTTGTGGAGCACGTGCTCTAGGGTGCTTAGGCATCAGTGTTTGCAGTATGTGGGCTCAGTAGTTGGAACTCCTGGGCTCTTGAACACAGGCTCAATAGTTGTGGTGCACACGTGTCGTTGCTCCTCGGCATGTGGAATCTTCTAGATCGGGGTGGAACCCGTGTCTCCTGCTAAGTCTGTGTCCAACTCTTCATGACCCCATAGATGTAGCCCACCAGACTCCTCTGTCCATGGGATTTCCCAGGCAAGGATATTGGAGTGGTTTGCCATTTCCTTTTCCAGGGGATCTTAACCAACCCAGAGATCGAACCCACGTCTCCTGCTTGGCAGGTGGGTTCTTTACCACTGAGCTACCAGGGAAGCCCCAGAAAGAGTAGTTTTTAAGAAAAGAATTATGAAAACAGATGTTTTTACTTTTGTCATAAAGTTATGCTATGATGTAGGATTAAACCTTGACTAAAAAATCAGGATTTATATACTCTTCTTTTGGGGATTATGGACATTTTATTAGTATCAACACTCAGGATGGAGAGGAGGAAGAAGAGAGAAAGATGTATATTTACTGACTTTGAATACTTAATAGCTTACACATTTCTTTCTCATTTGGCCAGCTTTCTGAAACTTTTAGATGAGGGACTTTCCTGACCAGTTCAGGGACAAAAGACACTTGTGACTATATTGTAATAACTGAGATTGTTCTGGGTACTATAATGGAATATTATAACCCCTCATTGACTAGTTCTCAGTCATAGAATTTTAGAGCTGTGCTAGAAGGACCCACATTACCAGCTGGTTAATTGTGGCTTCAATTCATTATAGTCTGCAGATGTTATTGCTAAGTTAAGCATTTTGATGTATTCCCAAGGCTTAAAATTCCTGTGACACAGAATTCCAACATTCTCTTTCCTTCTGTATTCCACTCTCAATATATGAAAAATAAAAGGACTCCAATACAAGTCCCTTTACCACGCTCCTCTGCTCTTCCACAAAACTTCCCTTGTGAAATTCTATATGATAAACCCTTAGTGTACCTGTGCATAAATAATTATACTAGTTCGTTTTGGAAACTATTATTAGAACCTTCGAACTCTGTGGAACACAGTTTTAAAAACTGCTTTTTAAAAAATATATATAAAAATATTTAAACAATTTCAGGATCCATTTTATAAAATAGTATTTAAAACTCCTAATTTAGAATCATAGGTCTTAGTATTATCAGACTTTGTTTCTCAGATAAGAAAGATTTTATATTTAGTCATTCAGTGCGATAGATTAAAAATAACAAGGATAGGAGAAAATACAATTTAAAATCAATTTTGTATATTGTGAAGAAAGTGAAATAGAAAGTCATTATAGTTGTGAACTTTATGTTGATATTAGTTCTCTATGTATTTATCAACATTCTAAATTTTTTTCTTAGTGTAATCGCTCAAATTCTTCTTCACCTGTTGACAAACTTAATCAGCAGCCTCGTCTAACCAAACTGACACGAATGCGCACAGATAAAAAGAGTGAGTTTTTGAAAGCATTGAAAAGGGACAGAGTGGAAGAGGAACATGAAGATGAAAGCCATGTAGGCTCAGAAAAGGTAATTGAACCTGTAGTGTAATTCTTGGGCTTGACATTAGCATGTCATTGGAATAGTTGGACAGATATTATTTAGGATCTTTGAATATTTTTATATTTATGAAAGCAAGGCCTAGTTAGCTATTTGCATAAATAATGAATTCCTTTCTTAATAGATTTTTCTTACTCTAGTTGATGTGCAAAAATGAAATTTAAAAGATTGCTGTTCATATTTGTATTTTTGGTTTTCCCCATCTTGCCTGCCTTTGTCCTTTTAATTTTTGGTTGAATAGATGTGAATACTTGAAGTTAGTAAGTTGCCTTCACAACTTAGTTTTACATCTTACGAAACTGTTTTCTACATGATTATATAAACATTACAGTTATGTTTTATCCATGAAAATCTAACCAGGATCTATTAAAGTTTCCTTTTTTAATAACTATTCTCTAATTTTTTTTTAACTCTTCGAAAATCAGGATGACGACTCATTTAATTTGCATAACAGCAATAGTACTCACCAAGAAAGGGATATAAACCGAAACTTTGATGAAAATGAAATTCCACAAGAGAATGGCAATGCCTCAGTAATTTCCCAACAGATCATTCGGTCTTCAGCCTTCCCACAGACTGATGTTCTTTCTAGTTCACTTGAAGCAGAACACAGGTCAGTGTTTTTACATTTTTCTCTACCCAAACTTTTGATTTTACATGGAAAATTGATTTTTTTTAAACAACTTCATTGAGATATAATTTATATACACTCTTAATTTTTTTACTCGGTTCATTAATTTTGGGTATATTTGAAGTTGTGTAGCTGTCACCACAGTCTAATTTCAGAACATTTCTTTCACTCCATAAAGAAACCCCATGCTCATTTACAGTTACACCTCATTGTTACTCTCTTTCCTGGGTAACCACCAGTCTACTTTCAGTAATACTTTCAAGGTTCATCCATATTGTAATGTGTTTCTCTGAAAATTGAGTGCTATTTATTTTCCATGGCTTCAGATTTTCTGTAAATCTCTTGGCGGGGAGCGAGGGGGAGGGCTGTGGGATATGTTTCCGGACCTGGGATTGAACCCAGCCCACAATAGTGAAAGCGTTAATCCTAACCACTAGACCACTAGGGACCTCCCTGTAAACTTTCTTAAGTTACATACATATTTAAGTACTCATGTTGCTTGATTTAAAAAGTTAGGTATCAGTGATACAGTTCTCATGGATGACTTTTTTGTTCAAATGCGTAAATTAAAATTTAAAATGAAATAATTTGGCATATATATTACTAGTTATTAACAAATTTCAGTATATCATCAAAATATTGAGGATAGTTTCAACATCAGAGAGGTAATTGTTACCTTGTCTAAGTACCAAATGATTTAATAGAATTGAGTGCCAGAAAAATTCAAAGGGATTTGGGGTTAGATAGCATTATGGCTTGAGTACCAGTTAGAAAGTTTTAATTGGGACCTAAATTAAATCTTAAAGGCTGAGACAATACAGGCAAGGGTACTGGGTAGTCATTTTTAAATGGGGGTATGAAAGGATGTTTAGAATAGAATACATGCATGGTTTGTTTTAGGGGTGATGTATAGCATAACTTGACAAGAGTGTGGAGTCCTAAATTGAGTTAGAGATACATTGCAAAGACAGGATCTTAGAGATCTAGTCAAACTCTGAATGCTTTAGATGAAGAAGGAGCTCTGTCTTATACCTAGTTTTTGATAGAGTAGGATTTGTGACCCAGGTCTTCCACTTCTAGTGCTGTGCTTTCTCTAAGGAATTTGAATTTGTGGTCATTGTGTGTTACGGAGTTTGCTCTTTTAGGAATTGGGGAGCTGTTGAAAATATTTGGCAGAGGATGGTCATTGTGAAAGTGGTATTAGAGTGATTTGATAATAGTTTGAAAGAGAATGAGAAGAAATGCTAATGAAAAGGGACAGTGCAGATCACTGTTATGATCTGTTCCTAAGTGTGGGTTTAGTCCAGAGGCCACAGAGTTTGGTGCAGTGTATATTAACTTGGGAGGCAGAAAACCAGAATTCTGCTTCTTTGCTATCAAGTAGGCAAAATTTTTTACTTACATGATCATGGTTCTTGATCTATAAAATGTGGGTATAGTGTGGTGGTGTTCAGTTGCCAAGTCATGTCCGAGTTCACAACCCCATGGACTGCAGCACTCCTTGTCCTTCACTGTCTCCTGGAGTTTGCTCAAACTCATGTCCATTGAGTCAGTGATGCCATCCAGCCATCTCATCGTCTGGTGCCCCCTTCTCCTGCTTTCACTCTTTCCCAGCATCAGGCAGGGTCTTTTCTAATGAGTTGGCTGTTCGCATCAGGTAGCCAAAGTATTAGAGCTTTAGCAGTAGTCCTTCCAATGAGTATTCAGGGTTGATTTCCTTTAAGATTGACTGGCTTGATCTCCTTGCTCTCCAAGGGACTCTCAAGAGCATTATCTAGCACCACAATTTGAAGGCATCGATTCTTTACCACTCTGCCTTTATCATCCAGCTCTCAAATCCATGCATGACTACCGGAAGGACCCTAATCTTGACTATATGGACCTTATCAGCAAAGTGATGTCTTTGCTTTTTACTGTACTATCTAGGTTTGTCATAGCTTTCCTGCCAAGAAGCAATTGTCTTTTAATTTTATGGCTGCAGTCACCGTCCACAGTGATCTTATAGCCCAAGAAGAGGAAATCTGTTATTGCTTCCACCTTTTCCCCCTTCTATTTACCATGAAGTGATGGGACCAGATGCCACGATCTTAATTCTTATAATACTGAGTTTTAAGCCTGCTTTTTCACTCTCCTTTACCCTCATCAAGAGGTTCTTTAGTTCTTGTTCACTTTCTGCCATTATCATTCGCATATCTGAGGTTGTTGCTATGTCTCCTGGCAGTCTTGATTCTAGCTTGTAACTCGTCCAGCCCGCCATTTCGCATGATGTTCTCTGTGTATAAGTTAAATAAACAGGATGTCGATAAACAGCCTTGTTGTACTCCTTTCTTAATCCTGAACCAGTCAGTTGTTCCATAAAAAGGTTGTAACTGTTGCTTCTTGACCTGGATACAGGTTTCTCAAGAAACAGGTAAGATGGTCTAGTATTCCCATCTCTTTTAAGAGTTTTCTACAGTTTGTGGTGCTCCACATAGTCAAAGGCTTTAGGTGAAATTGTGGGTATATTTCAAGTCTCTGAGCACTGATTTTTTATGAGATTGTTTGACAGTGTGTAAAGATCTACAGAGTAGTCAGTTTGTGACAGGTTCAGTTTGAAAAATGAGTTAGGTATAAAAAGGAGTAACAAGTGCTTAAGGGATGTAATTATTAAAAAAAAAAAAAAACAAGTAGAAAACCTAATGAATAGCTAAGAACATGATGAACTGTAGTGGCCCTAAAGAAAATGGGGAGGTGTATTGCTTCTACTTTTAGTGTAAGAATTTAGCAAATTTTCTTCAGTTTTTATCCTAAAGAACCTTTTGCAGGTTTCCAGCCTTAGAGAACCTCTTACACCAAAGATAAAGTAATTAGGCATTTCATTCTGATCTTATTATTTAAAACAGTTTATTGGGCATAATCTTACCTATTCATTTTCAGAAAGATATTTAAAGCATAAACCCTAACATCTTTTGTGTGGACTTTGTATAATGGATCATATTTTCTTGCACAAAATATAAAATATAAAAAATGGATCATATTTTCTTGCATATAATGGATCATATTTTCTTGCACATAACATCTTTTGTGTGGACTTTGTATAATGGATCATATTTTCTTGCACATAATATAAAATATGGACTTAATTTGGGTGAAATTCTAAATTAAATGTATTCATTTCCCCTTTCCAGATTGTTAAAGGAGATGGGTTGGCAAGAAGACAGTGAAAATGATGAAACATGTGCACCCTTAACTGAGGATGAAATGAGAGAATTCCAGGTTATTAGTGAACAGGTAAGAACTGAATCATGTAAGCTCACTTTAAAAATAGCCCTTCCTTAATCAGAACAACATATAACTAAGCATTTTTAAGGGGTAAGATAGTTTTATTTAGGGATTTGTTGAGCATCACATTATAGGTCAGATTTGCCTTTGTTTTAAATAGGTCTTCAAGGCTAATTTCTTTAAATCCATGGATCCACAGTACTTAGAAATTAGTGTAAAGAATGTGTCTGATTTATCATTTTCCAGGCATTTAAAAAATGACTTGGTGATAAGTAGAAAACAACAGTAGCTTTCTCAAATGTACTTTCACTTTTATCCTTTTCTTGGCACAGGAATTTTGATATCCTATAACATCTTATATATATTTTAATGTCTGCATAGTTGCTTTTTTGCAACTGTGTTGTTTAGTTGCTAAGTCGTGTCCGACTCTTGACCCAGTGAACTATAGCCATTCTGGCTCCTCTGTCCATGGAATTTCCCAGGCAATAATATAGGAGTGGGTTCCCATTTCCTTCTCCAGGTCATCTTCCCAACCCAGGGATCAAACCTGATCTGCTGTGTTGCCAGGTGAATTCTGTACCACTGAGCCACCAGGGAGTGTTTCTTAGATGTATGGTAGAGTTGAGGGAAATCTGAGGGAGTTTTTCAAATTTTTTTTCAAATCCGTTATACTTTTTGAAAATAGTTCTGGTCATACAGAAGTGATTTTCAAGTATTATTAATGTTAATAATCTTCCAAACACTTTTCACATGCTTTGAATGAAATTTTTGAGGAAATTAGTTATATTAGTAGATTCATCATCCTAAAAAAAATTTGTGCCAAAATGCAAATAGCATAAATTTTACCATTTAGATCATTTTTAAGCATACAGTTCTGTGGCATTGAGCTACATTCACATTGTTATGCAGATATTACCACCACTCACCTCCAGAGCTCTTTTCATTTTGTAAAATTGAACGTCTGTACCTATTAAACCATAACTCCATTCCTTGTTGCTCCCAACCCTTGGAAACAACCACTCTGCTTTCTGTCTCTATGAATTTGACTGCCTTAGCCCCTTATGTAAGTGAAATCATGCAGTATTTGTCCTTTTGTGACTGGCTTATTTTACTTAGCAGAATATCTTCAGGGTTCATCCATGTTGTAGCATGGGTCAATCAGAATATCTTTTTTCCGAGACACAATAATCCATTATATGTGTATGTACCACATTTTGTTTATCCATCGTCCGTTGATGGACACTTGATGTGCTTCCACCTTTTGGCTGTTGTAAATAATGCTGTGTGAATATGGGTGTATAGATATCTATCTACATGGCTATAGGTTGATAAGTAGTGTCTCTTTCTCTGTCTCTCTCTCTCTCTACACACACACACACACACACACACATACACACACACACACACCCCCCCCCCAAAACATTAGAATATATATGTGTATATATATAAATGGTTTGGTATGCTGTAAATGCAGCTCTCCCAAGAGTAGTGATTTATTCCTAGGATATATTTTGTTATATTGGTTTGATCTATAATTACCTATATAGCTAGTTTTTCAGAAATGATACCATAATCTGTGGAGTTCTATTTACCTTTACTGTGTTCTTGATTATGTTTAATTACTAGAGGATTCTTAGTTTGTAGTAACTCTTGGAGGATAATTTATTTATTCAGTTTATTTTTGTTGATATTTTAGTTACAGAAGAATGGTCTGAGGAAAAATGGTATTTTGAAAAATGGCCTGATCTGTGACTTCAAGTTTGGACCCTGGAAAAACAGCACTTTCAAACCCACTATTGAGAATGACGACACAGAGACAAGTAGCAGTGACACATCAGATGACGACGATGTGTGAAGGATTTCCTAACAGCTTTAGAAATTTTAGTGTGATACATCTCTCATACAGTTTGGGGTGAATTGTAAAAATGAAGAACTATAATTTATGTAGTAAAATACCCCATTAGAAGATGATTTTTTGGGGGACTTCAATATGAAGAAAACCAAGAATGTTGTGTTGGGCTGTGTTGAACATTATTTCTTTGTAAATGAATGTTGTAGAAATGAGGACTTTGGTTGATCCAACATTGACTTTCTTCATCACTGCAGCATTTCTCTGACTAGCAATGTGACGATGTAACAAATGAGAGTTTCTCATTTAATAATAAAAAAATTGTGTAATGTTTTGCAAAGCTTCTGTCTTAAAATGTCCAGGTCTTAAGAAAAAAGGCAGCTTACACTGTTCTGCTTGCAGAGTCATATCTTTTCGTACAATGGAAATCCTCAAGTCCACTTTGTGTGGCGCTGTCCCCAGCCTTCCCCCTCGTCAAAAAAGGACAATGTAGCATGTTGGCTAAAACTGGAGCAAAGTGCACTAAAACGTTAATTTCCTGAACTCAACTGTTGTGCTAGTCACGTTTTAAAACATAAATTGCTCTTTAGCCATTTGTAGTTCAGTAAATATAACAGGAAAGACTTGCCACACTTTCTTCCAAATTTAAGGAGGTGATTTTCAAGAGCTTTATTTGGGTATGTTGTAAGACCAGGATTTTCAGAGTTGATGGAAAAGAGTCTGTGGGAAAACTTATTTTGATAAATTATTACACATGCAGAAAACTGATCACACTGACTGGATCTGTCCACATGGAAAATAAACTGGATTTTCAGAATATTGTCGTTCTCTGTAGTGTTCAAGATATTGGTCTCTAAACACATTGTGGTTTATTCACTTTTTAAAACAAAGTTATACTTTATTTATTTCTTTATGGTGATTACTTTTGAGTTTAGAAAAAGAAAACTACTTAAAATAGCCCTTTTATTATCAACTGCTTAACAAGTTTATTAAATGAATGGTAAAAAAAAAAAGACACTTTATTTTTCATTTGCACATTAATTATAGAATTTTCTCTTTACTGCTCACTGTAAGAGTAATTTTGTTCTCCTTTTTTTAGTATTTTTGACTGTTCTAATTTTGTTTACCCACATTTGCTTTTAGCTTCTTCCACCCCGTTTCCATGTTTAAATATATTCTGATTGTAAAGAGCATAATCTGAAAGCAAAAATGTTTAACATCCTCAAGATGTCTTCTCAGAAAGCTGCAGTGTTTTTGCTGTTTTCCATTTTAGAAATCCTTTGCAGGATCCCCAGCTTTCACCAGAAGCCAGATTTTTTGGTTCACGTTGAGACTGCTGGTGATGGGGAAATTGAAACAAAACACAAGTTTCACCTCCACAGAACTTCTGAGGATGGATTAAAGTGGATATTAGTATTAAATATATCTTAAAATTTATCTTTTATATAGGCTTTTATTATATAATATGCCATAAATCAGTCTAATCACTTAAAGTGAATGGTAGCATTAGCCACAGTGAAACTGAAACAAAGCTTTGTCAGTATCGAATGTTTTTGGAACCCTTAGATTGCACTGTTTGGTTTATGGCTTAATAAAATTTATCAGATGCAAGTTGTATTTGCTAACACAAGCTCGAAGGGATCTGAAAAATGTGGTTTATGTTTGAAATTAATTTATTGTTTTCTAAATAGCTTTTTGAAAAGATTCTATAATTTTCAATTTTTTGTCGTTTTCTGCTTTCCGATAATTTTGCCTTAAGTCTCATTTTTCAGCAGTTACTGTTTATTGTGCATTCACATATTGTGATATTGAATGTTTCCATTGTGGTAAGATACAATGGTATGGTTATTCTGTGTATTTAATGATAGCATTAACCAGTTTGGCTATGGAGTAGATGGAGCCATATGGATGTATTTTATTTTGATAGAATGTTTAAAGCATAGCATGATTTAAACTTGATTTTGAAATATGGGCAGCTGGTAGAGTTTGGACTATATTGTTTGAAAGGGAACCCGTGAGTATTATGGAAACTAGTTAAATTGTACATCTAGTGTGAAATTGTCAAACCCAGGACATGGAGGCCTGGGGGGAAAAGTTACTGCTTTTAATTGCTTCAAACTGTTTCTCTGTGGTAAGTTCTTTTTTACAACCACTTTATTGTGGTATAAATTGGCATAAACTACATATTTAAAGCATATAGTTTATCTTTGCCTTGTGGAAACCATTGCTGGAGTCAGGGTACTGAATATGTATGTCACGCTGAGAAGTTTTATGTTTCCTCCATTGTAATCTTCCCCTTTTACTACTACTACTACCCCCTCTTCCCAGCCTTTTTTTAATGAGCAAAATTCTTACGCTAATGGATTTTAAATAGCATTTCCAAAACTGTATCTTGTCTTATATTCAGGATTAGGGTAACTTATTTCCATAAATATATTTTTATTAAAGTTGAAATGAATATAGAAATGTTGAGCTAAAAAAAATCAGATTTGAAAGCATCAGGTATACCTTATTAAAATACAGTATGTTGAAGGGCTTGGTGTCTATAAACATTTCAAATTTCTTGGCTAGTGTTTGTACTCTTGTTAGAATAAGATTACATAAGCATTTTAAAATTACTTAAGGATAAGTTTAAATACTAATGTCCTAAATATCCTAATGTCACTCAGTCATGTCCGACTCTTTGCGACCCCATGAACCGTAACACGCCAGGCCTCCCTGTCCATCACCAACTCCCGGAGCCCACTGAAACCCATGTCCATTGAGTCAGTGATGCCATCCAACCGTCTCATCCTCTGTCGTCCCTTCTCCTGCCTTCAGTCTTTCCCAACGTCAGGGTCTTTACAAATGAGTCAGCTCTTCACATCAGGTGGCCAAAATATTGGAGTTTCAGCTTCAACATCACTTCTAATGAACACCCGGGCCTGATTTCCTTTAGGGTGGACTGGTTGGCTCTTCTTGCAGTCCAAGGGACTCTCAAGAGTCTTCTACAACACCACAGTTCAGAAGCATCACTTCTTTTGCGCTTAGCTTTCTTCACAGTCCCAACTCTCACATCCATACGTGACTACTGGAAAAACCATAGCCTTGACTAGACGGACCTTTGTTGACAAAGTAATGTCTCTGCTTTTTAATATGCTGTCTAGGTTGGTCATAACTTTTCCTTCCAAGGGGTAAGCGTCTTAATTTCATGGCTGCAGTCACCATCTGCAGTGATTTTGGAGCCCAGAAAAATAAAGTCTGACACTTGCCACTGTTTCCCCATCTATTTGCCATGAACTGATGGGACCAGATGCCATGATCTTAGTTTTCTGAATGTTGAGCTTTAAGCCAATTTTTTCACTCTCCTCTTTCACTTTCATCAAGAGACTCTTGAGTTCTTCACTTTCTGGCATAAGGGTGGTGTCATCTGCGTATCTGAGGTTATTGATATTTCTCCTGGCAATCTTGATTCCAGCTTGTGCTTCGTCCAGCCCAGTGTTTCTGTACTAATGATGTACTCTGCATATGAGTTAAATAGGCAGGGTGACAATATACAGCCTTGACGTACTCTTTTCCTATTTGGAACCAGTGTGTTGTTCCATGTCCATTTCTCACAGTTGCTTCCTGATCTGCATACAGGTTTCTCAAGAGGCAGGTCAGGTGGTCTGGTATTCCTCTCTCTCGAAGAATTTTCCACAGTTAACTGTGATCCACACAGTCAAAGGCTTTGGCATAGACAATAAAGCAGAAGTGGACATTTTTCTGGAACTCTTTTGCTTTTTTGATGATCCAGTGGATGTTGGCAATTTGAATCCTGGTTCCTCTGCCTTTTCTAAAATCAGCTTGAACATCTGGAAATTCATGGTTCACATATTGCCGAAGCCAGGCTTGGAGAATTTTGAGCATTACTTCATTAGCGTGTGAGGTGAGTGCAATTGTGTGGTAGTTTGAGCATTCTTTGGCATTGCCTTTCTTTGGGATTGGAATGAAAACTGACTTTTTCCAGTCCTGTGGCCACTGCTGAGTTTTCCAGATTGCTGGCTGATTGAGTGCAGCACCTTCACAGCATCATCTTTCAGGATTTGAAATAGCTCAACTGGAATTCCATCACCTCCACTAGCTTTGTTTGAAGTGATACTTCCTAAGGCCCACTTGACTTCACATTCCAGGATGTCTGGCTGTAGATGAGTGATCACACCATTGCCATTATCTGGGTCATGAAGATCTTTTTTGTATAGTTCTGTGTATTCTTGACACTTCTTAATATCTAATGCTTCTGTTAGGTCCATACCATTTCTGTCCTTTATTGAGCCCATCTTTGCATGAAATGTTCCCTTGGTATCTTTAGTTTTCTTGAAGAGATCTCTCAGTTCAGTTCAGTTCAGTCGCTCAGTCATGTCCGACTCTGCGACCCCATGAATCGCAGCATGCCAGGCCTCCCTGTCCATCACCAACTCCTGGAGTCACCCAGACTCAGGTCCATCGAGTCAGTGATGCCATCCAGCCATCTCATCCTCTGTTGTCCCCTTCTTGTGCCCCCAATCCCTCCCAGCATCAGAGTCTTTTCCAATGAGTCAACTTTGCATGAGGTGGCTAAAGTATTGGAGCTTCAGCTTTAGCATTCCTTCCAAAGAAATCCCAGGGTTGATCTTCAGAATGGACTGGTTGGACCTCCTTGCAGTCCAAGGGACTCTCAAGAGTCTTCTCCAACACCACAGTTCAAAAGCATCAATTCTTCGGCGCTCAGCCTTCTTCACAGTCCCAACTCTCATATCCATGCATGACCACAGGAAAAACCATAGCCTTGACTAGACGAACCTTTGTTGGCAAATAATGTCTCTGCTTTTTAATATGCTATCTAGGTTGGTCATAATTTTCCTTCCAAGGAGTAAGCGTCTTTTAATTTCATGGCTGCGGTCACCATCTGCAGTGATTTTGGAGCCCAAGAAAATAAAGTCTGACACTGTTTCCACTGTTTCCCCATCTATTTCCCATGAAGTGATGGGACTGGATGCCATGATCTTTGTTTTCTGAATGTTGAGCTTTAAGCCAACTTTTTCACTCTCCTCTTTCACTTTCATCAAAAGGCTTTTGAGTTCCTCTTCACTTTCTGCCATAAGGGTGGTATCATCTGCATATCTGAAGTTATTGATATTTCTCCTGGCAATCTTGATTCCAGCTTGTGCTTCTTCCAGTCTAGCGTTTCTCATGATGTATTCTGCATATAAGTTAAATAAGCAGGGTGACAATATACAGCCTTGGAACCAGTCTGTTGTTCCATGTCCAGTTCTAACTGTTGCTTCCTGACCTGCGTACAAATTTCTCAAGAGGCAGATCAGGTGGTCTGGTATTCCCATCTCTCAGAATTTTCCACAGTTGATTGTGATCCGCACAGTCAAAGGCTTTGGCATAGTCAAGAAAGCAGAAATAGAGGCTTTTCTGGAACTCTCTTGCTTTTTCCATGATCCAGCAGATGTTGGCAGTTTGATCTCTGGTTGCTGTGCCTTTTCTAAAACCAGCTTGAACATCAGGAAGTTCACGGTTCACATATTGCTGAAGCCTGGCTTGTAGAATTTTGAGCATTACTTTACTAGTGTGTGAGATGAGTGCAATTGTGCAGTAGTTTGATATCTCTAGTCTTTGCTAGTCTGTTGTTTTCCTCTATTTCTTTGCATTGATTTTGAGGAAGGCTTTCTTATCTGTCCTTGCTATGTAGAACTCTGCATTCAAATGGGTATATCTTTCTTTTCCTCCTTAGCTTTTTGCTTACCTTTTCACAGCTATTTGTAAGGCCTCCTCAGACAGCCATTTTGGTTTTTTGCATTTCTTTTTTTTGAGGATGATCTTGATCCTGTCTCCTGTACAATGTCATGAACCTCTGTCCATAGTTCTTCAGGCACTCTATCAGGTCTAGTCCCTTAAATCTATTTCTGACTTCCACTGTATAATCATAAGGAATTTGATTTATCCTTTATGATTATACATAGGAAGTGTATATTACTGACTCCCAAAACATAACTAACCTTGACCTTCAGATTCTGCCTAAATGATTCATAATCCCTTACTCTAAAACTTTGTAAAAGATGTTTTATTAAATGTGTTTTATTAGAATTCAGCTACCTGGATTAGAAAAGGTACTTGTGAAATTTTTCATTAAAGTGAGGTTTTTATTTTGCCATATAAATTTAGGAATATATTGCTTCTGCTGCTAAGTTGCCTCAGTCATGTCCAACTCTTTGCAGCCCTATGGACTGTAGCCTGTCAGGCTCCTTTGTCCATGGGATTCTCCAGGCAAGAATACTGGAGTGGGTTGCCATGCCCTCCTCTAGGGGATCTTCCCGATTGGATTGAACCTGCGTCTCTCTCTGTCTCCTGCATTGGCAGGCAGGTTATGACCACTTGTACCACCTGCCCATGCGATTCTCCCGGCAAGAATACTGGTTACCATGCCTTCCTCCAGGGGATCTTCCTGACCAGATTGAACCCACGTCTGTTATGTCTCCTGCATTGGCAGGCGGGTTCTTTACCACTAGCGCCACCTGGGAAGGCCTAGGGATATATTGCTAGGTTTTTAAATAAGAATATCACTAATTGTGAGAGGTGGGTATTATGATTTTTTCTTTTGAAAACAGTTACATTTCTGGAGGTTGTAATCATTACTTGGCTCTTCAGGAGTGAGTGAGCAGGACATTTCAAGCAATAGCAAAATCCATTAAAATCTCCGAGGGCTGTAAAGAAGTTTCCATTATTCTATTTTGCTACTTAATGTAAATTTGCCTTAGGGCTGAATGCTAGAATTTAGAAAAATGATGGGTCTCCCAAGAGAACTTTTGATTATTTTAGTAGGTAGTTTTGTTTGCTGACACATGGACCCAAAGTGTTACTACTTAAGGGCTTGAGAATATGTATAACTCACTTATCTACTTTAAAAGGTTTTCTAATTGAAATTCTGTCCTTATGAGATATAAAGTGCAGTTAATCACTACTTGTGCAGTTCATCACTTGCTGACATTTAATTTATCCTGTAGATTTCACTCTACCTATCCATTTATAATCTTTGTTTTGTAGAAACCTAATCTGAAACTGAAATTCATAATGTTAAATCATGTTAGAAGGGCATTACTGTAGCATGTTTAATGGCAGCAGTGTATACCCAACCCTTGGGTATACATAAGACCCCCTGTAATAGTAGTTCTCAAATTTGTCTACACATTAGTGTTACTAGAGAACTTAAAAAAGATTCTAATGTATTGACATGCAGTATGGTAGAGTAGTCACACTTGGATTTGAAACCTGGCTTTACCCTTTATGTGAGCTTTGATCTTAATCCAGATAGTTAACTTCTTGAGATGTTAATATCTCTTCTGTAGAATTACTGTAAGGATGAAGAGAATCACTAACACCTAGTGTAAATCCTGGGTACCCAGTAGGTGTTCATGAATTTTAGCTGTTAATCACTACTGTTAATACCATGTAATTCAACAGGATCCCAGTAGCATGTAGTTCAGTCGCTCAGTCGTGTCCAACTCTGCAACCCTGTGGGCTGCGGCCTGCAGGGCTTCCCTGTCCATCACCAAACCCCCAGAACTTGCTCAAACTCTTGTCCATCGAGTCGGTGATGCCATCCAACCATCTCATCCTCTGTCGTCCCCTTCTCCTACCTTCAATTGATTTCCCAGCATCAGGGTCTTTTCAAATGAGTAAGTTCTTCACATCAGGTAACCTTCAATATTTCCCAACATCAGGGTCTTTTCAAATGAGTAAGTTCTTCACATCAGGTAGCCAAAGGATTGGGAGTTTCAAGTTCAGCATCAATCCTTCCAATGAATATTCAGGGCTGATTTCCTTTAGGATGGACTGGTTGGATCTCCTTGCAATCCAAGGGACTCTCAAGAGTCTTCTCCAACACCACAGTTCAAAAGCATCAGTTCTTCAGTGCTCAGCTTTCTTTATAGTCCAACTCTCAAATCCATACATAACTACTGGAAAAACCATAGCTTTGACTAGACAGACTTTTGTTGGCAAAGTAATGTCTCTGCTTTTTAATATGCTGTCTAGGTTGATCATAGCTTTGCTTCCAAGGAGCAAGCATCTTTTAATTTCATGGCTGCAGTCACCATCTGCAGTGATTTTGAAGCATGTAGTACATATTTTTTAAAGTTACATGTTAGATTAAACAGAAACTATTCTAAATGGTTATATGTGGTGTAAAACAACTGGTTGAGTTCTTACTAAACTGACTTCCTTTCTACTTCATTTATTTGACATTATACTCAGTTATGAACTAAACTTGATATATATTTTTTTTACTCTAAGGAGAAGTTTACCAGTTTTCTGAAATGCAGTCATTAAACTTTAGTGGTAAATCATATTCTTGTCAACTAATTACAAAGGTGGGCTTCAGTACTTTCAAATTTTTAAAAATAGAATTGCATTTAATAGTGACATTTTTTGTAGAAATAATTTTAAGCTGGAGTTTATTTCTCTCAAGGTTTTATCCTTTTACTAGGATGCTAAAGATGATCAGAGATAATGTGGAGAATTTTGATGAGAGGAATATGACTTTTTAAAAGCTGTTTACCCTTAAATGGACACTAGATCATGGGACAAGCTTACTAGGTCTGGGTCACAAGAAAATTAAGATTATAGGTATCAACTTTTAAGAAGTTTATGATTCTGTAATATTTAAAAATTTTTTATTGGAGCATAGTTGATTTACAATGTGTTTCTGCTGAATAGCAAAGTGAATCAGTTACACATATATCCACTTTTTTTTAGATTCTATTCCCATATACATCATTACAGAGCCTTGAGTAGAGTACCCTGTGCTACACAATAGGTACTAATTATGTATTTTATTATAGTGTTGTGTATATATCAACCCAACCTTCCAATTTATCCTTCCCAACTCTCCTGCCTTCCCCCTTGGTAACCATAAATTTGTTTTCTACATCTGTGACTTTCTGGTTTGTAAATAGGCTCATTTGTACCATTTTATTAGATTCCACATATAAGCAGTATATTTCTTTTCTTTGCACTCAGTATGACAATCTCTAGGCCCATCCATGTCACTGCAAATGCCATGATTTCATTCTCTTTTTCATGACTAATATTCCATTGTATGTGTATGTATATATCTAGATAGATATCTATATATTTAGATATAGATCTAAATATATAGATAACTATCTAGATTGAGGGCAGGAAGAGAAGGGCCAACAGGATGAGATAATTAGATGGCATTGTTGACACAACGAACATGAATCAGAGCAAACTATGGGAGTTCATGAAGGATAGGGAAGCCTGGTGTGCTGCAGTCCATGGGGATGCAAAGAGTTGGACATGACATAGCAACTAAGCAGCAACACACACACAGTGGAGTGGACACACACAGACATACAGATACACACATAGACACGCACACGCACTCTGGTTCCAGTCTCTTAGAGTATCTTCCTGAATCTGGTTCTCCTACAGGCAGATTCTTTATTGTCTGGGCTACAGGGAAGACCTATGTGTATGTATTTACCATATTTTTTTAATCCATTCTTTTGCCAGTGGACATTTAATTTGCTTCCTGGCTATTGTAAATAGCGCTGTAGTGAACATTGGGGTACATGTATCTTTTCGAGTTATGGTATTCTCCAAATATATGCCCACGAGTGGAATTGCTGGATCATATGGTAGCTCTTGTTTTTAGTTTCTTAAGGGACCTCCATACTGTTCTCCATAGTGGCTGTACCGATTGACATTCCCACCAACAGTGTAGTAAGGTTCCCTTGTAATGACATTTTAGATATTAGAGTATTTTTTCAGTAAGGGATTTACTTTTGTTGTTACAACTTTAATGCAGCTTTAACATGGTTTTGTAATGCTCAAAATTCTCCAAGTCAGGCTTCAGCAATACATGAACTGTGAACTTCCAGATGTTCAAGCTGGTTTTAGAAAAGGCAGAGGAACCAGAGATCAAATTGCCAACACCCGCTGGACCATGGAAAAAGCAAGAGAGTTCCAGAAAAACATCTATTTCTGCTTTATTGACTATGCCAAAGCCTTCGACTGTGTGGATCATAGTAAATTGTGGAAAATTCTTTTTCTTTTTTCATAATTAATCCATTTTTATTGTAAAAAGAAATATAAGTAAAAAGATCTTAGTTCTTTTTAAATATAAGTCAAAAGTAAGAAATTCATTTTGCTGCTGCTGCTGCTAACTCGCTTCAGTCGTGTCCGACTCTGTGCGTTCCCATAGATGGCAGGCCACCAGGCTCCCCCGTCCCTGGGATTCTCCAGGCAAGAACACTGGAGTGGCTTGCCATTTCCTTCTCCAATGCATGAAAGTGAAAAGTAAAAGTGAAGTCGCTCAGTCATGTCCGACTCTTCACGAGCCCATGGACTGCAGCCTACCAGGCTCCTCCGTCCATGGGATTTTCCAGGCAAGAGTACTAGAGTGGGGTGCCATCGCCTTCTACAGGAAAATTCTGATAGAGATGGGAATACCAGACCACCTGACCTGCCTCTTGAGAAACCTATATGCAGGTCAGGAAGCAACAGTTAGAACTGGACATGGAACAACAGACTGGTTCCAAATAGGAAAAGGAGTACGTCAAGGCTATATATTATCACCCTGCTTATTTAACTTATATGCAGAGTACATCATGAGAAACGTTGGACTGGAAGAAGCACAAGCTGGAATCCAAGATTGCCAGGAGAAATATCAATAACCTCAGATATGCAGATGACACCACCCTTATGGCAGAAAGTGAAGAGGAACTCAAAAGCCTCTTGATGAAAGTGAAAGAGGAGAGTGAAAAAGTTGGCTTAAAGCTCAACATTCAGAAAACGAAGATCATGGCATCTGGTCCCATCCCTTCATGGGAAATAGATGGGGAAACAGTGGAAACAATGGCAGACTATTTTTTTGGGCTCAAAATCACTACAGATGGTGATTGCAGCAGTGAAATTAAAAGATGCTTACTCCTTGGAAGGAAAGTTATCATCAACCTAGATAGCATATTAAAAAGCAGAGACATTACTTTGCCAACAAAGGTCCGTCTGGTCAAGGCTATGGTTTATCCAGTAGTCATGTATGGATGTGAGAGTTGGACTATAAAGAAAGCTGAGCGCCAAAGAATTGATGCTTTTGAACTGTGGTGTTGGAGAAGACTCTTGAGAGTCCCTTGGACTGCAAGGAGATCCAACCAGTCCATCTTAAAGGAGATCAGTCCTGGGTGTTCATTGGAAGGACTGATGCTGAGGCTGAAACTCCAATACTTTGGCCACCTGATGCAAAGAACTGACTCATTGGAAAAGACCCTGATGCTGGGAAAGATTGAAGGCAGGAGGAGAAGGGGACAACAAAGGATGCGATGGCTGGATGGCATCACCGACTCGATGGACATGAGTTTGTGTAAACTCCAGGAGTTGGTGATGGACAGGGAGGCCTGGTGTGCTGCGATTCATGGGCTCACAAAGAGTCGGACACGACTGAGTGAGTGAACTGAACTGAATGTGGTTTTTTTTAAAGATAGGAGGAATTTGCAGACTAGCAATTAACTGGTGTTTTCCCTGGTGGTTCAGATGGTGAAGAGTCAGTCCACCTGCAATGCAGAAGATCCAGGTTTGATTCCTGGGTTGGGACGATCCCTGGAGAAGGAAATAGCAACCCACTCCAGTATTCTTTCCTGGAGAGTCCCATGGACAGAGGAGTCTGGTGGGCTATAGTCCACAGGGTTGCAAAGAATCCTGGCAGACTAAGCACACTTTAAACGCCTCCTTCAGTTAGTCTGGGTACTGAAATAGTAGTAGTTGCTTTACAAGAAGCTGATTTGGTGAGGTGAAAAAGTATTTTATTTGGAGTTAGTACTTTCTCCTCAAAATTGAGCTGAAATGTCCTGACAATGGCACTGCTATTTTTGGTGAAGTGAGTTGTAGAGCAGAGAGTCATTTGGTGGAATAGATAAAACCTGGGTAGTGAGAAGTGAGGCATATAGGGCCCATCTTTATGCCCAAATAGAGATGTAAAGGCTTCATGCCACCCATCAAGATATCTATAATTTCCTTATGGGGGACTTTTTTTTTTTAAGTTGGGTGTTGGCAGACTTTCTATAAAACGGCAGATGGTAAATATTTTAGGCCATATAATCTGTTGAAAAGTGTTAAGTCGCTCAGTCATGTCTGACTCTGTGATCCTGTGGACTGTAGCCTGCCAGCCTCCTCTGTCAATGGAATTCTCCAGGGAAGAATATCAGAGTGGGTAGCCATTCACTTCTCTAGGGGATCTTATTGTAAGTGGATTCTTTACCATCTGAGCCACCAGGGAAGCCCCATATGGTCTGTTGCAACTACTCAAATTTGCCATTATAGCATGAAAGCAGTCAGAAAATACCTGAATGAATGGATGTGTCCTGTGTTCCAATAAAACTAGCTATCTAGGGGCAGTAGTTGGCTAGATTGAGGGCAGGAGGAGAAGGGGGTGACAGGATGGGATGGTTGGATGGCATCACTGACTCAATGGATACACGTCTGAGCAAACTCCAGGAGATAGTGAACAACAAGGAATCCATCTGGCGTGCTGCAGTCCTTGGGGTCACAAAGAGTCGGATATGACCTGGTGACTGCTCAACAACTTTTCAGTCTTAAGGACCAGAACTTTGGAAATGAGTAAAAGTTGGATTGTGGTATTTGATCTTTGCACCATTACCTGGATGATTTTTTGTCTTGTTAAAAAAACCTTTAAAATATTTTTCCTGTTTTTGTAAAGATGATTGTAGTAATGTATCTACGCAGGATAAAATACATTGCATCCTGAATCACATCGAAAGAAATGCAGATTTATCAATACCATATAAGTAGAGACTACTGAGAAAATGGAAAAACTTTAGTAACACATGGAGAGTTTTAGAAGTACAAACTTTTTTCTCCTCTAAAAGTGCAGTAATTTCTTTCCTGACTTCTGTTACTCTGCCAGCATTCTGGACTTCATGTGTTTATAAACATAAAAAGAAACTTTTTTTTCATTTTTTATTTTGTCAACAGTAATATGAACCATTTATTTTAAAGGAAAAGCCTTTAGGCAAAGCCTTCGGTAGAAATTAGAATTTTTCTCTGAAGCGGCAGTTTATGGTGAAGAATAGTTTATCTGTTAAACATGAGAGAAGCAACTCTGTTTGGTACTGGAAGTTACTATTACAACACATCAGGTTCCCATTAGATTTTGGGTCCCTTCATTTGAAGTATGGTGGCTGCTTAGATGACTGCCCAGATAATAACTTGGATAATCTCTCATTAGTGCATGTTCAGAATAGCAGTTTGGCACAGAAAAGAGGACAGTACAAAATTATTCCTCAAGTTGGAGTGAGGGAAAGGTCTCAGGTCTCTAACAGGGAAAAAGGTAAGACTAGTGTATTGAATCTGAACCCAGAAATTCATGATAGGAAACAGCTTCCTCAGCTAGTAAAGCTGCAAAACAGTGCAGTCAAGCCACTGCACAGATACCGCATGGGGTCTAAATCCATAGAAAAGAATAAGGAGTAAGTTCCTGCAGCAGTGACTGAACCCAGCCATAACTCACAAGAGACAGGACTAAATGGTCTTTAACTGGCTCCAGGTTTAAATACTCTGTCATCCAACCTAGATAAGAGGGATTTGATCTAAAATGGAGAATGAAAAAATGTGGAGATATAAACTCTTGTTAGCTTACATTTAAATTTGACCAGTGACTTATTTAGCAGTAAATACTCCTTATATCTGGAACTTCCCAAGTTAAAACAAATAGAAAAGTCAGTAAAAGGAGGGCCTGCTAGGCCAGGCCCTGTGCTGAAAGTACAAAGAATAAAGATAACCCCTGTGCTGAAATTGATCACGGCTTTGTAGGATAAATTAATGTAAATGAGTTTTCAAAATATGTGCAGTGTGTAGAGTTAGGGGTAGGGTAAGAGGTCTCAGGGGAGGCTTTCCAGAAGATGTCTTAGCTTGGTTTTAACGAATAATAATTTATAAGGCACACAGAGGACAGAAGGGAATTGTAGGCGAATTATGGGAATTGGCCCATACTGAGTTCAGGAAACCTTACGGGGTTCAGTGTAAGCTTGAGCTTTAAATCTTTTTACGTCAAGGTTCATATGTATGCTTTCTTAAATCTCAGGGACAGGTAGGAGGGAAAGCTTGCCAATGTCTCATGCAGGTTTGCGTACATAAAGTCATCTAGGTTGAGGGGTGCATGTTAGCAATAGAAGAGGCAAACTAAAACCGGCACGTTGGGAGAAAGGTTGAACAGGGGTCTGATTTGCACAAGAGAAGTTCCCCAAGGCAGCCCATCAATAATACCATGTTAGATAATGACCCCAGAAAAATGAGGTTCTAATGAATGATTTTTCTCTTTCAATAAGTAAACTTCTTCTCTCTCCTTTGTACAAAGTCAGTTCAGTTCAGTCACTGAGTCGTGTCTGACTTTGCAACCCCATGGACTGCAGCACACCAGGCCTCCCTGTCCATCACCAACTCCCTGAGTTTACTCAAACTCATGTCCATTGAGTCGGTGATGCCATCCAACTATCTCATCCTCTGTCGTCCCCTTCTCCTCCTGCCCCCAATCCCTTCAGCATCAGGGTCTTTTCCAATGAGTCAACTCTTCACATCAGGTAGCCAAAGTATTGGAGCTTCAGCTTCAACATCGGTCCTTCCAGTGAATATTTAGGACTGATTTTCTTGAGAATGGACTGGCTGGATCTCCTTGCAGTCCAAGGGACTCTCAAGAATCTTCTCCAACACCACAGTTCAAAAGCATCAATTCTTCGGCACTCTGCTTTCTTTATAGTCCAACTCTCACATCCATATGTGACCACTGGAAAACCATAGCCTTGACTCAACAGACCTTTGTTGGCAAAGTAATGTCTCTGCTTTTTAATATGCTGTCTAGGTTGGTCATAAGTTTTCCTTCCAAGGAGTAAGCATCTTTTAATTTCATGGCTGCAGTCACCATCTGCAGTGATTTTGGAGCCCAAAAAGATAAAGTCTGACACTGTTTCCACTGTTTTCCCATCTATTTGCCGTGAAGTGATGGGACCAGATGCCATGATCTTTGTTGAGCTTTAAGCCAACTTTTTCACTCTCCTCTTTCGTCAAGAGGCTCTTTAGTTCCTCTTCACTTTCTGCCATTAGGGTGGTGTCATCTGCATATCTGAGGTTATTGATATTTCTCCTGGCAATCTTGATTCCAGCTTGTGCTTCATCCAGCCCAGCATTTATCATGATGTACTCTGCATATAAGTTAAATAAGCAGGGTGACAATATACAGCCTTGATGTATTCCTTTTCCTATTTGGAACCAGTGTGTTGTTCCATGACCAGTTCTAACTGTAGCTGCTTAACCTGCATCGCATTCCTCAAGAGGCAGATCAGGTGGTCTGGTATTCACGTCTCTTTCAGAATTTTCCACAATTTATTGTGATCCACACAGTCAAAGGCTTTGGCTTAGTCAATAAAGTAGAAAAAGACGTTTTTCTGGAACTCTCTTGTTTTTTCGATGATCCAGCCAATGTTGGCAATTTGATCTCTGGCTCCTCTGCTTTTTCTAAAACCAGCTTAAACATCTGGAAGTTCACGGTTCACGTATTGTTAAAGCCTGGCTTGGAGAATTTTGAGCACTACTTTACTAGCGTGTGCTGCTCCTGCTCCTGCTAAGTCGCTTAGTCGTGTCCGACTCTGTGCGACCCCATAGACGGCAGCCCACCAGGCTTCCCCGTCCCTGGGATTCTCCAGGCAAGAACACTGTAGTGGGTTTCCATTTCCTTCTCCAATGCATGAGGGTGAAAAGAGAAAGTGAAGTCGCTAAGTCGAGTCTGACTCTTAGCGACCCCATGGACTGCAGCCTACCAGGCTCCTCCGTCCATGGGATTTTCCAGGCAAGAGTACTGGAGTAGGGTGCCATTGCCTGCTCCAATTAGCTTGTGAGATGAGTGCAATTGTGCAGTAGTTTGAACATTCTTTGGCATTGCCTTTCTTTGGGATTGGAATGAGAACTGACCTTTTCCAGTCCTGTGGCCACTGCTGAGTTTTCCAAATTTCCTGGCATATTGAGTACAGCACTTTCACAAAATCATCTTTTAGGATTTGAAATAGTTCAACTGGAATTCCATCACCTCCACTATCTTTGTTTGTAGTGATGCTTCCTAAGGCCCACTTGACTTCACATTCCAGGATGTCTGGCTCTAGGTGAGTGATCACACAATCGTGATTATCTGGGTCGTGAAGATGTTGTTCATACAGTTCTTCTGTGTATTCTTGCCACCACTTCTTAGTATCTTCTGCTTCTGTTAGGTCCATACCATTTCTGTCCTTTATTGAGCCCATCTTTGGATGAAATGTTCCTTTGGTATCTCTAATTTTCTTGAAGAGATCTCTAGTCTTTCCTATTCTATTGTTTTCCTCTATTTCTTTGCATTGATCACTGAGGAAGGCTTTCTTATCTCTCCTTGCTATTCTTTGGAACTCTGCATTCAAATGGGTATATCTTTCCTTTTCTCCTTTGCTTTTTGCTTCTCTTCTTTTCAAAGCTATTTGTAAGGCCTCCTCAGACAGCCATTTTGATTTTTTGCATTTCTTTTTCTTGCATTTCTTGGTCTTGATCCTGTCCCCTGTACAATGTCAGGAACCTCCGTCCATAGTTCATCAGACACACTGTCCTTCAGATCTAGTCCCTTAAATCTATTTCTCACTTTCACTGTGTAATCATTAGGGATTTGATTTAGGTCATACCTGAATGGTCTAGTGGTTTTCCCTACTTTCTTCAGTTTAAGTCTGAGTTTGGCAATAAGGAGTTCATGATCTGAGCCACAGTCAGCTTCCGGTAGTCCAAAGTAACTCATACTAAAAAGCAAATAGTTGAAAATTATTTGACAATTACCATAAACAAAATGTAGGAATAGTGAATGAGGAGACTCAACATATAAAGACATGGTCCTTCCTCGAGAGACATGCTCTTTTTACCTAAATATCTGTATTTTTAAGACCAGGGAAGATAAGTCTGATTCTTTGTATAGCTTACTTAGATACATTCTTAGTATCTGAACGTTTGTTTTAAAAAAATCTCTTTGAATAGGTATTTGTGTTATTTCCAAAAATAAATTGAATTTACACTTAAAGCTTGTTCAAATTCTTCATATGTTGTATGTAATTTTCTGTGGTTTATTTCACAATTGAGAGGAAGAAATTCACAAAGTGCTAAGCTGTATCCTCTAAGGCCAAGAAGTGTTCCTATCAAAGATTATTTAAAATAAATACATGTCTTGACTTTGGAGGACAGAACCAAAAGAATTCCAAAAATGATCTAAATAATGGCAATATCACCAAAATCATTTGCACATCTAAGCAACTTTGGTGTGTCCAGGTCCTCTCCTGAGTCTTCCGAAGTGTACAGCCTACCAATGTGATTACTCTGAAACAATAGTCATTTGGATGGTCCAGTTCCAGTGTGCTTGTTAAAAAAAATAAAAATCACATGTTTTATAAGATGTAATGTTAATAAAAAAATTCCTAGAGTATTACTTGTTGTTTGCCTTGAATTTTAGCTACTGATTTGGTAGACAGGAGTTTTGCTGAAATTGCAGTTGCTAACTTTGGCAAATTTCCAAGCTGTTGTTTTTGACTTGGAGATAATTATGAAGAGAGGTTAGATTTTCCTAGCATCTCTCTCAATGCAGGCTGGGTGACTCTTCATAGGCATTCATTCATCTTGTTGAATCTAATTAGCACAGGCATTTTTGGGTCTCAGAAGGTCCATCTATCAATTGCTGAGACTCCAGGCTATTTTTAGCAAAAGATAAATGTGTGTGCAAGGGTCCCCCAAAGATGAGGCAAGTAGAGAGCAAGTAAGAAGGCTGGTTTTAAGAGTTTGCAGGACTCTTGGAAAAAGAGGGATTAATTAGATAGTTTTTGTGCAATGTTGGTCCAGTTACCTAACTTGTATGTACTTGTTTCCTTAGGTAAAAAATTGGATACTATTTGGAGCTGTCTTATAAAATTTGGGGGAAGACTAACAAAACCTCTCAAACATGTAAAGCCCTTTTAAGAGCTTGGCAGGTAGTCAACAACCAGCAATATTAGCTTTTGCTATTGTTTTTCCCCTATGTAGCTTATTGAGAAATCTAGCAAGTATTTTTCTAAATAAATGTGTCATATGAGTAAACATTATTTTTATGTTTAACAAGTAGTTTTAAACATATTCTTCACTGGTCCTTACACCAGTTGCTGGAGTGTAGTTGAAAAGACTAAGTACTCTTATTTTTACAAACTGAAATCCAAGGAGATTAGTAATTTGCCTCAAGTCACCCTCCTAGCACGTGGGTACGCTGGAAATTATGAATGGGGCTGTCTAATTTCCTAATTCAGTGTGCTTTCTACTAGGTTAAGGGCCAGTCCGAGAATGCTGGATGAGGGATGGAGGTTTCAGCTCACTGAATGAAAAATCTTCCTACTAGAGTTCTTACAAAGTGGTTTCCTTGAGAAGGTATGAGCAGTGACAGTAGTCAAGCAGGAGCTGGGTGACCAATTTTGATAGATATTATTAAGGGCTTTTTGTATTTGGGAAAATCTTGACCTAGATAACTGAAATGGCCCTTTTGACTTAGATTGTGTGGTTTCATGTAGGGGAAATTTGTTAACTTGTGCTCTTTAAATTGCCATTTTTCACTGTGACTCATTACAAGGTCATAAATAACTTCAGCTGCTTCTCCCTTGGATGCTCTGTGTAATTCATTTGCCTCATGCTTTCTAATAGCACTCTATGACTAACATGACCTGGAATATTTAGCCTTAGGTGTGTGTCCCTTTGCATCACACAGAATATTAAAAAGACATGTATTCAAGAATTGAAATCTGGTAAAAATAACTTATTGTTTTATGCAGAACATTTTTAAATGAAGCTGGTGTTTTGTTTTGTTTTGTTTTCCTTTACTGTTAGTACCTGGGAGTGAAAAGATACAATGATTACTAATATTGTTTGGTGCCTCCACCTCGATTCATGCTGAAGTACGATTGGTGTACACATTCAACACAATTGTTCTACTATGAACTATATATTTTAAAGAAATCATTCAGTGTTTGACTGTTTAAGCACTGAATAATTTTTTTGTTGGCAAGCATTTACATGAAAGAAGAAGATATTCTTTGGTAATTAATTGATATTGATACCAGGTGAATATAAGCAAAACAACAAATCCCAAATTCAGTCATTTACATGGCAAGTACAATTTTAAAGATAAGCTATTAATTCAGTCTCCATGTTTGCAGCTAAAATTTTAATTCAACAAATTACCATATCATTGGAAAATAGCACGCTTGTGATTTCTTTACTTAATTTTCAGGCATTCCATATTGTCTGTTCTATCAGGGCTTGAAATTAAATGCCTCTCAGCTAATGTGTGAGTTTCTCTAGTTAGTGGAATACAAAAACCTGTGAGATGCTTTGATGACCTTTTCATTTCCAGTCTGGAAATGCCTAAAACTATTTTGGCTTTTAAAGAGCTCATCATGTCCATGTTAAAAATAATAGGGCTGCTATAACAAAGTACCACAAATTAGGTGGCTTTTAACAACAGGAATTTATTGTCTCTCAGTTCTGGAGACTAGAAGCCTGAAATTAAGGTGTTGGCAGGGCCATCCCCTTCCTGAAGTTTCTAGGGGACGGTTCCTCCTTGTCTCTAACTAGCTTCCGGTGTTTTCTGACAATGCTTGGCATTCCTTGCTTTGTGGCAGTAACAAGAAGTAACACGAAATCTCTGTTTGCATCTTCACATGGTTCTTTTCCCTCTGTGTATCTAGTATCTGTCTTCTTTTAGGACATCAGTGATTAGATTAGGGCTTAAGCTATTATGATTCATCTTAGTTGATTATGTCTGAAAGACCCTGCCTCCATCAAATGACATTCTCACTTTCAAGGTAGACAGGAACTTGAGGGGGGGCACACAACTCAGTGGGAACTCAATCCCTTTTTCTTTAAACTCTTTATATACTTTCTTTAAACTCTGGTCTCAAAATGATGTTGCAACTTAAGTAGCACTATAAAACTATTTGAAAAACTATATGAAAATATTCTCCTGTATAAGGCACAATAAGGCAAGTTATAAACATCTGTAAAGCCAAGGGGAAGATAGTTTTAATTGTACTTTTGTTTGCTTATAGTTTTGCCCGGTTTCTTTGGAGTAGATGTAGATTCTTCTCCCTTCCATGAGATAGGACCCTTCTATGGGTGTCAATTTCATCTCTTTCAACATCTTTAAATGTAGATGGCACAAGCGTGGATTGAAAAAAACAGTCTTTCAATCTCCCTATTTTAAGGCATCTATGCTAAAACATAAGAAAAATATATAGTTAATTTTCATATAAAATATTAAGCTACCCTAATATTTTATGTAAAACTCTAAAACAGTTTCAAGAATTTTAAAATATTGAATTTTATATTCAATATTAAAGAATATAAAAATATAAAATTATACTCAGTAGTATTGTTTCCACAGAGTTACAAGAAAATATTGTGGGCTTCAGAATCATGATTTATTGGATAATGAATTAGCAGAAAACATAGCAAGTATAACTGAAGATAGCTAGCAAGAGCCCTGTAGGAGAACAGAGGACAAAATTAATCTTTGAAAATGCAGGGATTCATACCCTAAACCAGTTATGCCTTAGAAATTTCTAAAAAAAATTACAATATACAAATACACATTGCATCAGTCAGCAGAGCAGTAACACTATCATGTGTCACGTAGCCTCTGGAAAACTCCACTGTACATGTATGGAAAAATGAAAGTTACAGAAGCAAAAACATGTTAGTATTACAGTGAAAGGAGTTCTGACTTTTCCCAACCTGAAAAGGGAGTCATAGCCTCAGGAGTCTGGCCCCTACTTAGAGAACCCCTGTAAAGGCTAGATTAGATATGCTTATACCTAATGCCAGTAGTTAGTTCACCAAATTACGTTCTCCATTATCTTAATAGTGCTAAGGCCACTCCCACCAGACCTTGAGCTCAGTCACCAAGGAAGTGATCATGTTTTGTTTATCTTTGCATCTTTATTATGGCTCCTTGTCCATAAAACATATTAACAGTCTTCAATAAATGTTCATTGAAAAAATTTGAGAATTTTTAATTTCATCAGAAAACATGGTCAAAGTATTTAAAAATCTTTGGTGCCCTCAAGAGGCATAGTAGTGCAAAGCAGCTTATGGAAAATACTGCATGCATTATTTTTTAATTTTGAGCCTAATTTGGGTTTAGGTTGCTACCTCTCTGGATTGATAAGAGTTTTCTTCCACTCCAAATTATCTTACAAGTGTCAAACAGATTCTTGTATTCCACTTTTTATGTCCCATTTCATGTTGATACAGGTTGAAATGATAATATTCTTTACTGAATAGTTTCTTACTAGCATTAAGATGCTGACCAATTGACTATACTCCACGGTTTCTTACTTTCCTGTTGCCAAGAAAAGCTGATCATTGCAGCTAGTTTTCTCTGATGAGAGAGGTGAGTTTTGTACTTGATATTCTGAAATTACCTCTTGCCTTTGATTCAAATCTTTGTTATTTCACCCTGTTATGGGTCTATATTTCTTTTGAGAGCAGACATTATTTCATATTACGAATGTCTGGCATATTTAAAATTTTCTTTTAATTGAGTTTAATTATTTTATCTTGTTGTACCTGTTCCAAAATAAATGAGTTTTTTTACTCTGTGGTTTTGTAGGTGCACATACTTGTAACCAAAAGAGCAAAGGTGACCGCATTTATTTTCAGGGAACTCTTACATAAATGGAAAATGTGGGTGATCTCCCCAGTTATTATTAACAAATTTGGCAGTTCTGATGTGCCTTAGGTGTATTGAGTTCCTTATAATACCCAAATTATTAAAAAGACTTTCGGATCACTCAGTCACACTGATGGTCAATGTAGTAGAAAGAACCAAGAATTTTATACTTGCTTTAAGGTTGAATGCCATGTGAGGACACTGAAGAGATTTTTTTGTTTGGTTTTTGGTGGAAGTTCACCAAAGTGTTAAAAGTTTGGAAGAACTAAAATTTTTATCTGGATAGAGAAAAGTCTAGGATAGATGCATCCACAGAGTATATTTACAACATGACCACCCTTCCATTTTTAAAACATTTTATTTCATTTATTTGTTCAAATATTTATGGAGAGTCTAATATGTATCAGCCATTATCCTGGGCTCTGGGAACACGGATATTGAAAAGGGAGTCTTGTCCTTCACGAAGCTCTTCTCCTAGAGAGGCCAGCAAAGTTAAAAACAAGGCAGCGTCGTAAGTGCTGTGACAAGCATATAGACATGTCAGAAAATCCTCTGCAGACGTAAAATTCTGATCCTGTCTTGCAGAACAATTAAGTGTTAGTTGGATGGTGGAGGAAAGGATGTTTCAACAACGGGGCTAGTGTGTGGATGGTATTGGAGGACTGTGTGGAGGAATAGCTGTAAGAGGCAGGCAGAGATCTTGACTATTCAAATAAACATCTGGCAGGTTTTCTTGGAGGCCACAAACTGCCGAAAAGTTTTAAACTGGGGAGTCATATGAGCAGGTACACACATTTCAGAAAGTTCACTTTGGCCACAGTGTAAAAAGAAGATGAGAAGGGGGTAAACTGAGGAGTGGGGAGTGAATTTGAAATGTTGCATTTTGGCAACAAATGGAAAAGAAGTGAACTCAGGCAATTCAATAGGAATGAAATGGAAACGTTAAGGAGAGAGAATCAGTAGGATTTGGTAGGTAAGGGAGTGAAGACGTCCAGGATGCCGGCCCTGTGTTTGGTTTAGATGGTTGTGTCATCACTAAAATCAGAAATTCAGAAGGAACAGTGTATTCTGGGAATAAGGATGACTGCATTTGAGATATTCAAATAGCAATGTCTCGAAGGCAGTTAGTCATCAGATTTGGAGGGCGGAAGACTAGGGCTTCTTTGTGGCTCGGGTGGTAAAGAATGTCTGCAATTCAGGAGACCTGGGTACAATCCCTGGGTGGGGAGATCCCCTGGAGAAGGGAATGGCAACCCACTCCAGGATTCTTGCCTGGAGAATCCCATGGACAGAGGAACTTGACGGGTTATGGTCCATAGGATCACAAAGAATTGGACACAACTCAGTGACTGATACACAGAGGGGCACAGGCAAGAGACCATCCAGAAACACCTGGATGGACGTTGGCTCTGAAAAAATGGATAGCACTGTCTGAGATTTCTGTTTTCTGGCATCTAGCCTGAGTCAGGCCCTAGTTACGAACAGCTAGAACTCCAACAGAAAACCTGTATTCTTTCTGGCTGAAGAACCACAGGACAGAAAGTTAGGGGGGATATTCCAGAAGGAAAAGACCCACAAAAGAGAAGCCCTGAATCCCATCTATAAAGTCTGTTTAAATCTTTCAACAGACTTAGGTTTGAGCCTTGGTGGCTGACCGGGGGCAAGGTATTTCCCCTCATAGAGCCTTAGCTTATTCATTTTTAAAATGCAAAAACTAATATTTTTTGCAGAATGGTTATGAGGATTAAAAAAAATGCAAGTGCGTGGGAAGTGTTTCACAGTGCTTTCCATATAGTAGACTCAATAAATGACTGTACTATTAATCAGGGTTCTGCTGGTGGCAAGTGACAAAAACTGAACTCAAACTTGCTCAAGTGGAAGGACAAGGAAGAACAGTGGGCGGAGTCAGGGACTCGGTGTGACCAGGGCTTGTGAATGCTTCCTCCTTCTCTCCTTCTCCCTCTCTTCACTGCACACCTTGCCCACCTCCTGGGGTTTATTCTTGTTTTCTTTTCTGTTGATGGCTTTGGCCTTTGGGGATGGGTGTGGAGAAGTCTGGTGCACAGTAGTCCAGACTGACAACCCTCTGTGGAAGGCAGAAGAATAAGTCCCAAAGATGTCCACGTCCTGAGTCCAGGAACCTGTAAACATGTTACTTACATAATAGTAACAGGGAATTAAGATGGCAGATGGAATTACAGTTGTTAATCAACTGACCTTAAAATAGGGAGACATCCTGGATTATCCAGGTTGGCCCAATGGAGTCACAAAGTTCCCTAAATACGGAAGAGTGAGGCGGGAGGCTAACAGGGTGCTGTGACTACTGAAGGTCGGAGTGATGCGATGTGAGAGGACTTGACTGTCATTACTGGCTTTGAATATGGAGGAAGGGCTCACAGCCCTCAGAAGACAGAAATAGCAAGGAAGCATATTATCCCCTGGGGCCTCCAGAAAGAATATAGCCCTGCTACTGATTGTAGCCAGTGAGACCCCTGTGAGACTTCTGATCTACACAATTGTAAGGCAAATCTGTGTCGTTTAAGCCTCTAAGTGTGTGCTAATTTGCCTGTACAAAACTAATATACCATTTCAGCTTAGTTGGGGTGATTCAGGTTTTGTGGTCTAAAACTTATACAATTTGGGGAACGTTAAGAAAAATTCAAAATTACAAAACAGACTATTTAGAATGAGAACAAATCACAACAGATCATAAATTTTAAAAAGATGACAAATGCTACAAACTGAAAATGTCCAGAAAGATAATATTTTAAAATTATTAATAGTTCCCAGACATACCTCTATATAACACTTCTCCCAGTACAGTTTTTGGCTGCTTTTTCTCTGATCTCTTTTTCATATGATGCCATTTTCTTATGTTTTTTAGTGGAATAGAAAGGTAATCCCCTCTTCCCTCTAATGTCATTAACTGGAATTTATCTTTGACTATTGAGAAACTTGTATGCAGGTCAGGAAGCAACAGTTAGAACCGGACATGGAACAACAGACTGGTTCCAAACAGGAAAAGGAGTTCGTCAAGGCTGTATATTGTCACCCTGCTTATTTAACTTATATGCAGAGTACATCATGAGAAACGCTGGGCTGGAAGAAACACAAGCTGGAATCAAGATTGCCAGGAGAAATATCAATAACCTCAGATATGCAGATGACACCACCCTTATGGCAGAAAGTGAAGAGGAACTCAAAAGCCTCTTGATGAAAGTGAAAGTGGAGAGTGAAAAAGTTGGCTTAAAGCTCAACATTCAGAAAACGAAGATCATGGCATCCAGTCCCATCACTTCATGAGAAGTAGATAGGGAAACAGTGGAAACAGTGACTGACTTTATTTTTCTGGGCTCCAAAATCACTGCAGATGGTGATTGCAGCCATGAAATTAAAAGACACTTACTCCTTGGAAGGAAAGTGATGACCAAGCTAGACAGCATATTAAAAAGCAGAGACATTATTTGCCAACAAAGGTCTGTCTAGTCAAGGCTATGGTTTTTCCAGTGGTCATGTATGGATGTGAGAGTTGGACTATAAAGAAAGCTGAGCACCAAAGAATTGATGCTTTTGAACTGCGGTGTTGGAGAAGACTCTTGAGAGTCCCTTGGACTGCAAGGAGATCCAACCAGTCCATTCTAAAGGAGATCAGTCCTGGGTGTTCATTGGAAGGACTGATATTGAAGCTG
>NW_011494900.1:3631366-3632076 GCF_000754665.1 Bison bison bison | reverse complement strand
TGATGCTAAAGCTGAAACTCCAATACTTTGGCCACCTCATGCAAAGAGTTGACTCATTGGAAAAGTCTCTGATGCTGGGAGGGATTGGGGGCAGGAGGAGAAGGGGACGACAGAGGATGAGATGGCTGGATGGCATCACCGACTCAATGGACATGAGTCTGAGTGAACTCCAGGAGTTGATGATGGACAGGGAGGCCTGGCGTGCTGCGATTCATGGGTTTGCAAAGAGTCGGACATGACTGAGCGACTGAACAGGTATTAGGCACTGGCCAAACATTCTCTGCATGTTGCTTTGTTTAAATGCATCTCTCAAATCCCATGTCATGCTGTGCTGCTTTTGTTTATGTATCTGTGTTTTCTTGGAGACAGAAGACTCCTCAGCTCCTAGAGGTCAGGGCCTGAATGCTCTTCATCTTTACACTCCCAGCACTAGCACAGTACCGCACACAATAGGCACTCCAGCATCGGGGAGTGTTTGGTTTGATGTGAGGTCTAACCCTTCTGGTAGACTGGTCTAATTCTTCTTCTTCTTTTCTATTTGGTTATATTGATTAATCTGTTTCATTTTTTTAGGTTCAACATATAAGTGATAATATATGTATGTCTTTTTTTGTCTGACTTATTTTACTAAGCATAATACCCTCCAGATTCATTCATGTTGTGGCAAATGGCAAAATTTCATTCTTTTTTAAGGCAATGGCACCCCACTC
>NW_011494900.1:3630455-3630688 GCF_000754665.1 Bison bison bison | reverse complement strand
ACACAAGTGAACATCCCAGTTGATCTGACCCCCAGCCCAGTGGACTAAGTGATCAGTGGTTTAGATCATGGAGCTCCTGGTGGAAAAAATTACTTATTTGAAAATCATTATCTTGATCTGTGTTTTCTCTTGCATGTGCCTCTATTGCTGCTGTAGGATCTGCCTCCAGTACAGTCAGAGATCCACTAGAGGAGGGGCCTCTAATGCTAATACTGAAGGATCTGTGTAAGGTT
>NW_011494900.1:3629576-3630023 GCF_000754665.1 Bison bison bison | reverse complement strand
TGGTAGGCTGCAGTCCATGGGGTTACGAAGAGTCAGACACAACTGAGCGACTTCACTTTCACTTTTCACTTTCATGCATTGGAGAAGGAAATGGCAACCCACTCCAGTGTTCTTGCCTGGAGAATCCCAGGGACAGAGGAACCTGGTAGGAGGCCATCTATGGGGTCGCACAGAGTCGGACAGGCCTGAAGCGACTTAGTAGCAGCAGCAGCAGCATTGTATATACATATCATAGCTTCTTCATTCATTCATCAATTGATGGACAGTTAGTTTGCTTCCCTGCCTTTAACCATACTTCTGATGAAGCCATATTTCCCAACCTGACCCAGAATAAGGCAACTCTCTAGTTCAAAGGTTGGCAAATGTTCTCTAAAGGTCCAGATAGTAAATATTTTTGGCTTTGTGGACAGCTACTCAACTCTACTTTTGTAGCGGGAAAGCAGCCAT
>NW_011494900.1:3629024-3629476 GCF_000754665.1 Bison bison bison | reverse complement strand
ATACAGGACTCAGTTCAGTTCAGTTCAGTCGCTCAGTCGTGTCTGACTCTTTGAGACCCCATGAACCACAGCACACCAGCCTTCACTGTCCATCACCAAGTCCTGGAGCCCACCCAAACCCATGTCCATCGAGTCGGTGATGCCATCCAACCATCTCATCCTCTGTCATCCCCTTCTCCTCCTGCCCTCAATCTTTCCCAGCATCAGGGTCTTTTCAAATGAGTCAACTCTTTGCATCAGGTGGCCAAAATATTGGAGTTTCAGCCTCAGCATCAGTCCTTCCAATGAACACCCAGGAAGAATCTTCTCCAACACCACAGTTCAAAAGCATCAATTCCTCAGCACTCAGCTTTCTTCACAGTCCAACTCTCACATCCATACATGACTACTGGAAAAACCATAGCCTTGACTAGATGGACCTTTGTTGGCAAATAATGTCTGCTTTTTAATAT
>NW_011494900.1:3627917-3628924 GCF_000754665.1 Bison bison bison | reverse complement strand
AAAGAGTCCAAAATTCTGTACTTGGGTGTAATCTCAAACATGACAGGATGATCTCTGTTTGTTTCCAAGGCAAACCATTCAATGTCACGGTGATCCAAGTCTATGTCCCAACCAGTAACACTGAAGAAGCTGAAGTTGAATGGTTCTATGAAGACTTATAAGACCTTCTAAAACTAACACTCCAAAAAGATGTCCTTTTCATTATTGCTATTGCTAAGTCACTTCAGTCGTGTCCAACTCTGTGTGACCCCATAGATGGCAGCCCACCAGGCTTCTCCATCCCTGGGATTCTCCAGGCAAGAACACTGGAGTGAGTTGCCATTTCCTTCTCCAATGCATGAGAATGAAAAGTGAAAAGTGAAAGTGAAGTCGCTCAGTCATGTTTGACCCTCAGCGACCCCATGGACTGCAGCCTTCCAGGCTCCTCCATCCGTGGGATTTTCCAGGCAAGAGTACTGGAGTGGGGTGCCATTGCCTTCTCTGTTTTTTCATTATAGGGGCCTGGAATGCAAAAATAGGAAGTCAAGAGATACCTGGAGTAACAGGCAAATTTGGCCTTGGAGTACAAAATGAAACAGGGCAAAGGCTAACAGAGTTTAGCCAAGACAATACACTGGTCACAGCAAACATCCTCTTCCAACAACACAAGAGAAGACTCTACACATGGATATCACCAGATGGTCAATACAAAAATCAGACTGATTACATATTCTTTGCAGCCAAAGATGGTGAAGCTCTATATGGTCAGCAAAAACGAGACCAGGAGCTGACTGTGGCTCAGATCATGAACTCCTTATTGCCAAATTCAGAATAAATTGAAGAAAGAAGAGAAAACCACTAGACCATTCAGGTATGACCTAAATCAAACCCCTTACAATTATACAGTGGAAATAGTGTAAAATTGTGACAAATAGATTCAAGGGATTAGATCTGATAGAGAGAGTGCCTGAAGAGCTGTGGATGGAGGTTCATGACATTGTACAGGAGAAAGTGATCAAGACTATCCC
>NW_011494900.1:3626054-3627817 GCF_000754665.1 Bison bison bison | reverse complement strand
TGCTGTGGTTCATGGGGTCACAGAGAGTTGGAGACGACTGAGCGACTGGACTGAACTGATATTTTAGCAAAGTTTCCTTTAGTTTCATGACTTGTAAATTTTTAGAATTGCTAAATTGAGAAAACTTCTATCAAATGTGCTTCACCAATGAGAGAACTGTCAGGTTTTAGGCATTACAACTTTTCTTATTCAGGGGCTAATCTTAAATAATCTTTAAAATGGTGACACTTATAAACCAGGTTGTTGTCTCTTTTCTTGTCACGATGATATGTTGTAAATTTTTTTTAGGTTAGTATTTCATTTGAACTCAGCAAGAAATTCATGAGGATTTGTGTTGAGAGAACTGGGCCGGAAGAGGAGCATGTGCAGAGGTGTGGCCAAGCAAAGGAAGACCAGGTGCAGGGGATGTGAAGCGAGTGGCCAGTGGCCGCAAGAAGACTAGAAAAGTGTGCTGGAGCCAGGGAGGAAGGTGGAGGATGGTGTCAAACGCTGGCAAGTGGCCGAAGAGAGAAGGCCGTGTTTTAAGTTAAAGTGTCAGAAGCCTGAGATGATTGCTAACCACCATGGGAAATGGTAAGGTCATTAAGACTAGAGTCGGGAAAGCTTTGGTTTGAATCCTAACTCTGCCCCTGACCCACCACCCTGTTCATCTCATGTCAGACAGTGCTGCTTCCCCTGGCCAACATGTATGATCTGTACAATCAGATCAAATTCCTAATGCCGCCAGCCTCCCTCTCCTCAAGGCCAGGTGGTCTCTGTTCCATTGGTTCCATCATTTGGCTGCTCCACTGGCCTGGAGGGCACGACAGCACACAGGGAAGCTCTGATGAAATTCACCAAGTCTTTAGTGATAGCTACCAAAATCTGTTCTTATGCAACACTGAAATGCCTCTAACAAGGAAAGCTGTCCTTTAAAATAGGATGGCCTTGGGACTTCCCTAGTGGTCCAGTGGCTATGACTCCATGCTCCCAATGCACGGGGCTGGGGTTCGATCCCCGGTCAGGGAACTAGATCATGCATGCTGCAACTAAAAAATCCAGCGTGCTGCAACGAGAACTGAAGATTCTGCATGCTGCAGCTGAGACCTGGTGCAGCCGAATAAAAAATAACTATTAAAAAAAATAAATAGGATGGCCTTGGACACTATGACTGCCTCACTGAGAAACACCTGTGCCATCATCCAGATGAAGTGCTATGTGTTCATAGCTGATGAGTCTGCTAATATATCATTTTGTAAAATCACACGCAGACACAAGTGAACATCCCAGTTGATCTGACCCCCAGCCCAGTGGACTAAATGATCAGTGGTTTAGATCATGGAGCTCTTGGTGGAAAAAATTACTTATTTGAAAATCATTATCTTGATCTGTGTTTTCTCTTGCATGTGCCTCTATTGCTGCTGTAGGATCTGCCTCCAGTACAGTCAGAGATCCACTAGAGGAGGGGCCTCTAATGCTAATACTGAAGGATCTGTGTAAGGTTGTAAGAGCCTGTCTGAGAGATGGAGTGTTGGAGGAGGTCACAGAGAGGACATGACTGCTGGTTGACCTTCGTGCTGGACCTGGGCAGCCGGAGGCCCCTCCCTCATCCCCTGTCCTTGGCACAGGTGTCTGCTTGCCTTTCCTGCACTAAGAGCTGCCCCAAGGACAGGGCCTTGAGATGGCAATGCATGGCTGAGACCATCTGGACAGTCCTTATACAGGACTCAGTTCAGTTCAGTTCAGTTCAGTCGCTCAGTCGTGTCCGACTCACTGTCCATCAC
>NW_011494900.1:3625046-3625954 GCF_000754665.1 Bison bison bison | reverse complement strand
CTTCTCTGTGCCTACAAGCATTTTAGTGTTTCTTTATCCTAAAACAAACTCTTTCTTGAGCCTGTCTCTCTCTTCATCCTTTTGCTCTTTGTATGTTAGAAACACAAGGAATCCTTCATGGTTGAGTCTCAGATGCTTTAAGAGAGTCTTCCCTTCTGCAATTGCTAAGCCTAGGACTTTCAGATTACTTGCTGCACTCTGACAAAACAGGTATTTTTCATACTCACAGGCTAATTATCCACGCCTGGAGTCATGCTATTCCTTCTTGCTCTGTTGCTTCAGAGACTAAACTGGAGAAAACCCTCTGACCTTTGTTCGGGTTAGGTAGCTCTCAGAGCATTTGGGGAGTTACAGTAAAAATTGTTAAGTAGCTCTTAAAAGTTAAGAGCTACTGGTGATGGGAGCAACTGGCTGTGGGGAAAGCTGGGTCTTGCTCTCGTGGGCAGGGCCATGCTAGGTAAATCTTTCATTCAGTTTTCTGCTGATGGCAGAGTAGAAGGATGTGTGCTCATCTTCTGTCTGTGAGTGTTTGAGGGTCTCCTGTAGAGGTGTGGGTCAGCCGTGGCCTTCTGTGGGGACAGAAGGCACTGGCAGCAGCAGTCCTGGGAGGTGTGGCATGTTGGCACAAATCCTCCTGGAGGAGGTTGCCACTAGCCCTTACCATAGAGCTGGCAGAGTCCATTGGCATCACTGACTCAATAGACATGAGTCTGAGCAAACTCCAGGAGATAGTGAAGGACAGGAAAGCCTGCTATGCTATAGTCCATAGGTTCACAAAGAGTCAGACATGGCTTAGCAACTGAACAACAAAAAGAGCTACCATCTATTAATTGCTTACAAACTACTGCACAATTGCGCTCATCTCACACGCTAGTAAAGTAATGCTCAAAATTCTCCAAGCCAGGCTT
>NW_011494900.1:3624545-3624946 GCF_000754665.1 Bison bison bison | reverse complement strand
ACAAAGAACTAAAGAGCCTCTTGATGAAAGTGAAAGAGGAGAGTGAAAAGTTGGCTTAAATCTCAACATTAAAAAAACTTAAGATCATGGCCTCCAGTACCATCAATTCAGTTCAGTTCAGTCACTCAGTTGTGTCCGACTCTTTGCGACCCCATGAACCGCAGCATGCCAGGCCTCTCCGTCCATCACCAACTGCCAGAGTCTACCCAAACCCATGTCCATCGAGTCGGTGATGCCATCCAACTATCTCATCCTTGGTCGTCCCCTTCTCCTCCTGCCTTCAATCTTTCCCAGCATCAGGGTCTTTTTAAATGAGTCAGCTCTTTTCATCAGGTGGCCAAATTATTGGAGTTTCTGCTTCAACATCAGTCCTTCCAATGAACACTCAGGACTGATCTCCT
>NW_011494900.1:3623824-3624445 GCF_000754665.1 Bison bison bison | reverse complement strand
GTGTCTTCTGCATTGGCAGGGAGATTCTTTACCACTGAACCACCTGGGAAACTCTTTAATTGATACATGTGTATATATCATACACTTATGTGATATGGTAGCAAAAAAGTCACCAGAACAACTGAAATGTTCATAGATAAGGGAATTTTGAATAAACAATGATATATTCATACTATGGATTATAGTGAAACTATTAAGCATGAGATATTTCTATATATTACCTGGAAAGGTATCTTTGAAATATTACTAAGTGAAAAAAGAAAACTGCAGAGTGTTATGTATAGTCTGATCCTATTTTAGAAAATTAGAAAACAATGTGTGTGCATGTATATTTGTATGTCTTTATATGGAAGTAGAGCAAGTTATGGGAGGACTTTTAAGATTGATTATTTCGGGGGATGTGGGATTGGATGAGAATGGAGAGATGATGATCTTTACATTAATTTTTGATTACTCAAGTAATTAATGAACCCATATTTTGTAAGTTGGCCCTTTTGAATACCACTCCTGGCTCTCCTCCCTTCTCTTTCCCTTCTTATGTATTTAGTATTGCATAGGAACCTGGAATGTTAGGTCCATGAATCAGGGTAAATTGGAAGTGGTCAAACAGGAGATGGCAAA
>NW_011494900.1:3622975-3623724 GCF_000754665.1 Bison bison bison | reverse complement strand
ATTTGCCATGAAGTGATGGGACCTGATGCCATGATCTGAGTTTTCTGAATACAGGACTGAACCCCATTAAAGCCGTTATATACATTTTAAGATCCTGCCGACCAGTGTGTAGGTCTGCTCATCTTACAGCTCCCAGGACCAGCCTTGTACATAAGTTCCATGCTTATTAAACCTGCCACCTACCCATCTGGAGTGAGTGACCAGTCTCTTCCTTTGGTCTCTCCTTACCTGCAGTGTATGGGGTCAGATTTTGAAGCAACGCCTTCTTTGCTTTTTCCTAGGAAAACTCAGCAGTGGCCACAGCACTGGAAAAGGTCAGTTTTCATTCCAATCCCAAAGAAAGGCAGTGCCAAAGAATGTTCAAATTACTGCACAATTGCACTCATCTCACACGCTAGTAAAGTAATGCTCAAAATTCTCCAAGCCAAGCTTCAACAGTACGTGAACCATGAGCTTCCAGTTGTTCAAATTGGATTTAGAAAAGGCAGAGGAACCAGAGATCAAATTGCCAACATTGGTTGGATCATCAAAAAAGCAAGAGAGTTCCAGAGAAACATCTACTTCTGCTTTATTGACTACATCAAAGCCTTTGACTGTGTGGATCACAACAAACTATGGGAAATTCTTCAAGAGATGGGAATACCAGACCACCTTACCTGCCTACTGAGAAATCTGTATGCAGGTCAGGAAGCAACAGTTAGAACTGGACATGGAACAACAGACTAATTCCAAATCAGGAAAGGAGTATG
>NW_011494900.1:3622210-3622875 GCF_000754665.1 Bison bison bison | reverse complement strand
ATGGAGGTTCATGACATTGTACAGGAGAAAGTGATCAAGACTATCCCCAAGAAAAAGAAATGCAAAAAGGCAAAATGGTTGTCTGAGGAGGACTTACAAATAGCTGGGAAAATAAGAGAAGCTAAAGGCAAAGAAGAAAAAGAAAAATATACCCATTTGAATGCAAAGTTCCACAAAATAGCAAGGAGACATAAGAAAGCCTTCCTCAGTGATCAATGCAAAGAAATAGAGGAAAACAATAGAATGGGAAAGACTAGAGATCTCTTCAAGAAAATTAGAGATACCAAGGGAACATTTAATGCAAAGATGGGCACAATAAAGGACAAAAGTGGTATGGACCTAACAGAAGCAGAAGATATTAAGAAGAGGTGGCAAGAATACACAGAAGAACTATACAAAAAGATCTTCATGACCCAGATAATCATGATGGTGTGATCACTCACTTAGAGCCATACATCCTGGAATGAGAAGTCAAGTGGGCTTTAGGAAGTGTCACTACAAACAAAGCTAGTGGAGGTGATGGAATCCCAGTTGAGCTATTTCAAATTCTAAAAGATGATGCTGTGAAAGTGCTATACTCAATATGCCAGCAAATGTGGAAAACTCAGCAGTGGCCACAGCACTGGAAAAGGTCAGTTTTCATTCCAATCCCAAAGAAAGGCAGT
>NW_011494900.1:3620946-3622110 GCF_000754665.1 Bison bison bison | reverse complement strand
GAAATTCTGTTTAACAAACAGTTTCAGTACAAACTTTGGGTCTGACTCTCATAGGCTAGTATTGTCGACCTGCTGATCCAAGTCACCTTGGCCTGAGGCATGGCATATGCTGGTTACCCAAGCCTGGGTAATATGTCCTTGGCTGACTTTTCCACATTCCCCATCTAAACTGAAGAGTTGGTGAAGAGGAATATAGCACCAAGCTTCTAAATGATTCATACTTTTGCAAAAAGAAAAATGAGGTATGGGGAAAAGTTTCACCTTTGTTATAAAAATTCAACTAAGGTCAGAGTAAACACTGTTAGATTTAAATTACTTTCCTTAAAAAACATTGATTACAATGTAAAATCACAGAAAACTCAGATTTAAAAACATTAAGCTTAAAGTACTCAGTAGCAACAATGAAAGCCTTCTGTCATCCTAATAGCAATGGATTTGTAATATTTCTGCTAACTAGAATTAGCCATCCCTGGAAAGATTCTAATCCAATGCTGAATTGCTTATAAAATGCCCTATTTATTGTAATGTATTGTAAGTAGTCAAATCTTGTATATACTGCAATTTTCTGTGTCTCTTCTTTGTTGTGGACTAATGTATATTCAGTTCAATTCAGTTCAGTCACTCAGTCAAGTCCGACTCTTTGCGACCCCATGGACTGCAGGACGCCAGGCTTCTCTGTCCATCAACAACTCCTGGAGCTTGCACAAGTTCATGTTCATCGAGCCGGTGATGCCATCCAACCATCTTATCCTCTGTTGTCCCCTTCTCCTCCTGCCTTCAATCTTTCCCAGCATCAGGGTCTTTTTAAATGAGTCAGCTCTTTTCATCAGGTGGCCAAATTATTGGAGTTTCTGCTTCAACATCAGTCCTTCCAATGAACACTCAGGACTGATCTCCTTTAGGATGGACTGGTTGGATCTCCTTGCACTCCAAGGGACTCTCAAGAGTCTTCTCCAACACCACAGTTCAAAAGCATCAATTCTTTGGCGCTCAGCTTTCTTTACAGTCCAACTCTCACATCCATAGATGACTACTGGAAAAACCATAGCCTTGACTAGACGGACCTTTGTTGACAAAGTAATGTCTCTGCTTTTTAATATGCTGTCTATGTTGGTCATTACTTTCCTTCCAAGGAGCAAGCGTCTTTTAATTTCATGACTGCAA
>NW_011494900.1:3587906-3620846 GCF_000754665.1 Bison bison bison | reverse complement strand
AGATATACAGCCTTGACGTACTCCTTTTCCTATTCAGAACCAGTCTGTTGTTCCATGTCCAGTTCTAACTGTTGCTTCCTGACCTGCATACAGTCCCAGTACTTCATGGTAAATAGATGGGGAAACAATGGAAACAGTGAGAGACTTTATTTTCTTGGGCTCCAAAATCACTGCAGCTGGTGACTATAGCCATGATATTAAAAAACGCTTGCTCCTTGGAAGGAAAGCTATCACAAACTTAAGACAGCATATTAAAACGCAGAGACATTACTTGCCGACAGAGGTCAGTCTAGTAAAAGCTATGGTTTTTCCAGTAGTTATCTATGGATGAGAGAGCTGGACTTATAAAGAAAGCTGAGCACTGAAGAATCGATGCTTTTGAACTGTGATGGCATCACAGTTGGCATCACCAACTCGATGGACATGAGTTTGAGCAAGCTCCTGGAGTTGGTGATGGACAGGGAAGCCTACCGTGCTGCAGTCATGGGGTTGCAAAGAGTCGGACATGACTGAGCCACGGAACTGAACTGAACATATGTTGCCTTCCTGATATTTTCTGTGTATTTACATGGTTATATCATGGAGAGAATTTATCGTATTAAAACTATATGATACCATGTTGTGTGGATCTTTTTACAATACACTTTTAAATTCCATAGTATTTTAAAGAAATGTATCCATGTTAGTATATGTAAACTACCTTATTCTTCTAACTTGCAAAGTAGGATGCCATAGCATGGATAATAGATGATCTGTTTAGCTATTCTCCTGCCAGTGGGCAACTAAATTGTTCCCATTTTTTAGCAATTACAAGCTGCCCCATCGGCCATTCTTGTGGACTTGTACATGTGTTCCTGTTTCTATAGGAGAGTCACCAAATAGTGAAATGGATCGATCATAGAGTATAAAATTTAAAAAAAGTTTTAAAATAGATCCTGTGGAATTTTCTTTAAAAGAGTTGTGCCATTTAGAATTTTTTTTTTAAATTAAAAAAATTGTCTAACTTTTAAGGCAAGCATATATTACTTAGGCATTCAAAAATAAAGAAAATCTGTAAAGGTGTTCTGCAACTCTGTACGTCCTCCAGATACTGTGGGTGAGACTAGGTAGATTTCCATCTGTCTGGACTCTCTCCAGGGAGCCCTCCTATCTGAGGCAGGTGATGGAGAAAGTTTCGTCAAACAGCAAAGACTAACAAGCCTTCAGAGAGCTTGTTTCTGTCCACTTGGCACCTGGAACTTACCTGACAAGGGTGAAAATTTCGTAACTTTACAATTTGATGTTCTCTGTACTGTTCTAGCACAAGAGGAAAGCTTCTCTGAATACCAGAAGACAGGGTTTTATTTAAGTATGTGAAAATATTGATTAAGGGTAAGAAAGGTTTTGGAATTCAAAGAAAAGTATGAAATTTTTTCTTCTATGACCTCACCAGTCAATGTGGAACATAGTCAGACAGCTTAATGGGGTTTTTAACAGAAATGAAACTATTCATCTAATGAATTTGTTAGCCTACCAGAGGTTCTTAACAAGACTAATACACTTTTACAAGAGTATCTCTTACCAGCAGAGGGAGCCAGCGAGCTTTCCACTGTTTAGAAACTTCCTGACTACAGGAAGAAGCTCAGAATTACCTTTGCCTGCCTTAAGGTACAGAATATACAGTGTTTAATCTTTGTGTTCAAGAAGCAATTCCATAGCTTCCATTTAAAAATTAAAAAAAGTTTACATATAGAATAACATGTACACTGTTTAAAGTGTAATACCAGAAATTAATACAGAAAGCTTTTTGTGTATAAAACCACAAAATGATATAAAAGATCCTTACCGTTTCCACCCCTTCACTCTCTCCAGTCCTACTCCCAAGAGGCCATCATTTTCAACTCTTGTTTCTGTTCCTTTGGGGAAAAATTTGTATCTTTTTAATAATTCGCTAACAAAGTACAGATTTAGAAAGTACAGCTCCCTTCACCAGTGGCAACCACTATAATTAGCTCATTGAATATCCTGCCAGAGAGATTCTATGTGATGAGTCTTTTAAAAAATGTAATAATTCTAGAAAAGCAATACCATCACATGATTCAAAACCTTCCAATAGGAATTCAGAGAAAAGTCTCCTTCCCATCTATGTCTCTCAGAATTTACATATTAAGTCCTATTTCTCCACTTAACCTGAGAATTTAGCTACTGACTTTATAACATGTTAGATGAAGGTTTGGTCTTGTACTCCTCATGCCATTCCCTTCCCCTACTACCTGATATAAACATAATAAGCACATTATTATTATTATTTGGCTGTAGAATCTTGGTTCCCTGAGCAGGGATCAAACCCACAACACCTGCTTGGAAGTGTGGAGTCTTAATTGACTGGACTGCCAGGAAAGTCCCAATAATCACGTTATTTTGGTAGACAATATTTTTCACTGCTGAGCGAAATACTGCAGTAATTTCCCCCCACCCTTTTTTTTTTTTAAATAAAACATTTGGTTTTCTTGGAGTCATTGCTTCATTGGATTAGCTTTTTTCATGCACTTATCACTGATTTTTCCATGCACACCATCAGATTTGTCAAACACCAATGATATTTCCCAAATTACCAAATATATTGCATATCTTGATCCATGTTTTGTCTTTTTACTCTAAGCATAACTGCTTGTGCTCGTAGCCTGCAGAGCTCTGACCCTCCCACTTACCTCTGACCCCTACCCTGTGGAATAGTCTCATGTCTGGGTCCCATGTGTTAAGTTTCAAGGAGGCCACCAGATGGAGGGGCCTCTAATGCTTTGGTACCTACAAAGATGAGCAAACCAACATCTAAGCCTGTAAATGCCTCAAGGTTAAGAAATCAAAACCAAGGACAGCCCACCACAAACAGCTGACCAGGCTTTCAGCTATAGCCAATCAACAATCTTTTAAAAATTTTTTTAAAATTTATTTTATTTAAGGATAGTTGATTGCTACTGTATAGCAAAGTGACTCAGTTATACATATATATTATTTTTCATATTCTTTTTCATTATGGTTTATCACAAGATATTGAATACAATTCCCTGTGCTATACGGTAGGGCCTTGTTTATCCATTTTATGTATAATTGTTTGCATCTGTTAATCCCCAAACTCCCAATCCATCCCTCTGCCGCCCCACCTCCTCCTTGATAACCAAGCACGAGTCTGTTCTCTGTGTCTGTGAGTCTGTTTCTTAGAATAAGTTCATTTGCATAAGGTTCCACATGTAGGTGATATCATATGATATTCTTCCTTCTCTGTCCGACTCTCTTTTCTTAGGATGAAAATCTCTAGGTCTGTGCATGTTGCTGCAAATGGCATTATTTCACCCTTTTTGTGTGTGTATGTATGGATATGCGTGCAGTTGTGTCCTACTCTTTGTGACCCCATGGACTGTGGCCCACCAGGCCTCTCTGTGCATGGGATTTCCCAGGCAAGAATACTGGAGAGAGGGCCATTTCCTCCTTCAGCAATCAATAATCTTGCTTCTGCATCTCCTCTGTATAAGTCTTTTATTCCTGGCTCCTATAGGCAAAGTGCTCCTAATCACTTCGGGTGAGGTTTGGCTCTGCCCAATTTGAATAGGCTGTAGCTCCAGTCAACACTTAAAATTGTAATAGGCCTCAGTTTCTCTTCTACTACATGTTTCCCTTTTCTTGGTTTATTCCCTCTTTGCTAGAGCACATCTTCTAGGAACTTCTCAAGATAGGGTCACAGTTACTATTTTGAGTTCCTTGTGAGTCTGAGCATGTCCTAATTCTTGATATGCAGTTTGGTGGGCTATGTATTTCCAGGTTGGTAATCTTTTTCCTGCAGAATTTCTCCATTGCCTTTCAGTCTCTCTTATTGTAATTGAGAAGGTTATGGTATTCTGATTTCTGATCTTCAGTATGTGACCTGCTTTAATTCTTTTTGCTTCCCTGGTGGCTCAGATGGTGAAGAATCTGTCTGCAATGCAGGAGACTGGCGTTCAATCCCTGGGTCCGGAAGATCCCCTGGAGGAGGGAAAGGCTACCCACTCTAGTATTCTTGCCTAGAGAATTCTATGGACAGAGGAGCCTGGCAGGGTCTCAAAGAGTCAGACATGACTGAGCAACTAACACTTTCACTTTAATTCTTTCCAAAAGGTTTGTTTATCTAGCCCCGTGAAATTTTGTGAAAATATTACTTTGAATGAGTCTCTTGTTTATTCTGCTAGGCAAGAGGAATTTTTTACAGTTCTTGGAAATTTTCTTGTGTGTTTTTTCTTTTCTTCTCTCCAACAGGACGTCTGCTGTTATGTCCTCCCCTGGAACATTGTCCCTGCCGATTTATACCTCTCATATGCCTTTCCTGTTTTTTTTTGCCAATTTGCAAAAGAATTGAAGAGAAATATACACGTTCAGTTGGCCACAAAAACAAGGTGCCTTTATGCCATCACTTTTTGAAGGTTTATTAAAAGAGGAGTCTAGTGTGAATCTGGGGAAATTATCCTTTAAAACACACAAAATGGAACCAGCGGAATATCTTTAAGTAGGAGGTTTTGTAAAGAAAATATTTTATAACAGACCCTGTCTCCTTTGACCTTGGTTCCTGTCTAGATATCAGGATTAAAGTGGCAACTGTAGACACGGAAGGGTCACATTTCAGAGAGATCAATGAATGGTATCATATGATATCCTTGTTTTGATTTACTTCACTTAGTATGATCTAGGTGCATCCATGTTACTGCAAATGGCATTATTTCATTCTTTTTTATGGCTGAGTAGTATTCCACTGTAAGTTCTCCATAGTAGCTGTACCAATATACATTCCCACCAACAAGGTAGGAGGGTTCCCTTTTCTCCACACCCTCTCCAGCATTTATTATTTCTAGATATTTCGATGATGGCCATTTGAACCAGTGTAAGGTAATACCTAATGGTAGTTTTATTTGCATTTTTCCAATAATTACTGATGTTTAGCTTCTTTCCATGTGTTTTTTTTTATTAGCCATCTGTATGGCTTCTTTGGAGAAATGTCTACTTAGATCTCCTGCTCATTTTCTGATTGGGTTATTTGTTTTTTTTGACATAGAGCTGCATGAGCTGTTTGTATATTTTGGAGATTAATCCCTTACAGCAGTGGTCTCCAACCAGGGACTGGTTTCGTGGAAGACAATTTTTCCATGGACGGGGGTGGGGGAGATGGTGTTGGTTTTTACCGCTGTTCACTTCCTGCTGTGTTCATAACAGGCCACACACAGTACTGGTCTATGGCCTGGGGGTTGGGACCCCTGCCTTGCAGGACTCAGGATTTTATTTTATTTTAAATAGTTACTTATTTGGCTGTGTTGGGTCTCAGCTGTGGCACGTGGGATCTTCCCTGTGGCACGCAGAATCTTTTGTTGCTACGTACCGGCTCTAGAGCTTGGGCTCAGTAGCTGTCCCCTGCATGGTAAGGCAGATTCTTAACCACTAGACCAGCAGGCAAGTCCCAGGACTAGGTGTTTTAAACACTGCCCCCTAGATGCCCTACCTGATATGAGAACCACTGGGGTCGCTGATGGCTTTCCTCAGGGAGAGAATTACACTCTCCTTAAATAGACGCAGTTGGAGTAACACAAGGGTGACTTTGTAGTTCTGGCTTTGTCGTGCGGGTCCTTGGGTTCCTTCCCACCAGGGATGGCTCGGGTTTGTGAGTGGTGACGGGAAGAGAGGCAGAACATCTGTCACGGGTGTGATATGAAAGCCCTTGTCTGTAGGTCAACTTGGTCATCATTTAATTTGGCTACTGTAGTGACAGTCAAGGGATGATTTTTTTTTGAAGAGACTGGGAGGGAAAGGAAAATAGACTAATGATTTGTGAATTTTAGTAAAAGAAAATGGACACTAGGGGGCAGCAAATCGCCGTTCACAGGACAGGCTGCACAAAATTCAGTGGGGCGAAAAAAGACGGTTTCCTTGAAAAATATGATGTGTGTGATAACTGTCTTCTATAAAGGGCAGCCCCGAGGTCAGAGATGCTCTAACCTGAGTGGCAGTTTCAATCTTTTCAATATTTCCCTCCATGTTATCCCAGTATCCACTTATCTTCTCATGAAGCACAGTCACATACTATGCTCAATGTTTCCTTACCTGAGTGTTTCTTTATGCTTTCCTGGTGGCTCAGACGGTAAAGACTCAACCTGCAATGTAAGAGACCTGGGTTCTATTCCTGGGTCGGGAAGATCCCCTGGAGAAGGAAATAGCTACCCAGTCCAGTATTCTTGCCTGGAGAATCCGATGGACAGAGGAGCTTGGCTGGCTACAGTTCATGAGGTTGCAAAGAGTCAGACACGACTGAGCAACTAACACTAGCCCAGTAACTCCTTATCTTCTCATGAGGCACATTCATATACTTTGCTCAGTGTTTTCTTACAGGGCACCCTCCTAGCTCTTCTCTTACAGACTCCTAAAGTTGATCCTCAAGGACACACCACCTCTTCTGGAAACAGTCAGCTTGACAAGTACACTTCCTGCATCTTGAGGGATGAAGAGCCGGTCTCCAGCTGTGGGTCTCTCAGTTAGCACATTATCTCCCAGAACCTCCTCACAGGTGCTAAGACTCTAGGAGACAAGTCCACGGTGCGTTCACTGGGGTGATCAGGAGACGCTGCACTGTCCCGAGGGAACTTCTGTACACTCAGAGGCTAACTTGGCTTGATATTTTTGTCTATAAATTTTGCTCTGAATCACTGAGGTCTGTTTCCTCTGCTAAGTCTAGGAATTATTCATATTTACCCAAGATGTCTTCTTAACGAGAACTTTGCATAGTTCATCCAAACTGAAGTAAAAAAGATGTGCTGCATTTGGATTGTTCAAGTGGTCAAATATAGTTGTTTTTGGCAAGAGAGAGGAGGTCTTCATCTGGACTCACAGAGGATTTGGTACCATGTGATGTTTTCTGGTTAGTTCTTCTAAAGGCGGTTCCAGCGTGACCTGGAGTGGTGGGCTATGGTGGTGTGCGCCCACGAGCTGTGTGAGGTTGGGCAGATCATGGGACCTTCATTTCCTCATTTCTTAAATGAAATGACCTTTATTTCCTCCTTTTAAAAACTATATACTGTTGGCCTAGATAGTAACTCTTAATTAGAAGCACACCTCTGCGTCTGATTTGAAACCAGTAGCTCCCCAGACCCTGTCCTCTCCCACAGAATCACGGTCTCTGGGGCTGGGCTCCTGGCATGTGTATTTGGGTGGTGGGGGTGAGGAAGAAGGGGAACTCAGCCCATTCCAGGTGATTCTGGTCAGGTCACCAGGATATGAGCATCATAGCAAGTATTCTAACCTTCTTTCATTCATTCACTCATTTTTAATTCACCAAAAATTTAGTAAAAAAAAATGCTGATGTAAAGGTCTACATGAGTCCATTTGGAATTCAGATCCAGTAAAAAAAAAATGAAGGAAGACTATATTAACTATTCCAAACACACACACAGTTAAAATTTGTATAGTAACAGGTACTTGGTTAGGTTACATTAGTATCATTACTTATTTATTTTCTAAGTCTCCTGACCTGATAGTAGCTGACAAAATGAACGCCCCTTAGGACATATGAACCGATAAATGAGTGACATAGAATCAAGTAGCTGATGCATGAAAAGTTCTGGAGAGAGAAGCTGATGTTCTAGTGCCAGGAACTTCCCTGCCACTGACTCTCCCTGCAATCTTGGCAAAATGTCTTGAGTTTCTTCTTCTTTACTCATGATTACTTTCCAAAGGGGATTATAAATCTCTACTGGTTATTGCTCAGGATGAAGATTAGGATCAAATGAGATAATGTGACTTTGTAAATTATAAAAAGCCATAAAACCTTAATAATAATATTGCCATTATTGCTATCACGAATTCTATTGAGCGGAAGTGTTGGAATTTTGCCTCTCAGGCCAAATGTCTTAAAGGTAGCAAGAGACCAGGTTGGGCTTTAGCTTGTCCATGGTGAGTGACCTCTCTGGGTTTTCTCTTTCACTTTCCACGAACCATAACAGCCCACATCTTCATAGGCTTGGCCTCGGCTGACTCCTCTCCAAAGCTCCCTTCACACGCATGCATCTCATCTACCAAAAAATGTTCCTTGTGGTCCAGAGTGCCTCAGCTGAAGCTTTCCCCAGTACAGTTGTTTACTTTCTCTGTAAATGTTAGGTTTTATGGTGCACTGTGGCTTTGGAGATACAAAAGCTCCGTCTTGGTTTATTTGGGATAGGCTTTCCAAGAAAACAAAGCCTGTGAGTCTGAGGAACGCTGACCCTAGTGTGTCCTGTGCCGTCCTTTTTATCCCTCCCGCTGTGGGCCAGGAAGGCTTTCATTTATCCATCTGGTTGTTGTTCAGTTGCTCAAGTGTCCGACTCTTTGTGACTCTATGGACTGCAGCACGCCAAGCTTCCCTGTCCTTCACCATCTCCCAGAACTTGCTCAAACTCATGTCCATTGAGTTGGTGATGCCATCCAACCATCTCGTCCTTTGTCATCCCCTTCTCCTGCCTTCAATCTTTCCTGGCATCAGGGTCTTTTCCAATGAGTCTGCTCTTCGCATTGGGTAGCCAAAGGATTGGAGCTTCAGCCTCAGGATCAGTCCCTCCAGTGAATATTCAGGATTGATTTCCTTTAGGATTGACTGGTTTGATCTCCTTGCAGGTCCAAGGGACTATCCATCTGGGGCTTCCAGTTAATCCTTTACTTGCTTCAGATATTCAGGGTCCTTTTCTATGCTCCTTTCTAGACTAAGGAGAGGGGTTGATGCATTTGTGTCCTGTTTTACAAAAAGGGAACACAAACACCATGTTTATTGGGAGAGGCCCTTTGGGATCAGATAGACCAATGAAATAGGCTTGCAGGTGCCACAGCGACTGCTGTTGTTCCTGAGGGACGCGGTGCCCTGTCCCTGTGTAGTTTCATTTCTCGGGGGAAAGGAGAGGCATTAGATGACCTTATTCAGGTTCACTTGCAGTGACATTCTTATGGATCTCTGCAGGATATGAAACACAATTTCTTCCTAAAATGACATACCTACTGTAGCAGGAGAGTTCAGGGATCACCAAAGAGAATTTAAGATGACCAGCCTTGAACCCCTGTACTCCCAACATCCCCAGCTCCCATGTCTTCTCAGTGGTCATTCTCAGTGGGCAGGTGGCTCTTTCACAGGACATGAGCTCTGCCACTAAGAGCGGTTCCTGCTGGAGACAGAGGGAAGCCAGGGTCCTGATCATTAGCCCTGAACCTGAGGGCTCTCTGAGCTCTGGGACCAGTCTTCCTCCCACTGTGTGATGCTGCTGCCGCTAAGTCACTTCAGTCGTGTCCGACTCTGTGCGACCTCACAGACTCCAGCCCACCAGGCTCCTCCGTCCATGGGATTTTCCGGGCAAGAGTATTGGAGTGGGTTGCCATTGTCTTCTCCATCTTTGTGATGAAGGACCTGCTTTTATATTTTAAAGCAAATAGATATTTATCTTTATTTATAAAACATTTTATTGGGGTGTATTTGGTTTACAATGTTGTGTTAGTGTCAGATGTACAGAAAAGGGAATACACATTTTTTTAATATAAATTTATTTTAATTGGAGGCTAATTACTTTATAATATTGTATTGGTTTTGCCATACATCAACATGAATCCGCCACGGGTGTACACATGTTCCCCGTCCTGAAGCTGCCTCCCACATCCCTCCCCATCCCATTCCTCTGGGTCATCCCAGTGCACCAGCCCCGAGCATCCTGTATCCTGCGTCAAACCTGGCCTGGCGATTTGTCTGGCGATTTGTTTCACATATGATATTATACATGTTTCAATGCCATTCTCCCAAATCATCCCACCCTCTCCCCTCCCACAGAGTCCAAAAGACTGTTCTATACATCAGTGTCTCTTTTGCTGTCTCGCATACAGGGTTATCGTTATCATCTTTCTAAATTCCGTATGTATGCGCTAGTATACTGTATTGGTGTTTTTCTTTCTGGCTTACTTCACTCTGTATAATCGGCTCCAGTTTCATCCACCTCATTAGAACTGATTCAAATGGTGAATACACATGTTATCGATACTCTTTTTTAGATTCTTTTCCCACGGAGGCCATCACACAGTGCTGAGTAGAGTTCCCTGTGCTGTATAGTGGACTCTTATTCGTTATCCATTTTATGTGCAGTGGTGTGTATATGTCAATCCCAATCTTGCAATTTATCCCTTCCTCTTCTTCCCCCCATAACTATAAGTTTATTTTCTCCACCTGTAACTGTTTCTGTTTTGTAGAAAAGTTCATTTGTAGTCTTTTTGTTAGATTCCACATATATGTGATCTCATATGATGTTTGTCTTTCCCAATCCATCACAGATTGATACTTGTTTAACAAGAAAATTTTACCTTTGTGAAACATTACATTAAAAACCCAGTACAAGCCTCACTTTAAAATGATCTGATTTTAAGAAAGATAAGATTACTCTGGAGCAGGTTTCTATAATAGTCTCAGAGGATTTACTTGCAGTTGATATCAGAAACAAAGAGTCCTCCTCCTGGGACAGGTGTGTGGCCCATGTTCTGGGAAGCACTGCTGAAGGTCTTGGCCGGCAGCCTGAAGCCCCGGGCCGACCGCGTGACTGTGGCTGGGCGCCCAGCCTGTGCCTTGGTGTCCTCACCTGTAGATAGTCAGGGGTCATGATGGTGGTACTTCATGGAGTTGCTGTGAAGATAAAGGGGGCTTAGGCAGGACCATCGCTATGACTCTTGAAGTGTGAGCCCAATGTGATCAGTCCCAGTTGGCAGCTAGCTCCTTACGTGGGAGGCCATTAGAGTCCCTGGGAAAGAGCCAAGCTGGGAGTAAGGGTAGACCCACCTGCCTCGTGATGTCCTCTCTGGACAGCAAGACGTTCCTTTTCTCACACATACTCATTTAGCTAAGTTGGAACTGCAACATTTAAGGCCTTTGCTTTTTCTGCGTCATTTACAGTTTGCCTGTAGTTTTGCTTGAAAATGAGAATCTATTGAGCCAATGTGTTTATCTCCTTTATTTTTGGCTAGTTTCTCTTTCCAGTTAAAATATACAACAATTTTAGGCTCACAGTACAGCAGGGGGATGTTTAGATCTAAAATAAACTGTTTCGTCAAAACTAAAAAACAGCAAGAACTCATTTAATCCATGTACCTTTTCTGTAGTGATCCCAAATTTTCTCTTAGACTAAGAGCACTGTTTCTTTTAGTATAAATGGTCTTCCAGTGACATTTGAGGTTTTGATATGTTCTAAAGGAGGAACATACTAATGAGATGTTTTAAATAATGGAGTTATTCTTATCATCAGCCTAAAGCTGAAATCTATAGCACAAGACCTCTAAACACGACCATTTTACCATACTCCATCAGAACTTGGCCTCATGTTTGCATTGGATTTTCCCTAAAATATAACAACAACAAAAAAAGGGTGAGAAATTTCTGTTTACATTGTGGATCTGCTTTCTCTAGTGGCTTCTGTTTTGCTTCCCAGTTGCTTTTTCACTGGAAGTGTTTTGACGTGAGCACAAAATAAAGGCTGGGCAGTATTTCTGTATTAAAATGTCCCATTCAGTCCTTGGGAGGAAAGTTGGTCAGATGAACAGTTGATCTCTGGCTCTCTGTACACTAAACAGAGTAAATGCACCAGAGTAAATAAATCACAACAGCGAATTCTAGGGGATCTTCTTTTCCATGGTGGTTCCTCAGCACCTCACTGGGGCATTGCTCGCCTCACCTGCTCTCAAGTTATAAGGGTGCTTATTCACACTTCCCCGGAAAAGGCAATGACACCCCACTCCAGTACTCTTGCCTGGAAAATCCCATGGACGGAGGAGCCTGGTAGGCTGCAATCCATGGGGTCGCTAAGAGTCAGACACGACTGAGCGACTTCACTTTCACTTTTCACTTTCATGCATTGGAGAAGGAAATGGCAACCCACTCCAGTGCTCTTGCCTGGAGAATCCCAGGGACGGGGAGCCTGGTGGCTGCCGTCTATGGGGTCGCACAGAGTCGGACACGACTGAAGTGACTTAGCATAGCATAGCATTCACACTTCCCAGGGTTGTGTGTTCCCCGCAAATGCAGGAGGGCGCTTGTTTCACCACGGCCACTGCCCCTGCTGCAGGCTGCCCCTGGAAGGCTGTGCAACCAGCTCTCTGTTTGCTGGTCCCAAGTTGCCAACTGAAGGCCCCATTCCTGAAGTCCTGCCTGAGGAAATGCCAAGCCCTGTTCCTTGATGAACTGGGGACTGCCCACTGCCAACTCCGAGCTCCCTGTCACCCGTATATACAGAGCAGTCTGCTGTGTCCTTCCTGAAAGCAGTTCCTTCAGCTTCCTCGCAAAGGCCCTCTCGGACTCAGCCAGTCTGACACCGGCTTGAGTCCCGGTGTCAGACTGTGCTGATGGCTCCTCCTCTGTCTTTTCCCTCAGACACTGTCTCCGGTGCACTCATTCAGCGGCTAACCCACTTCCAACCAACCCCTTCAAGCCTTTCTTCCAAACTGGAGTGTTTCCTTTTTGGATAATGTGATAATCAACCACTGGTGTTGAATTTGTTATTTAAAGCCAGCATTTAAATAATTTAAACATTTAAATTGTATTGGTTGAAAAAGTATTTATTTGAAATGGATAAATGTGAGTGGTTCCCCTACGCCCTACCCCACCGGCTTCCCAGACACAGCATCTGCCACTTAGTGGTTGATTGTAGGGTCAGTTCCAAGAGCCCGTGAGAGAGATTCACTTCACCTGACCGATTAGGATGTCACAGCAGCATGTCGTCTTCTAGCCCCTTCTGGCCCCTTCTGGCCTCCAGTTAAACACACTCTTGATTTTCTCACTGTGATTTTTTTTTTTGTCTCTTCTCCATGCCTCTTGTATTTCATTCATTTTACTGTTTTTGTTTCTATTTGTTTATAGTATTATCATCATTATACTATTCTGCTTTTTCTGACATATCTTCCAGTCCATGCATTCTGTATTCAGTTTTCTCTAATCTGCTGGTAAACCAGCATGTTGTTTTTAATTTTTGTCATTGTATTTTTATGTTCCTGAATTTCACCCTGTGTCCTTTTTAAGTCTGCAATGTCAGTTTTATTCTTTTTCCAGTTCCTTGCTGAAACTGATTAGTTTTGTTTTTCTTTCTTTGAGCACATGAGTCACAGTAGTTTTAGAATCTGTGTCTGGTAATTTCATCATCTGGACAACCTGTGTGTTCATTTCTATTGTCGTTTGAGCTGGTTGTTGTTCATAGTGTCTTGCATTCTTGAGACCTGGTTATATTTGATTGTGTGCTGGACGTTGTATTTGAAAACATTATTTGTAAACATAATTTGAGGCCTAGAATGTTATCTGTCTCCAGAGAGAATTTTCTTTTGCCTCTGCTGGATGCCTGTGGTACATATCAGGATCCTGTGGATTTAATTTTAGGATCTGAGACCCTGTGGGCACCCAAATGACTTGCAGTCCAGCTACAAATGAAAGGAGGTTTATCTGGAGCTTGCACTTATTTCTAGAGTTCAGTTTGCAGGAAACTAACCCCAGGCACTGGGTGGTTCAGTAGAGCCACCTCTTGGCAGAGTCTAGATTCTTCTTTTTGCCCAGCTATCCTCCTGAACTGTCAGAAGCACTAACAGGGAAAGTTTGTTATGACGCAACCCTGACCCACCTCCCCCAAAGACTTTGGTTCCGTAGGTCTGGGCTGTAGCTTGATAATCTGCATTTCTCAGAGTTTCCATCTGATGCTGTTGGTTTGGGGATTACACATTGAGAATTCCTAATTGACTTCATTCTTGAACTAGATTGTATGTCTCTTGAAGGTGAGACTATGACTTATGCTCCTTAGTTTCTCTCCCCAACTAGCTTAGTGCCATGACCCACATGGAAACTGTGTATGTAATTCTCACAATGGAATAAATTCAGGTGTTGCTGTTGTTATTGGTTTTGTGTGTTGGAGGTTCTTAAAGTGCCAGGTACCTCCAGCCACTGGCAGTAAACAAGAAAATACAACATAGTCTCTGTCTTTTCATTCTAATGGGAGATGTGGGGCACTGTGGCAGGGCAGGCAGGGGACAAGAATGAATAAGTTGACTGTGTACTTCTTCATCCAAATTGTGGCAGTGAAAGAAGACACTCAAAAATCCCAGTGGAATCACTATATCCCAGGAGCTTTGGGAACAAGGAGAAGGGGCTATTTAGTCCAACCTAGCCACTGGGTTGAGGGGTGAAAGTTCAGAGGGGAATTCCAAAAAGTTACTTCAGGGAGACTCTGCTTGAGATGTGTCTTAAAGCCTGAACTTCTGCACTTTAAAGCAGGAAAAGGTGCAGCTGTTTTCCTCAAATGCTAATTAAGGTGGAATTTAGGGTGATAAGACCCCTGCAAGTGCACGGGTGAAAGTGTCCAAGTTATGCTACTTTGGGGGACCAGACCTTCTTTGCTTAATAAGCATTTATCATTTGTCAGGGCAGCAGAGGTCACTTGATAGTTCACTATTCCTCATTTCAGAAAAATAAAAGGTTGATTGACTTCAAGCTCTTACAAACAAGGAGAAGCAACTTGCTCTCCCCTGCTTTCCTCAGTCTTCTCATGCTTCTCTCTCTTTGTAAAAAGTAAGTAAGGCTGACCTTTGAGCCAAGGTTGTAACAAGGGCAGTCGCAAGCTAGTAGACAACTGATCTCATGACAGTGAGCTCAGTATTTAGACAAAGCTAAGTTCTTTGCATCAGAGGTAAGTGATGTCTACTCAGAGGCTGCATTCCCTCACCTGTTCTCTCCCGAGGGCTACCTTCATTGCTAGGTTTTTTCCTAATCACCTTGCCTGGGCTCACCTTCTCACCTGCAAAGAGCACATTCTCATAGTAGCACAATTGCAGAGCTGTGGCTTATACTTTGCTTCTACTTTGGGTGCAGTTTCCTGCAAATAAGGACATTTACAGTCCCTGGGAGATGTTGAAATAGTCCCAAAATAGCAGACTTGCAAACATGATGCCTGATGAGCTGCTGCTTATTAAAACATATGGCTTAAGGACTGAGTTACCAATTTTATGTTTCCATAAAGTACCGTATGGTCTTGTATAATGAGGAAAATTGCAAAATACTGATGTTTATGGGGCAGTCAAAACTGTAGGCTCTGCAGGCACAGACCATGAATTCCAGCTTGGAACTTCATGTTAATATAAGCTTTTTGCATTATGTATTTTTTTTTAACACTTTCAAGCCTTCCTCAGTGATCAATGCAAAGAAATAGAGGAAAACAATAGAATGGGAAAGACTAGAGATGTCTTCAAGAAAATTAGAGATACCAAGGGAACATTTCATGCAAAGATGGGCACAATAAAGGACAGAAATGGTATGGACCTAACAGAAGCAGAAGATATCAAGAAGAGGTGGCAAGAATACACAGAAGAACTGTACAAGATAATCATGATGGTGTGATCACTCACCTAGACCCAGACATCCTGGAATGCAAAGTCAAGTGGGCCTTAGGAAGCATCACTATGAACAAAGCTAGTGGAGGTGATAGAATTCTAGTTGAGCTATTTCAAATCCTAAAAGATGATGCTGTGATAGTGCTGCACTCAATACACCAGCAAATTTGGAAAACTCAGCAGTGGCCATAGCACTGGAAAAGGTCGATTTTCATTCCGATCTCAATGAAAGTTCATGTCAAAGAAAGCTCAAACTACCGCACAATTGCACTCATCGCACATGCTTGCAAAGTAATGCTCAAAATTCTCCAAGCCAAGCTTCAACAGTACATAAACAGAGAACTTCCAGTTGTTCAAGCTGGATTTAGAAAAGGCAGAGGAACCAGAAATCAAGCTGCCAAAATCAGTTGGATCATCGAAAAAGCAAGAGAGTTCCAGAAAAATATCTATTTCTGCTTTATTGACTATGCCAAAGCTTTTGACTGTGTGAATCACAACAAACTGTGGAAAATTCTTCAAGAGATGGGAATACCAGACCACCTTACCTGCCTACAGAGAGATCTGTATGCAGGTCAAGAAGGAACAGTTAGAACTGGACATGGAACAACACACTGGTTCCAGATTGGGAAAGGAGTATGTCAAGGCTGTATATTGTCACCCTGCTTATTTAACTTATATGCAGAGTACATCCTAAGAAATGCTGGGCTGCATGAAGCACAAGCTGGAATCAAGATTGCCAGGAGAAATATCAATAACCTCAGATATGCAGATGACACCACCTTTATAGCAGAAAGCAAAGAAGAACAAAAGAGCCTCTTGATGAAAGTGAAAGAGGAGCGTGAAAAAGTTGGTTTAAAACTCAACATTCAGAAAACTAAGATCATGGCATCCAGTCCCATCACTTCATGGAAAATAGATGGGGAAGCAATGGAAACAGTGAGAGATTATATTTTTGGGGGCTCCAGAATGACTGCAGATGGTGACTGGAGCCATGAAATTAAAAGACGCTTACTCCTTGGAAGGAAAGTTATGACCAACCTAGACAGCATATTAAAAAGCCAGAAACATTACTTTGCCAACAAAGGTTCATCTAGTCAAAGCTATGGTTTTTGCAGTAGTCATCTATGGATGTGAGAGTTGGACTATAAAGAAAGCTGAGTGCTGAAGAATTGATGCTTTTGAACTGTGGTGTTGGAGAAGACTCTTGAGAGTCCCTTGGACTGCAAGGAGATCCAACCAGTCCATCCTAAAGGAAATCAGTCCTGAATATTCATTGGAAGGACTAATACTGAAGCTGAAACTCCAATACTTTGGCCACCTGATGCAAAGAACTGACTCATTTGATAAAACCGTGATGCTGGGAAAGATTGAAGGTGGGAGGAGAAGGGGACATGAGTTTGAGTAAACTCTGGGTGTTGGTGATGTACAGGGAGGCCTGGCGTGCTGCAGTCCATGGGGTCACAAAGAGTCAGACATGACTGAGTGAACTGAACTGAACTGAACTCTTTCACTCCTGAAAGGAGTGTGAACTCTGTTTCTCTGGTTAGATTATACCTCATCTACTGTCTTTGACCTTGTGGCAAGTGATGTTTTTCAGGTGCACCCAAAGTAGGAAAGGCTTAAGATTTTCCTTTCAGAGTTTTTGCCCTAAAGTCCGGTGTCTGGTTAGGCAGATGGCTGTTATGATTTGAATTGTGTCCCTGTGCAAAAGATATATTGAAGTCTTGACACCCGGTAACTTGGGTTGTGACCTTATTTGATAATAGCACCCTTCCAGATGGAATTAGTTAGGATGATGTCACACTGGAGTGGACTGGGCTCAGCCCAATATGACTGATGTCCTTGTGAAGACACAGACACCCAGGCAGGATGCCCTGGGAAGATGGTGTGTTGGAGTGATGCATCTACAAGCCGAGGCATGCCAAAGACTGCTGGCAAACCTCCAGAAGCTAAGATTCTCTAGAGGTTTCAGAGGGGGCATGGCCCTGCTAACACCTTGGTCTTGAACTTCTGGTCTCCAGAACTGTGAGAGGACAAATTTCAGTTCTTTAAAGCCATCCAGTTTGCAGTGCTTTGTTATGGTAGCCTTAGAACATGAATGGCTAATGATGTCTGGGCTCCAGTTCCCTCCTTTGGATGTATCACTCACAGAAATTGCTCTAGGTGATCTGGGTGGTATAACGCAGTGTGACAGAAAGAAGGCTGGAGGGAGGGCGGGACAGTCATTCTTCACACAGGTGAGTTCCTCTGCCTGGATTGTTTGCAGCCTCCTGCAGTGCTGACTGTTCTACTCAGAGGCTTTGCCATCCCTCTTTGCCTTGGTTTTAACTCCTTTGATGATGGGTAGGGGGATGGGCAGGGCACACAGGACCCTGAGGTGGCCAGTCATTGTGCTGCATTCCCTGGCACAGAACTTAGAGGCAAAACGGGCCCTTCCTTGAATTGATAGAGAAGCACTGAGTGGAGCAGGGTGGCGCTTTTCCCCTTCTGGCCACTAAGCTGGGTCTTGGGCACTCATGTGCAGTAGGTCCTTTGCATCCAGAGTTCTGCATCCACAGAAACGGAGGGAGGGCTGACTGTCAGGAACTGGAGCATCTGAGCGTGTTGGTACCCACAGTAGTCCTGGAATCATTCCCCTGTGAGTAACGGGGTGGGGGGCGATTGTATATTTTTCTCTGGAGTACAGAGGGTCTGCTATCAGTGAGTGAGCCCTGAAAGCTGTGTTTCTGAACCCCTAAATCCCCGCTTCCTGCAGTTCTGATCTGCATCTTGTGAGCTACTCTTCAACTCTTTCTAGCTATAGGTTTTGCTAAATCCCATTTCTGCTTGAGCTAGGTAGAGTTCCTTCTTGTTTATTACAGTCAAGCCCCACTTGCAAATCTTTTCTGAATCTCCTCCTCTCCCTCCTCCCAGGGAAAGACTTCCTTTTGCTCCCATTTCAACTTTTAAATCTTTTATTAGAATGCTGTACAGAAATTGTTTTTTGGCTTATATGTTGTTGAATCCCATTAAGTCATGAATTTCTTGATAACAGAAACTGTGTCTTACTCATTTTTATTTCTTAGTGCCGTGTGCCTGGATTATATCTGGGCCCCCAATTTAGGGATATTGGCCAGCTAAATAAACCAATGAATGATGAGCCACCCTTAATGGGATTGCAGATTGTTTAAGCAGGAAAGGAATCTAGACTTAGTCTGCATGTGTGCATGTGTGCTAAGTTGCTTCAGTCTTTGCGACCCTTTGGACTATAGCCCTCCAGGCTCTTCTGTCCATGGGATTCTCCAGGCAAGTGGGTTGCCATTTCCTTCTCCAGAGAGTTAGTCTAGTGGTTTTCAATTTCTAGAAGCTGAATTCTTTCTTCAAAGTGAAATTTAAGGTGGAGGCCTGTATGTAAAGCATGTGCGTGTGGAGTTGCTCTGGTGGAGATAGGGGTGGCCTCCTTCCAGGAATGCTGCCCCCTCCCTCTGTCCTCTGATCCCCTCAACTCACCCAGTGGCCTCTGGGGAACTTCTGGGATTCAGTGCATCACTGTTTAGTAAGCATCTTTCTTAGACTAATGGAGCTTCATTTTCCCATCTGGCTTCCCTTCCTTTTAAAGTCCATTTCATGCCAGTCAGAATGGCTGCGATCCATAAGTCTGCTGCTGCTAAGTTGCTTCAGTCGTATCCGACTCTGTGCAACCCCAAAGATGGCAGCCTACTGGGCTCCCCCATCCCTGGGATTCTCCAGGCAAGAACACTGGAGTGGGTTGCCATTTCCTTCTCCAAAGTCTACAAGCAATAAATACTGGAGAGGGTGTGGAGAAAAGGGAACCCTCTTACACTGTGAGAATGCAAACTAGTACAGCCACTATGAAAAACAGTGTGGAGATTACTTAAAAAACTGGAAATAGATCCGCCTTATGACCCAGCAATCCCACTGCTGGGCACACACACCTAGGAAACCAGAATTGAAAGAGACACATTGAACACCAATGTTCATCTCAGCACTGTTTATAATAGCCAGGACATGGAAGCAACCCAGATGTCCATCAGCAGACGAATGGATAAGAAAGGTGTGGTACATATACACAATGGAGTATTACCCAGCCATTAAAAAGAATACATTTGAATCAGTTCTAATGAGGTGGATGAAACTGGAGCCGATTATACAGAGTGAAGTAAGCCAGAAAGAAAAACACCAATACAGTATACTAACACATATATATGGAATTTAGAATGATGGTAATGATAACCCTGTATGTGAGACAGCAAAAGAGACACAGATGTATAGAACTGTCTTTTGGACTCTGTGGGAGAGGGAAGGGGGGATGATTTGGGAGAATGGCATTGAAACATGTATAATATCTTATAAGAAACGAATCGCCAGTCCAGGTTCGATGCATGATACAGGATGCTTGGGGCTGGTGCACTGGGATGACCCAGAGGGATGGTACTGGGAGGGAGGTGGGAGGGGGGGGTTCAGGATGGGGAACACGTGTACACCCGTGGTGGATTCATGGTGATGTATGGCAAAACCAGTACAATATTGTAAAGTAATTAGCCTCCAATTAAAATAAATAAATTTAAATTAAAAAAAAAGAATTAACAGTAAAGAATGGAGAAAAAAATTAAAAAAAAAATAAAGTGATGTCACAAATCGTAAGTTGCTGCTACTGTACTACAATTACTTCCCTCACAAGTGAGCATCAGGTACACAAAGCACACACATACCCCTCTCTAAAAATACTGAAGAGGGTGATTTGTAGAGCTCCAAATCCCATAGGGTGACCTATGGGGTTCACAATAGCTATTGGACTTCTGAGAGTAGGGCCAGCTCAAAGGATTCAAATTTGACCAAAGTTCACTCGGGGGAATCTCCTTTCTATATTATAGTACATTTCCAAACCCTTCTCAAGTATACTCTCCAACTGACCACCCGACATCATCAGGACCCTTCATATCTTATTGTTGACACCTGACCTGTCATGAACTATTGATAAACAGCATGGTAACATGATCTTCTTTCTCCATTAAAAAAAGTTTTTGTTAGGGTTTCAACTTACCTTCCATTTTTAGGATTCTTGATTTCTGGTGTCACATAGTGACTAGTTGTTTGTATCGGGAAAATCCTCAAAGAGACATGATACTCCCAAACATCTTGCCACTAGGATGACCCTTTGCTATGCTTGATTAGCAAATAACTGTAAACACAGAGGCTGCCTATTCTATCAACCAGTTCAGTTCAGTTGTTCAGTCGTGTCTGACTCTTTGCAACCCCATGGAGTGAAGCACGCCAGGCTTCCCTGTCCATCACCACCTCCCGGAGCTTGCTCAAACCCATGTCCATTGAGTCGATGATGCCATCCAACCATCGCATCCTCTGTCATCCCCTTCTCCTGCCTTCAATCTTGCCCAGCATCAGGGTTTTTTTCCAAGGAGTCAGTTCTTTGTATCAGGTGGCCAAAGTACTGGATTTTCAGCTTCAAATCAGTCCTTCCAATGAATATTCAGGACTGATTTCCTTGAGGATTGACTGTTTTGATCTCCTTGCAGCCCAAGGGACTCTCAAGAGTCTTCTCCAACACCACAGTTCAAAAGCATCAATTCTTCAGGGCTCAGCTTTCTTTATAGTCCAACTCTCACATCCATACATGGCCACTGGAAAAACTATAGCTTTGACTAGACAGACCTGTGTTAGCAAAGTAATGTCTCTGCTTTTTAATATGCTGTCTTGGTTGGTCATACCTTTTCTTCCAAGGAGTAAGCGTCTTTTAATTTCATGGCTGTAGTTACCATCTGTAGTAATTTTGGAGCCCCCCAAAATAAAATCTCTCACTGTTTCCATTGCTTCCCCATCTATTTGCCATGAAGTGATGGGACCAGATACCATGATCTTTGTTTTTTGAATGTTGAGTTTTAAGCCAGCTTTTTCACTCTCCTCTTTCACTTTCATCAAGAGGCTCTTTAGTTCTTTGCTTTCTGCCATAAGAGTGGTGTCATCTGTGTATTCTATCAACAAGAGACTGTATAGTTCATATTAAGGCAGGGTTTCTGATCTCATTTGGCTAAAGGATACTTTTCAAGTTATAGTGAACTGAAAAAGCACCAAAAGAGCTTATTAAATAAAATTTGTATGGGAATTATAAGAGAGAGCAAATATCAAATCAATATGAATAAATTGTTTTAAGAAATAACCAAATTTTATTTAAAGTTTTTCTTATAATGGGACAAAATTATATAAATGAATCTTTTGTTAAGAATAAAAAAACTATATTTAAATTAAGCAAAATTTTTTTTCAAGTTTTTTACTGAGAAGTTGTGAGGTATTTTTTGAAGTATAAGCGACATAATATTATACTACTTTCAGATGTACAATGTAATGATTCAATATTTGTATATATTGCAAAATAATCCCCACAAAAATCAAGTTAACATCCATCACCATACATAGTTACAATTTTTTTTTCATGTTATGTGAATATTCAAGTATCTCTTACTTTCAAATGTGTAATATAGCATTATTAACTGTAGTCACCATGCTGTACGTTACATCCTTGTGACTTATTCGCTTTATAACTGGCAATTTGTACCTTTTGACTTCCTTCACCCATTTTACTCACCCACACTTTTCACCTCAGGCAACCACCAGTCTGTTCCCTATTTACATGAACTCCATTTTCTTAATCTTACATATAAAAGAGACTCTATGGTATTTGTCTTTTTCTGACATTTCACTTAGTGTAATGCCTTCCAGGTCCATTCATATGGTCGCAAGTGTCAAGATTTCATTCTTTTTTATGACTGAATAATCTTCCATTGTACACACACACACACACACACACACACACACACACCATCTTTATTCATTCATCCATCGATGGACATTGAGGTTGTTTCCTTGTCTTGGCTACTGCCAATAATGCTGTTATTGGCGAGGTGCATAGATCTTTTTGAGTTAGTGTTTTCAGATAACTACTCAGAAGTGGAATTGCTGGATGGTATGGGTTTCCCAGGTGGCTCATTAGTAAAGAATCTGCCTGCTAATGCAGGAGATGGGAGACATGGGTTTGATCCCTGAGTTGGAAAGGTCCCTGGAGGTTGAAATGGCAACCCACTCCAGTATTCTGCCTGAACAATCCCATTGACAGAGGATGGGCCATGGCCCACGGGGTCACAAATAATTGGATATGACTGAGCACACACATGGTAGTTATATTTTTAGTTTTTTGAGAAAATGCATACTGTTGTCCATAGTGGCTGTATCGATTTACATTACCACTGACAGTGCACAAGGGCTTTATTTTCTTGCCAACACTTGTTAATCCTTATCTTTTTAATGATAGCCAGTCTAATAGGTCGGAGAAGGCAATGGCACCCCACTCCAGTACTCTTTCCTGGAAAATCCCATAGACGGAGGAGTCTTGAAGGCTGCAGTCCATGGGGTTGCTGAGGGTCAGACACGACTGAGTGACTTCACTTTCACTTTTCACTTTCATGCATTGGAGAAGGAAATGGCAACCCACTCCAGTGTTCTTGCCTGGAGAATCCCAGGGACAGCAGAGCCTGATGGGCTGCCGTCTATGGGGTCGCACAGAGTTGGACACGACTGAAGTGACTTAGCAGCAGCAGCAGTCTAATAGGTATGAAGTGATATTTCATGGTTTTGATTTGCATTTCCCTGATAATTAGCGATATTGAGCATGTTTTCATGTACTTGTTGACAGTCTGTATGCATTTTTGGAAAAATGTCTATTCATATCTTGTCCATTAAAAAAATTTTAACTCAGTAGCATTTTTTTGCTATTGAATTTTACCAGTTCTTTGTATATTTATTAAATGTATAATTTGCAAGTATTTTATTTCATTAAATAGGTTGCCAGTTCTTTGGTTAATTTATTTCACTGTGCAGAAGGTTTCTAGTTTGATGTAGTACCACTTGTTTATTTTTGCTTTTGTTGTCAATCCAAAAACCATTGCCAACATTCATGTCAAGGAATTTATGCCTATGCTCTCTTCTTGAAGTTTTGTGGTTTCAGGTATAACATGTAAGGCTTTAATCTAGTTTGAGTTAATTTTTGTATGTGGTGTAAGACAGTGGTCCAGTTTTATACTTTTGCCTGTGGCTGTCCAGTTTTCTCAGCACCATTTGTCGAAGAGATTGTCTTTTCTCCATTGTATATTCTTGGCTTCTTTCTTGTATATTTATTGACCATATGTACATAGGTTTACTTCTGGGTTCTTTATCCTGTTCCATTGATCTGTGTGTCTGTTTTTATGCCAATACCATACTGTTTTGATTATTATATCTTTGTAATATAGTTTGAAACCAGAAAATATGATGCCTCTTGCTTTTCTTTTCCTTCCCAAGATTTCTTTGAGTATTTGGATCTTTTGTGGTTCCACACAAATTTTAGGCTTGTTTTTTCTATCTCTGTAAATGCACTGGAGTTTGAAGTCTTTATGAAAGCCATGTTTATGACCATTTTTCCATGTCTGCTAAATTTTATGATATTGTTGAGTCAGATTCTCATACCAAATGCAGTATAGAATCCATTCTTACATATTTTAAATTTAGTCTAACTTGGAAATTTCATTTGCATTAGGAATGTTATAGCAAAAGGAAGATGAACTTCATCTGAATGTTTTATAATATTCAGGTCAATATGGACTAGATTACTTTAAAATTCATGACTTATTTTTGTCTTAGATAACCTATTTCTCAGTTTCTTAGAAATCAAAGACAGAACATTTTCATTTTTACTTTGGAGAATTTCAAACTTTTGCATGTTTGATTTAGACAGTTTGAGAGTCATCAGCCTCTATATTTTATGTAAAATATCTTTCTTTTAGATATTTAGCACCATGGGAAATGAGTATATAAGGTATACATGTTAGTATTTAATAAAATAAAAATTATCTGTTGACAGTTTAAGATCAAATCCATACTCCAGATAAATCATCATGTAGAGGACAATTGTTGGTAGATATGAATTGCCCTGCCCACGATCACCAAGACGTGCCCTGTGGGCTCACAATTTTCACGAAAGCCTGGTGCCTGGCATCCTAGCTGTTTGTGAGTCAGGTCATGTGATCTCTCTCATAGTGACAGGATACAGTATTTCATTGCTTTGACTCCTGGGGTCACACCATTGATTTAATCATAGCTTTTTAGGAAGAAAATGAGGTGCCACACATCAATTACTAAGTATACATTGATTTCAGAAGCACTAAAATGTGAAAAATATTCATTGTGGACTCAGAGAACTAAGATAAAGCTATACACATGTGTTTAGCAATTTCTAATTTTATATATTTAAAAGAAAAATATTGCCTTTATTTCGATATTATCTACCTATTTATCTATACATATTTTATTTATTAGGAAGATCAGAAACTATCTGCAAGTTAGAAGGGAATACAAAATGTGATTTAACAGTAAAATAACCCTCATAAAAGTGGTACTGGCTAAAGAACCCAAGTTGGTGAGGAAGGCAGGTTTGAAATATTCTGGGCCCTGTAAACAGGAAGCAAGCATAGCATTCTCTGCTCCTGTGGAATGTTCCCACACCAGGAAGTCAGTGTAAGATCTGAGCGATTGTTTTGATTACCACAAAAGAGCATCTGAATCTCGTGTTGTTTTCCATGTTTGTTTCTGCTTATCTGAGAACCGGAAGCTATAGATGGCCACTGGGCACATGAGTTTGGAAGTTTGGGAGACCTTTCTTGGCCATTGGGGAGCTCTGGGGAAGGACCAGACTCTCATGGCATTCAACCAGTAGCCTCTCTCCCATTCTTTCTGGTCCCATCCCTCTCAACCCAAGGTGCCCCTGCTGCTCTGTTCTGTGCTGGAATCAGCCTTGCAGAGGATTTCTCCACGTAGCTCCACACTTCATCAGCTGCGGCTTCACTGGGGCCTGATTAGCAATTTGGAAGAGTATCAATTCCCATTCCTTAACTCCCAGGCGTTCAGTTGTTCCAAGTTTCACTAGAGCTGCCTACAGAAATTTGGCCCAGAAAGGGAAAGGACATGGTTTTAAATGTACTCATTTTAAAGTACCATAAAAAGATTTATTGGAGAAGCAAGTTAGAGTTGATGAAGAGCAGTTCTCATCAATTGTATGTTAGGATGTTGGCTGACTTCAGGTGATTGTTCAGGATCAGACTGGGGCTTCCAAGTGTGTGAGGGATGAGGCACCTGAGTATCACAGGATACTGGTGCATCTGTTCTGGCCTTATTAGAAGATAAGGATAGTTAGTGACAGGTATTTCCCCTGCTGTATTGCTACTTTACATTATTATTATTATTGTATTTATTTATTGTTGTAAAACTGGGGCTTCCCCAGTGGCTTCAGTGGTAAAGAACCTGCCTGCAATGCAGGAGACCTGGTCATTCCCTGGGTTGGGAAGATCCCCTAGAGAAGGAAATGGCCACCCACTCCAGTATTCTTTACTAAAGCATTCTATGGACAGAGAAGCCAGGCTGGCTTTAGTCCATGGGGTCACATGGGGTCGGACATGACTGAGTGACTAACACACACACGTGTTATTGTTATTTATTTATTGTTGTAAAAACTACAGAAAATTTTCCGTCTTAACTATTTCTAAATGGATAGTTCAGTAGGGTTAAGTGCCTTCACATCATTGTGCAACCAATCTTCAGAACTCTTTCCATTTTGTGAAATTGGAATTCTGTATCCATCAAACAACTCCCCATTTCTCTTGGTAACTCCCATTTTGTTTTCTGGCTCTGAATTTAACTACCCTAGATACATCATATGAGCGGGAAGCATACAGTATTCTCTTGTCTCAGGCTTTCTTCAGTTAGCATCATGTTCTCAAGGGTCATCCATGTTGTAACATGGATCAGAATTTTCTTCCTTTGTTCTGCTGGATGGGACAGTTGTTTTTAAAGATTCTAGAGAGCAGACTACATTGGCTGGACACATAAAGTGCATGGAATACTCACTTGGAGGATTCCTATTTTTATGGTAACATTTTTGAAAAATACTTTTTATTTCATGTTGGACTATAGTCGATTAAAGAATCTGCCTACGATGCAGGAGATCCGGGTTCGATCCCAGGGTTGGGAGAAGGGAATGGCTACCCACTCCAGTATTCTTGCCTGGAGAATCCCATAGACAGAGAGGCTGGTGGGCTACAGTCCATGGGGCTGCAGAAGAGTCGGACACAACTGAGTGTGTTCACTTTCATAGCCGATTAACAATGTTGTGATAATCTACAATGCACAGCACAGTGGCTCTGCCATACATACATGTTTCCACTCTCCCCCAGACTCCCCTCCCATTTTCCGGTCACTTTTCTTAAAGTCTTTTAAGTAGTTGTGTTTCCAAGTTCCAGTAGCAGGATCGGTTAGAATTCCCTGTGGACATGGATGACGCGTGAAGAGTGAGATCAGGCTGAGGATGCTCCGAGAATTACTGAGTTGTCTCCAAATGGTCTCTTTCCTTCTGGCCTTTATGAGAAAAAACTTTCTTTTCAGCTTCCAGTGGTGGTCTCAGCCCAGGTGGGATGTGATTCTGCCCTCCTCCAGGGATTTGGCATTATCTGCAGGCATTTTTGGACATCACGATTCAGGGGAGGTGTGCCATTGGCAGATGGCAGGGGGAGGCCAGGGTTGCTGCCAGACTTCTATGATGCACAACAGATGATGATTTGGTCCAAATGTTAACAGTGCTCATGATGGGAAACCCTGACCCAGAAGCAGAAGCTAAAGAAGATCAAACCATGTATGAAGGTTTAGTCAACAGAGAGCTTCCAATCATTACATACCTGGATGACCCTCCTCTTGGAGGAGGTCTGGCAGGTAATGAAACAGAACAGCGTCCATCTACGTCAGATGCCTCGAGTGGATTCAAAAGATCACATCAACAGTGGCTTTCTTACGTAAACACCATTCGTCTAAACACAAAGCCTTCAAACAGCTGACTTTCAGGGAGCTCGGTGTCGGCCCTGCTCTGGAAGCCCCAACAGGGGCTATTTCATGCTAATGTAAACAGGATAAGCCTTTTCAGCTGCAGTGCTGTTTACCAGGAACCTGCTGGAATAAACTGGGCTGTTAAGTTTAATTTAGTCAGCAGCAGGAATTGCCGGTTTCTTCCATTGTCAAGAAGCAACAAATGTGTGGGCACATGTGACAGATGCTATGATCTGGATTTGCTAGGGAACACTTTGGAGGGCCTTTCTCCAAGCAAACGATGAGAACGATGAACTTATGGATGATGGACTCCCTCCCTGAGAGGAAAGAGTCAACTTGCAAGCAAAAGAAGCAAGTCTAAAGGTGGGAATGGAGACGGCCTCTGGAGGGCCCTGTAACAGCTGGGAATCAGCAAGTCGGTGACTGAGTCGAAAATGAATGATCTGAAAGTTCTTTTTTTTCTTTTAGGTGGAGAAGATACCATTTAATAGGAATTGTACTAGACTTTATTTTTCTGTTTGCACATTAGAATTCTCATCCAGAGAAGAGCAGGGAAAAGCTGTCAGCAGTGAGAGGAGGTACAGTGGAGCCCAGCACCTTTCAGGGTCCCAGACTATCCTACTTAGGAGCTGGGGCATCGCTTTGATAATTGCAGCCATACTGCAGTGCTAAAATGGACCAGTTTTGTAGAGTCTTTGGCCAGCCTGGTTGAGCTAGAGGTTCCTCTGTCTGTAGGATTCTTCTAGAAAGAATGCTGGAGTGAGTTGCTGTGTCCTTCTCCAGGGGATCTTCCCGACCCAGGGATTGCATCTCTGTCTCAAGTCTCCTGTACTGGCAGGCAGGCTCTTTACCACTAGTGCCACCTGGGGAGCCCAAGCTAGAGAAATGTTGTGTTTAAGTGCAGTAAACACCTCACAGGGAAACATAAGTGAGTTTACATCCCCAGACCCCCATTTTAGCTGTACCATTTCATTTATTCCCTCCTGTCTTTTGCGCCATCAGACATATTAAAGCTATAGTTGGTCCCCCCATGCAGTGCTCAGGAGTCTGGACTCTATGAGATTGCACAGGTGTGAGTCCTGGCTCTGTTACTTACTAGCTGAATGCCCTTTTCCTCTTCTGTAAGGATGAAATCACTTTCAGTGGCCTCATATAGTTATGCTGATTTAAACGGCTTAATATTTGTAAAGCACGTAAGACTCAGATGAGTGGTGAATATCATGTTTGCTAAATAAATGACATCCTGCTACCAAACCAAACTTGGGTCCACCAGCCTGTGTGCAGTAAAGCCAATCTGTTGACACCAGTTTGTAGTGAAGGAAGGTGCAGTGTTGACTGCAAGGCCGAGCAAGGAGTACAGGTGGTAATGCTCAAAAGACCCGAACTCCTTGGTGGCTTCAGGGAGAGGTTTCTAAACACAGGGTGAGGGAGAGGGCCTCAAGGTGCCTCATGAGCATGTGGGCACTCTTCTAGTTGATGGGTGTGAGGTGATTGGGAGTCAACATCATCAACCTTCTGGTTTCAGCTGGTCTGGGTCCATGTACTTCTGGTCAGCAATGTAGTTAACTTCTCACACCCAATGGGGGTTTTAGTCTCTGCAAAAAAACTCAAGGCTGTGGCTGAGGATGTTACTTATAGCCCTTACAGAGGAACTAAAGTTCCTTGACTTTGTTTCAGGGCTAAACTATCATTATTTTGTATTACCTGATGGTTTTCTTTTGTTTCTGAATTTTCTCACTTCTCTGATTGTGTTGATACTTGCTCTTTGGAACTCAGGGAAGGCCCCAGAAGCTAAAGATTTTCTACAACAAGAGGCGAGAGGCATGGAGGTTTACCCCCAGGAGCCCCTACAGGGTCCTGCACGGTTGCAGTCTGACAAACTGGAAGCTCTAAATTCATGGATTAGACTGCAATTTAACAGATTTTTGGAGTCTGGTGCTAATTTATTTCAGAGAGCGTATATACGTTATTTCAGAGAGCGTATAAAATAAAGTCAACATGTATTGACCAAACAGCCCCCAACTTCCCCAGGGTTGATTTTAATTGATTGGTCAGGGTTCTACGCTCTCAGGCCTACCTTGCCCATGCTGTAGTTATCAGATATCCTAGAAGAAGTGTCAGATGTTTTCATCAGGTGAGACTGATTGTCTACCTTTCCACCCACTGGGTGGGTCATGATGTTGGACTAATTGCAAATGGGGTGAAACAAGATTTGCTGGAGCAGGGAGCTGGGAGGACAGAGGATAAAGCCTGCAGTACATTCTGACTTGGAGGTGTTTATAGCACTTCAGCCAGGAAGTGACAGGACCTGGGTCAACGGTGGTTAAGATCCACAGGTGGGGCAGGACCAGGAGCTGGCCCGAGCCACAGGGCTGGGCTCTTTCCAGGGTCTGCTCTGGTGGGAGAGACCAGACAACTGACCTATATCCAGGTGAGAAGGAGAATCATGACAGGGGACATTTGCTGCCCTTGTGGAGGGTTTTAACTCCCACTTCTCCTATCACAACTGGATGGCATGGGCTTCTCCCTCTTCCTCCTCTGGGCCTCTGGAGTCTTCCATCCTGGGCTTACATCCCCTAGGAGGGGGGAGTGGGTGGCATTCTCTCTGAAGAAACTGGCATTTGGGAGTCCCGTAGTGACACAGTAAGGTGCGCCCTGATTACCTAACAGCAAAGCCCACGGGTTGCCCAGCAGTGCTGGTGTCCAGAGCTTCTGTCCTGCGTTAGTGCCTTCTCCTTAGGTGTGAAGGCAGGTCAGGGACCACTTCAGCCAGGGCTCATCCGGCCTGGGCGTGGCCATGCATTTCCCGCCCCTGGCTTCCCTCACCTTCTTTCTCTAGAGTCCTCCACTTGCGCTGGGTAACAGAGGGAGGCACAGATGCTTAGAAGGAAACAAATAAATGACTTGGAAAATGATTCTCCACAAATAGCTTGCCTGCTCCTCTGAGTCCTGAGGAAGTTCAATCAAAACACAGAAGGAAAACATCTATGGGTCCCCAGTGCCTAAGTACTGGCCAGCATGGATGCGGCTCTGAGGCTGTGGATTCCCAAACGGGATGGGACTCAGAGACATCAAACACGTTTCTGACTGCAACCTTTTTACTTTCTCACTTTACCACTTTCTGCTGAATTTCTTGTGGTCAGCATTCTTGGTATTCTGGGTTGAAGAGAGTAGGGGAGAAGGAAGCAGGGAGGACTGATTAGAGGGAAATGAATCAGAGTGGCATGCAGTGAGCCCCAAGGCTGAGGATTAGTTCCCACCTCTGCCTTCTCTACTGCCCTGCATGTCCAGAGAAGAAACAATAAGAAAGGCTGGTTCTGAGTAGGGGAAGCCCAGCAGACCCATGGCTCTCTCAGATTCAGCCTCATTTTTGCCCACCTGTCTGGAGAGAGAGATGAGACTGGTGCTCAGAACCACAGGGCATGGGGAGAGCCACTCATCTTGAATTGTTCTTGAAGAGCACATTTCAGCAGTTAGCTTTTCCCAGAGGATCCCTGCAGCTCAGAAACCTGCTCTGCATAGCCCAGAAGGGGCCATGGTGTTTTGAGAAGGCTAACACCTGATCATCCCACTGGCTATTCTCTGGGCAGAGTTTTCAGCTCTGTGGTTAGGTGCTTTACACTGGCCCCTACTAAGGACTGAATTGTGCTGTCTTCCAAATTCATGCTGGGAGTCCTAACCCCCAGTGCCTGTGAATGTGACCTTACTTGGAAATAAGGTCTTTGCAGATGTTAAGTACTTAGGTGAGGTCATTAGAGGGGGTCCTGATTCAATACGACTTGATGCCCTTACCTAAAGGGGAAATGTGGGAGATGGACATAGACACAGAAAGTGTTCATCATGTGAACAGGAAAGCAGGCATCAGGATGATGCTTCTACAAGCCAAGAGTTACCAAAGATTGTAGCGAACCACCAGGAACTGGGGGAGAGGCACAGAACAGAGTTCCCAGCCTTAGGAGGAACCAAGACTGCTAAGACCTCCGACTCAGACTTCCAGCCTCTGAAACTATGAGGCAAGACATTTCAGCTGTGTAAGCCATGCAGCCTTACAAAATGATCCAGGCACCTCCTCAAAGGCTTGGACTTGCTGGAAGAGAGCAAATTCATCACGCAGGGTTAATCAGCCCCGTGTGGTTCATACACAACCTTCGATTTGGCTTTTGCCCAGAAGGTTTTGTGCAGTGACCATTGGTTTTGTTCTGCTCCGGATCTCCCTATATCTCTCTGGTGGAAAATTTTCTTGCTGCTCCAGGGTGTGTGGAGGGGGACCAAGAATGGAACTCTTTGTTTAGAATTTGCGTGGTATACATAAATAACAAGCATATGGGGGATTTTCGAGCCAGAGGCATTTCAGAATTAGGCAAGGGAAGAGAGACTTCATTTGTTAAAGACATTTCCTGTTCAAATTCATCAAGAGCTTTCCTACATCCTCCCTTCCCCGTGTCCTGCTCCCCTCACAAACCCCAAATATGCAAGAGGCTTTCTTAGCAGAGTAAGCCCAACAGGATGTTGAGAGAAAGGGATAAGAAAAAATAGTGCATAAACCAGATGAATGGAAAGGCTCTGTTTCTTTTTATTATGCGTATAACTTCAGAATTGTAAAAAAGAAATGAGTAAGAAAATTTCCTTCTCAGTAAACATGCCATTAAGTGTGTCTAAATTGTTTACACAAAGCCCAGGATTTAGAAGTTAACCCCGGTTGCTTCCTTTTCTATAGAGGGACCTGCACTGAAATGTTACCTTCAGGCTTCTTACACTACTGGATTATGTGCCCTTCTGCCTCAGACTGTTACACAGGGTGAGCGGGTCAAGTTTAAGGTACCAATGTTGGCCTACTCCAGCTCAGCCACTCCAAGAAAGGGAGTTGGGTTACACCCTTGGGGGGCTCAGGGGTGGGGTGGGGCGATTTTGGACTCCTTATTTCCTAAATGCAGGATTCTCTGTTTAGTTAATGCTTTTTCCTATCACCATGTGAATGCTGTATAGCTGCTTCATCTTTTGTTCTGGAAAAGCCCTTTCGAATTAAAATAATTCATTAGCTGTCAAGGACTTAGTGAAGCAAGCTGTGAAGAAGGGAGTCCCATTTGCTTGTGTCCGGAAAGGAGGTTGCCTCCTGTTAGCAGAAGCATCCTCGTTTCACACCCCATTAACAGGGTGTTTGTCTGATTTCTTCCTTTCAACCCAAACCACAGTCCTGGGGAAGCCAGCCAGCCTTGCAGTTGCTTCTGGTGCAGATCTTCATGGCTTCGTGACTCAACTTAGTCAAAGAGATTTCTTGTAACAGTTTTAGAAGAGACACTTCCACATTCAAATGTGACCACAGAAACACATTTCAATGACAGGTAGACATTCTATATGATTTCTTTGTACCCTGAATGAAAGTGCTTTTTCTGGGTGAATCGCCTGAAGATAAGTGTAACTGGTAATTTGCAGCAATATTAGAAACAGAAGAATAAAATAGTCATGATACATACTAATATAAGTATTTATTACATGGTATGTTGTAAGAGATAAAATATAGAACATAAAGCATAAAACCAAGGAAATCAGATTTGGGGAAAATTATTGAACACTTTGAACATGCCAGAAACTGCACTCAGCTCTTCATGTATTCTTAGGGGGGGG
>NW_011494900.1:3576670-3587806 GCF_000754665.1 Bison bison bison | reverse complement strand
AGGGGGGTGTGTGTGTGTGTGTGTGTGTATGAGAGAGAGCCAAGAGAGTGTGAGAGGGCGATTAGATCCCTTTGGAGAATGTCTCCTGTGTCATTGAAAGAAGGGTAATTTATATGAGTGTCATGAAAAGTCATTTAAGAGTTTGAGAGGAAGCATAAGGAAGGTAATTATGTATCAGGAAAGAAAGGGCATTTTCCCCCCTCTGATTTGCAGAAGGGTCTAATCCTTGCATAACATTTTCAAGGGCAAGGCTCAAACTTGGCTTTGAGATAATTAATTGGCCTGTTGCCTGGAGTGAGGAGTTGGCTTTTAGAGACAAATACACTAATCAAAAACAGCTTTCAGGAAGACTTTATTCTGTCCCATGCCTACCACAGTAATTTGCACATAATATACCCTCAAATACGAGTTTATCTAATGGATGAAGAGAGGATTTTATATTGAAAGGTTGTTTGTAGCAGGCAGTCTCTGTGCTTGTTTTTCCTCTAAAGGTGAAGAGGGACTTGTCTAAATTGCAGTAAGAGAAATATAGGTTAGAGTTGCCAGCTACAAGCAGAAAGAAATATTGGCAAGAGCTCCAAGAGGATTAATGTTCTTTCTGGAGGTATCTATGGCAACAGAAAGGTTAAGCATAGCTTCTGTAGAAGAAAGGGTAGGTCCTTAATGCTCTGCTCCCGACTCCCCTTTCCCTCTCCATTTGCTACTGGCTGGGAGATACAGTCAAGCCCAGAATGGTACTAAATCCCCCTGAATAATGGGATTTTTTTCTTATAGTCAAGATACTCTGCCTTTCTGAGAACAAAGGGGTCACTTAGAGTGTCACCTGAACCAGGCTATAGTGTAAAGGGGACATAAATAAAAACTGGTTCACCAGAGAGTAAAATAAAACCCCAATTAAAATGGCACAAACAAAACAGTAAGTTAAGAAGTCAAGAGGTAGATATCTAGTTCATGATATTGCCAGGGACCACATTCTCATCATGTAGCTTCCACGTCATGGTCCCAGATGGCTGCTTGAGCTCTAGCCATCTAGCCATCTAGTCTACATACTAGCCAGGGGCAAAGAAAGGATGAAGAAGGGCATGCCCTATTCCTATAGGGACACTTCCCAGGACTGGCAAAGGATACATTCGCTTACATCTCCCTGGCCAGAACTTCCATGAACACACTTTCAGCTTAGGGTGGCTGAATACTGTGGTTTCTGTGTTGGGCAGTCAAATACCAGCTAAACACCAGGGGTCCTATTAAATAAAGCAGAGAAGAATGGTTAGTAGGGGACACCCTGTAGTCTCTGCAAAAGGTGTAAAATGGATATGTGGGTCACTCAGTTCATGAAAACATTATTTTCCTCTCTGTCTATTCTACACTCCCCTTCGTTCCTGTCTGAGTAGCTTAATTTGATTTTGAAATCTTGACAGTAGAAACTCCTAGGCAGATCCTGAAGGCATTCACAGGCCTGGATCAGTCTGGATTCACTGAAGCAGAGCATGGTTTCCAAACTCAAATGGACAGATGCACTCTGAGGTACGAGGTCTGGCTGGGGCCTGAGATTCTGCATTTCTAAGAGTCTCTCAAGTGATGTGATGCTGTTGGAGTGCAGACCACATTCTTAGTGCAAGAGTTTAGAAAAGGTTTTCAATGTCCCAGTCTGTAGTATTCAGTAGAGATGGGCTGGTGGTGGTCAGAGTGTGTGCCATGCTGTTCATGAGACAGCCTTGGGGAGCTTGCAAAATATAGACTTCTAGGATCCCAACTACTGCATTCTATGTAATAGGTTGCAGACATCTGATTTTTTTTAAATTGAAGTATAGTTGATTTAAAATATCATGCTAGTTTCAGGTGTATAGCAAAGTGATTCTGATTATCTATCTGCTTTTTCAGATTCTTCTCCATGAAAGGTTATTATAAAATATTGAATATAGTTCCCCATGCTATACAGTAAATCTTTGTTGTTTATCTATTTTATATAGAGCAGTGTGTCTCTTGATCATGGTATCTCCCTTGCCAGGCAAGTAGGCAGCAGTGTGTCTCTTAATCCTATACTTCTAGTTATGTGCTCCCCTACTACCTGCCTTTCCCCCTTGCTAAGCGTGAGTTAGTTTTCTACATCTGTGGGTCTGTTTTTTTGTTTTGTAAATAAGTTGATTTGTATTGCCTTTTTAGATCCCACATGTAAATGCTATTATATAATACATAATACCAGCTTTGTCCTTTTTCCTCAGAATTACTTTGGCAAGTCTAGATATTTTGTGGTTTCATATACATTTTAGAATTACTTGCTCTAGATCTGTGAGAAATGTCATGGGTAATTTGATAGGGATTACATTAAATCTGTATATTGCTTTGAGTGGTACAGTCATTTTCACAGTATTAATTCTTCTAATCCAAGAACATGGAGTATCTTTCCATTTCTTTGAATCATGTTTAGTTTCCTTTATCAATATTTTATAGCTCTCAATGTATAAGTCTTTCACCTCTTTGGTTAGGTTTGTTTCTATGTATTTTATTTTATTTTGACACAAGACATCTGATTTTCATAACAGACACTCTGTAATTTCTGATAAAGGTGGTCTGTGTGTGTGTTCTCAGTTGCTCAATTGTGCCCAGCTCTTTGCAACCCTGTGGACTGTAGCCTGCCAGGCTCCTCTGTCCATGGGGATTCCCCAGGCAAGAATCCTGGAGTGGGTTGCAATGCCCTCCTCCAGGGGATTTAGGAGCTACATTTTGAGAAATATTGGCATCTGGTTCCCCAGCAGTCTGTGCTGATGTGGGTCTTAACCTCTCAGATCATTAGCCTATGAGATCTCAGCATTCTGGGATTTCTGGTTTTAAATTGTCTAGTTTAATTCATTAAAGGAAAGACATTTTACTAATCTTTATGGCCCAGAAGTATTTCATCAAAGGCACATTCATCTTCCTTTCCTGTTTTGGAACTAAGGGTTTTATTCTTTCAGGAGGTTTAGGATGTCTTTATCAGTGAGGGTTGCCATAACAAAATGCCATACCCTGAATGGCTTAAACAACAGACTTTTATTTCTCACGGTGAAGGTTAGATTTCTGAGATAGCGTGCCTGCCTGGTTGGGTTCTGGGGAGACCTCTCTTCCAGGCTTGCAGACAGCCACCTGCTGCCGCCTCTTTATGGCTGTGTCCTCACGTGCTTGAGAGAGAGGGAGGTCAAGTCTTGTCCTTGTCTTACAAGAGGACATGCCTCCCTCATTACCTCGTCTAAACCTAAGTACTTCCCAGAGCCCCACCCGAATGCCATCACCCTGAGAGTTAGGCTTCAACATGAGTTTGGGGGGAAACACAAACATGCAGTTCCCGACAGAGGGGATTCTGCATCTCTGAGAATGGGGCTGGCAGACTACCCAGAGGTTGGACTGGGTAAAGGCAGATGTGGGGGAAAGATTGAGGGAGAAAAAGAGGAGGGAGGAAGGAGTGGGTGGCAAGAAGCTGATGTTCTCTGGCACCTCCTCTGTGCAAGCGCTGTGCTAGCCATTGTCTAAGTATTCCTTCATGTAATCCTCACTACCACCTGTGAGGTAGTGGGCTGTTTCCATTGGCCCCAGACAGATGTTTTAATATTCTTTTGCATATATTCAATACTTAATTTGAACGAGAGTCAGAGAAAAGGAATGGCTTTTGTGATCACAGGCGACCACAGGGTCTCTTCACTTCTTCACTTTCAGACCATTTCACTACTTGGTAGTTGTTCTTCCCTTCACTTCCCTCCATTGCCTCCTTCTTATCCCAGCATCTCTTTACCACTTTCATTTCCTGATCAACTCTACTTATAAAGGCCTAGTTCAAGTTCTAGGTAGATTTCCCCATCACCCTTTCCAGGAGTCCTAGATCGCAGCCCCATCCTTGGATTCAGGCCTTCATTCACATGGAGAAGTCTTCCCCAGGTTTCTGCAATCAGCCTGGGGACACATTATATCAAGCACGTCTTTTAATTTTCTGTATATTTCTTATTCAGTTCAGTTCAGTCACTCAGTCGTGTCCAACTCTTTGCGACCCCAAGAATCGCAGCACGCCAGGCCTCCCTGTCCATCACCAACTCCCGGAGTTCACTCAGACTCACGTCCATCGAGTCAGTGATGCCATCCAGCCATCTCATCCTCTGTCGTCCCCTTCTCCTCCTGCCCCCAATCCCTCCCAGCATCAGAGTCTTTTCCAATGAGTCAACTCTTCGGATGAAGTGGCCAAAGTATTGGAGTTTCAGCTTTAGTATCATTCCTTCCAAAGAAATCCCAGGGCTGATCTTCAGAATGGACTGGTTGGATCTCCTTGCAGTCCAAGGGACTCTCAAGAGTCTTCTCCAATACCACAGTTCGGACTTTATTTACTTATTTGCAAAAACTTTTTATTTTATATTGAAGTGTAGTTGATCCATGCATATGTATAACGGAATCATTTTGCTGTACACCTGAAACTATTTTTCTGTATTTTTGATGTTTGATGTCTTAGGTCTTGCTGACACTGGAGGGCCTGCCTTTTTCAGGGTTGGCCTGTTCCTAGAGGTAGTAATTGACAGGGGGGCTAGGGTGCCTTTCATATGGAAACCATCCAGCCCAGTGCCCACCCCAGTTACCTCTTTATGGAGCTTTTATATCCCAGGCCACTATCTGCCTGTCCTAGTCACCTCAGTGTCAGGTACCAGACAAGTAAGGGCAGCCACTACGCTCCACTGAAAGCCTACTGAAATCTTTCAAACTAGCCAGCCTGAAGCCTGCTTACCCTGCCTCTCATTCTTTCCTGTCAAAATCACAAAAAAAGCTCTTGTCTACTTTTCCCCACCTCCATCTACCTCCTAACTGACCCCGATTCTTCCCTGAGTGGTCCCACCAGACATGCCATCCTTTTGGAATCTGAGTATACCAAACTATCTTTCCAATGGCAGTCATCTCCTCATCTGTTAGTTTCACCTTACCTGAAAAATAATGCAACTTACATTTTATTTATTTATTTTTTAAATTGAGATGATAACTGACATAGCATTATGTTAGTTTCAGGTGTGCAACATATTGATTTGATACTTGTATATATTGTGAAATGATCACCATAATGTCTCTCACCATACATAGTTATAGATTGTGTTTTCTTGTTATGAGAACTTTTAAGATCCACTCTCTTAGCAACTTTCAAATATGCAATACACTATTATTAATGATAGTCACCATGCTGTATATCACACCCCCATGATGTATTTATTACTGGAAGTTTATACCTTTTGACTCCCTCCTCCTCTTTGGCCCCCCACCCCCACTCCCTGCCCCTGGCAACCACCAGTGTATTTACTGTACCTGTGTGCTTGATGAAACTTATGTCATCATGTCAAATCCCACTGACCATGAATCCCAAACTAGCTACTGTGCACCCCTGAGACTGAAGAGCTCGTGAAGGTCTCAGTCCTCATTGGTTGCTTCTCAAGTGGACTCAGGATCTCCAGGCTCTGTTCACTGGGAAATGAACTCATTTAGCTTCCAAGGAGAGGAAAGTCCCATGGCCCTAGAGTTTCATTTTTTTTTTTTTTCCTCTTCACCTTTTAGGAGCTTAGCAGAGACCTGATTCAACCGGTCTGGGTTACCTGGATTGAGAAAACAGACTGATTCTGGCCCCTGAGCTCCACAACTTCCATTTCTAAAGGGTCCACTTCCTTGACAGGAGAGCATCCTGGTGATGCCTGTACAGATATTCCCTTCCCTCTGTCCCTGCAGATATATGGAGCTTGATGGTGCTGGGCTCTGTTCCACTAGAAGGCTGGTGCAATGAATATATTTAAACATTTTCTGTGTATTATGATTTTTGACATCTTAGAAAACCTTTTTGGTGGGGGAGAGACTGCTGATTTTTAGAGATAGCAAAGGCTCAGCTTGGGTGCATGCTTTTGATTTCCAGAGCCACATCTCCTCTCTCTGGCCCAAACATTCTTGGAGGCAATATTCCTCTGTCTTAACCATTCCAGGGCTAGGTACCAGGCAACGAGGGACCAACCCGATAGCCCAAAGCCTGCAGAAGTTTTTCAAACCAGCCCATCCTGAACTGCTTCCCCCTGCCTTACCTTGCCTTTCCCAAGGACACCCCAGTAGCCCCCGTGGCCTAAGTGCTTCTTCCTTCTGCCTTTTGTCTCCAGACCACGTTGGTGAATTCCTATGTGGTCCTGCATGATGCGGCATGCCTCCTGTCTCTAGGGCCTGTGAGTATAATGCATGTTATTTTCCTGAGCCTCTCCTGTGTCTCCTCCAATGGCTGTACCTGAGTGTCTCATAAAAGCATATAAAACAACTGACCCTGGGGCTGCCTGGTTGAAGTTTTTGGGATAAAGAGAACTCAGGGGACTGTGTGCCCTTTCCTACTTCTCTGCTTGCCTCTTCCTCGGCTCCCAACCCTATTTTCTGTTTTCTGTGGTATAAGTGATGTGTGTCATGACCCCTCTGTAAAACAGTTTCCAATCTTTTGTCATTAGCCACTCCTGTGTTTGAGGATCCGGAGACTTCTTTGGTGACAGGACATTAATTTACTCCTCTGATAGATTTGTGGGCTAATAACAAGTGGTGGAACCATTGCTTTCTTCCCACCTAATAAATATTCCATGAATAATTGAAGCTTATTGAATTAGTTGGGCCACAAAGCTGCTTCCTCCCTTGCTGGGAATGCAGCCAGCGCTGTGCTTTAAAAGACACGTGTGCACGTGCTCACGGTGAATAAATTCTCTGGCAGAAAGAAAATCAAGGAGGAGTTAGAAAGGCGGGGAGAAGCAGAAAACAGCACCAGAGGAAGGAAATGTATAAAAGCTTCAGGAGATTATACAAAAGGAGTGGTGCTATATTCCCCAGGAGAAAGAGATGATGCTGTTTGTGGCTTTGTACATCCTGTTTCTTTTTGTGATTCAGCTGAAAGATGAATAATGTGGGAAGGGAGGGAAAGCTGGTACAAGTCCAGAGCCTGACACCTCCGGGTAATGATGCTGCCTTTGTCCCTGTCTTCTGAATGCCAACAGCAGTGGCTTCTCCTGCTTCGTGGGGAAGCAGAACTAAGTTTCTACCCAGCTTAGAATGGCTGGGACTGGAGATAAGGTGCAGAATTTTCCTTTTTTGGCTCAGTGGCATGCACCTTTTCTTTCAGTCCAGCCAACCTGGGTGGGGACACTGGGGATACAAGTGTAAATAAATGCCACTCTATTCCCCATCCACAGAGTGGGGAGGATCATCTGAGAGGCAGTCCTGTGTGCCGGGAGTTGTGGGGGAGAAGGGGGAAGAGGAAGGACTCTAGACAGACCGTTTGGAAGCAAGTCCTGTCCATTCAGTGACCCCAAGTCCTTGGACAAATTCCATCGTTTATTTATTGCCCAGTAGAGTTTTGGGCACTGAGGATAGAGTGCTGGACAGAGGTACTTTGATTCTAGTGGAGAAGACAGTCTAGTGGTGGTGGTGGTCTTGTCTGATTCTTGCAACCTCATGGACTGTAGCCTGCCTGGCTCCTCCATGGAGATTCTCCTGGCAAGAATACTGGAGTGGGTAGCCATTCCATTCTCCAGGATCTTCCCAACCCAAGGATCGAACCCAGGTCTCCCACACTGTAGGCAGATTCTTTGCTGTCTGAGCCACCAGGGAAACCCAATACAATCGAACTTGTGGACAAAACAGAAGGAAATTCACAGACATTGGTAACAAATTTATGGTTACCAAAGGTTAAAGAGGGGGAGGGATAAATTAGGAATTTGAGATTAACAGACACATACTACTATGTGAAAGTAGATAAATCTAAAAAGAAATGATACAAATGAACTTATTTTGCAAAACAGACTTATAGACTTAGAGAAGGGGACTTACAGACTTAGGGAATGGTTGCCAAGGGGAAAGGATTGGGGGAAGGGATAGTTAAGGAGTTTGGGATCAACATGCACACACTGTTATATTTATAATAGATAACCAACAAGGACCTACTGTATACACAGGGAACTCTGCTCAGTGTTATGTGGCAGCCTGGATGGGAGGGGAGTTTGGGAGAAAATGGATACATGTACATGTATGGCTGAGTTCCTTTGCTGTTCATCTGAAACTATCACAATGCTAATAACCAGCTACACTCCAATACAAAATAAAAAATTTAAAAAATAGACAACAAGGACCTACTGAATAGCACAGGAAATTATATTCAGTATCTTATAATTACCTATAATGGAAATAACCAAAAATGGGAAAGAATCTGAAAAAACAAAACAAAACAAAACCACTTTGCTTTACACCAGAAGCTAACACAACATTGTAAACCATCTATACTTCAATTAAAAAAAAATATTTGGCTTTTTGAGCCACTAAGCTCATCTCATTCTAACTGGTTGTTTTCATCCAAGTCACTTGGCGCGGCCTGTGGCGACAAGGCGAGGGTAGCCTGCTTGTCTGTATCTGTCTAGCTACCATTTACCTGTCTCAGTCTTACACAGATGAAGCAGCTAGAGTTAGAAATAAGATTTTTTTTTCAGAACACAAATTTGGATCTGATCTGACACTCAGGCAAATGGGCAATCAAGTTCAAAATCTCAGGTCCTTTCTGTTCATAATCATTTTCTTCTAGGAGCTTTGAAACGCCTACCTTGCTCATAAAAGTGTTATCAGGCAACCACAAAATCCCTCACTTCAAAGCTTTTCAGCTTTCTGGTGAACCCTCAGTGTTGGGTATTCTCTTTCACCCCCACTCCAAAGTCTACCCTGCCCCCTGGCCTGGGGGGCTGGCTCTGTGGGTGACCTCCATCCCTGATGTGGCGTGGGCAAAGGCGGGAGACTGGAGGACAGACAGACAGAGGGTCATTATATTTATGCTTTCTATTCCCTGCCTGTCTGGTTGCCTGGAAGAAGCTGCCTTCCTCTACCAAAGGCCTTGGCTCCTGTTGAAATGACTCCCTTCTACACTGAGGGTCTCTCTGGGTTCATGTAAACCCTTTTCTATTACATCTGAGGCCCAAAGGTCATAGCAGTCTTCTGGTTTTGCTGGCCAGAGATGCTTGTTGTTTTTCCTTAATCCTACTTATACCTTGATTAAATAATATCTTCATGAAATTCCCTTAATCACCCCTTTTTATGTGTGCCATCTATTTTCTGCTGGAACCCAACCCACATACCTTCTAAGGTCAAATGTTTCAAAATGTACCCTTACTATACAGTACTAGCCAGTAAAACATAGTTATATTGAAACATATATCATATTTCAATGATTATAAGATGTGCCCTGCCCCCTTCCCACATGTGTTTCAGCATCTCCAAAATTAAGATGATTTACAAATGGTGGGTTTTATTTTTGCCACCAGCGAGGCAGTGGTTGCTGTTTCCTGGGGAGGTATGAACTTGGTCATTGCTGGTCACAGAATCCTCATTTTAATTGAGTTATGCTCATTGTGGGTACTACTTAGTGCTGTTTAAAATATTTTCAGAAAAGTTTACATAATGATTCAGCTCTGGAACCAAGTAATTGTGTACACAAAGGCACAAAACAGAGCAACAAGGCATACTTTTGATGTTGGTGAAGCAAATATTCATCTTGGCAGAATGGCTGCAATTTCATAGTTTTCAAGGGTTTAATGGGATGTAAGAAAGAAAAAGCCCATAAGTAGCTGGAGCTGTGTTACATGTATTACTGAAATGTGTGCAAAAGAATTGCCTGAACAGAGCAAGTGATGCCCGTTAGGGCAGAAGGAGTTCTCAAAGCCCTTAGAATAAGTCAATTTCAAAGAAGCAGGGAGTTGCTGTCACTGATTGGTGGTACTTTTTCTTTCTCAGTGGTTCATAAAATAGTGGTGTGGCCTACAAATTCTTAGACATCTCAGATTCAGTGAAACATGGTATTTCCTAGAGTGCTGTTTCCAGGTCGACGGTTCATTTATTGACCTTAGTCCTACCTCTCTGTCAAGTTTACAGAGAAACAAATAAAGGGATAGCATTCACCCATAGGCTGGTGGAGGATGTGTTCCTCAACTTTCCCCCTCCCTTGGGCCCAGATACTATACAGGTTTTGATTTTGAGGCTTGGTGAGGTATGGGAGTCTCCAGAGCAGTGGTTCCCAACCTTTTTGGCACCAGGAACCAGTTTCATGGAAGACAAATTTTCCACAGCCTGGGAAGGGGAGGGTTGGTTTCAGGATGATTCAAGTGCATTACATTTATTGTGCACTTTAGTATTATTTCATCAGCTCCACCTCAGACCATCAGGTATCAGATCCCAGAGATTGTGGACCCCTGCTCTAGAGGGATCCAAGGGCTCCCTGAGTGGCTTGGAGTGGAATGGAGAGTGGATTGATGCCTGGGCAGACAATGCTCCTTAGCTGAGTTAATTGGACATTTTACCTCCAAGTTTTGGTGGAATAACTGAGGAGAGGACTTAAAATGTGATTCCAGGAAGAAATCAGAGTGCAGTCAAATGAAAGTTTAATGAAACAGGAACATGTGACCCAAGCAATGTCACTATTTTCCATCAAACTCCCAGTGGTCAAGATCACAGTGTCTCATGGCCCTACTGCGCAAGCTGGAGGGAGTAATTTATAGCACTTTCTTCAAGGAGAATTGAAAGGACTTAAACATACCTTTTCCCACAAATAAAAATAAATATGACCTTTATTATTTAAAGGTAATACCCTTTTCAAATACGATTTTCCCAGGGGCTATGTGCTAAAGGATAAATGGCTTAAGTGTGGATTGTATTTGTGAAGATGACTTTAGATCTCTGTCCTCAAAATCGAAAAAAACAGATTGAGTAAAATCTAGAAGTCTGTTAATGGGCCATGTGCATGAAGATGAAAAACAGAGTCAGAAATGGATGGAGATGCTATTCAGTTCAGTTCAGTCTCTCAGTCGTGTCCGACTCTTTGTGACCCCATGAACTGCAGCACGCCAGGCCTCCCTGTCCATCACCAACTCCCGGAGTTTACCCAAACTCCTGTCCATTGAGTTGGTGATGCCATCCAGCCATCTCATCCTCTGTCGTCCCCTTCTCCTCCTGCCCCCAATGCCTCCAAGCATTAGAGTCTTTTCCAATGAGTCAACACTTCGTATGAGGTGGCCAAAGTACTAGAGTTTCAGCTTTAGCATCAGTCATTCCAATGAACACCCAGGACTGATCTCCTTCAGAATGGACTGGTTG
>NW_011494900.1:3575697-3576570 GCF_000754665.1 Bison bison bison | reverse complement strand
TCTCACTGTTTCCATTGTTTCCCCATCTATTTTTCATGAAGTGATGGGACTGGATGCCATAATCTTAGTTTTCTGAATGTTGAGTTTATTAGTGAAATTAAAATAACTACAGAGTAGGAGGAAGCTGGTTCTTTCCCCATATTTGTTTCTTTCGCTGCTATAACAAATTAGCACAGTGTGGTTTAAAACAACACCAGTTCATTATCTTACAGTTCTGGGAGCCAGGATTCTGAAATGAGTCTCACTGAGCTAAAGTCAGCAGGGCTACATTCCTTCAGGAAGCTCTAGGGGAGAGTCTGTTTCTTGCCTTTTCCAGCCTTTAGGGGCCGCCTGCATTCCTGGGCTCATGGCCCTCTTCTACCTTCAAAGCTGGAAATCTTATCACTCTGGCCCAGATAAATCCAGGTTAATCTCCCCATCTCAAAATCCTTAATCACACCATGAAAGTCCCTTTGCCATGTGAGGTAACACGTTCACAGTTCTGGGGATTAGGTCACAGATTTTTTTGTGGGGGGGCCCAATATTCCACCCACTACCTTCACCTCAATCAGGGAGCTGTTACTAGATAAAGGGGGGAATGGATACTAGGCAAGTGACTTGGGTTCTAGTTTCCAGTTCATTTATTTAGGTGCTGTGTGATTTGGGCAAATACGTTCATGTCTTTGGGTCTTAGCTTCTGTACCTGTAAAGCAAGAGGTTGTGGTAGATGAACTTGCTTAGTTCTTACATGCTCAGTTGCTCAGTCATGTCCAACTCTTTGTGACTCGCATGGACTATAGCCCATCCCCTTTCCCTGTTCATGGAATTTTCCAGGCAAGAATACTGGAGTGGGTTGCCATTTCCTACTCCAGGGGATCTTCCCAACCCAGGGAT
>NW_011494900.1:3575010-3575597 GCF_000754665.1 Bison bison bison | reverse complement strand
TGGGTGTGGATTTTTTTCCAATAAAACTTTATTTACAAACTACCTGGCTACCCCTGCTCTATCAGGTTTATATCTGTAACCAACAGGCTGGTTTAGACCATGACTTTCTTTCCAAGGGTCAGACAAAAGAGCAAGAGGTACTTACTGTTCCCCCTGGTATTTGTCCCTAATTGGCTTGCATGCTCTTAGAGATTTCTGGAAAACATTGTTAATTTTAGAACATGTTCCTATCTTACAACCATGAAGTCCATAAGTTCTTTTTTTCCTGTGTCAAACTTCAATTCATTCTGCTTTTAACTGAAAGTGATGCTCCTTATTACACTTGAGGAAAGGAACTTATGACCCTGGCATCTTGGCTAATGCTCTATTAAATAATTATTAACCTTGTGCTTGTAGATAGTTCTATGGTTTTGTATCATCTTCTAGTATGTCAGTTGCCTGAAAAAATAGCTCAAAATTCTCTTCAGAAAGAATCATAATGACAAAAGACTGAGAATTTGGTGAACTAGGCAGAATTGTTTTAGGCTACAAACAATGAAAAGCAGACTGAAATTGTCTTCATACTCAGATTGATCAAGTGTGTAAAC
>NW_011494900.1:3550438-3574910 GCF_000754665.1 Bison bison bison | reverse complement strand
TAGCGTGTGAGATGAGTGCAATTGTGTGGTAGTTTGAGCATTCTTTGGCATTGCCTTTCTTTGGGATGGGAATGAAAACTGACCTTTTCCAGTCCTGTGGCCACTGCTGAGTTTTCCAAATTTCCTGGCATATTGAGTGCAGCACTTTCACAGCATCATCTTTTAGGGTTTGAAATAGCTCAACTGGAATTCCATCACCTCCACTAGCTTTGTTCAGAGTGATGCTTCCTAAGGCCCACTTGACTTCACATTCCAGGATGTCTGGCTCTAGATGAGTGATCACACCATGGTGGAGATGTTATTAAGGTGCATTTATTCTAAAGATAGTTCAGGTGCTGTGCCAGACTTCCTTCTTTTTTTTTTTCCACTGCCACCAACAGCACTGTGCAGTTTTATTAACCATTCAAGTACAGTAGCGTCTGTAAGATCGGGACAGAAGTGGGATTTAAAAGCGAACAGATATTCAGCATCTAACAATTTGAAAGAAGCCACTACATACTCATTTCACAGACATGTTTCCACGGAGCCAATACAGTACTAGCCATTAACCCAGCACACCAGGTGTACTGAAGTAGAAAAGATGCAACAAGAAAAATGGCTACATTAGAAAGACTTCAACACTTTAGAAAAAGAGTAAAACACTTTTCATTTCTCCCCTTTAGCCCCTAAAACAACATCATACCATCTGGATCTACCTATACAGTCCTACATCAGCTTCTAGAATATTTGTCAGGAGGGCAAAAGTAAAATGACACTGGCCAGTACAGTCTTTGGATATTTAGGAAGGGGAGGGGGAGAAAGTTCTCAGAACAAGTTAGTTGGCTTCAGTCTCATCAGCAGGATCTTTGGATTCTTCGTTCTTCCGCACTTCTTCAATGTGTCCTTCAGCGTGGCGGCCATCTGTGCCTCTCTGTTCTCTTTGTTGGCTTCCATCTTGTGGGTCAGCTTCTCTTCCGCCATTTTACTGAAGTTGTCCTCTATCGCTTTCTGAAGCACTTCTTTCTCGTGCTCCCCTTTCTCAGCAAGCTGCTTCAAGACCTCAGCTTCATGGGACTTGCGTCTTTCTTCTGCAGCTTCTAATTTCTTCTGAATTTCCTCCAGGGAAAGATCCTTCTTGGGAGGGGAAAGGGGAAATTCTGGGACAGATTCTTTTGATTGAGGGCTGAGAATCAGCTCAGAAGCCTGGCCTGAGGAAGGCTTCTCCAGTTTCTTCACCTGGATATCAGAAGAAGCCATGGTGAAGAGAAGACAAGAGACTGGCAGTGTACTCTACACGATTCACTGGCAAGGAAAACCCTCTTTCCTTCGCTCCCAGTCTTCCGCCACCCAAAGCTGTCCGAGCCCGTGGGCCGAGAGGACTGGACAGCTCTCGTGGGGGTGTCAGCCTTCCGTGGGCAGCCTCACGAACACTGAGCGGGGGCGCTGCCCTTTCCGGCCCCGCAGTCTGGCCCTCAGGTTGCTCCCTGGGGGCGCTGCCCCACCTCTGCAAACAATGGGGACCCCAGCGGGGCCGCGCCTGCAGGGGGTTGGGGGAGGGTGGGCCTACACCTCCTTCAGACTTCCTTTTTTAGTCACCTGGTTCCTACCACCTCCCCTTATCTCTCTCCCCCATTTTCTCCCTCCCCTAACCCTGACCTGGCTCTGCTCTGAGAAGCTGATCCATATGGATCCCACTGCGTATTAAAAAGCAGAGACATCACTTTGCCAACAAAGGTTTTTATAGTCAATGCTATGTTTTTTTCAGTAGTCATGTATGGATATGAGAGTTGGATCATAAAGAAGGCTGAGAGCCAAAGAATTGATGCTTTTAAATAGTGATACTGGAGGAGACTCTTAAGAGTCCCTTGGACAGCAAGGAGATCAAATCAGTCAATCCTAAAGGAAATCAACCTTGAAAATTCATTGGAAGGACTGATGATGAAGCTGAAGATGAAGCTCCAGGACTTTGGCCACCTGATGTGAAGAGCCAACTCATTGTAAAAACCCTGATGCTGGGAAAGATTGAGGGCACGAGGAGAAGGGGGCGACACAGATTGAGGTGGTTAGATAGCATCACAGGCTGAATAGACATGAATCTGAGCAAACTCTGGGAGATAGTGGAGGACAGAAGAGCCTGGTATGCTACAGTCCATGGGGTCTCAAAGAGCCAGACGCAACTTAGTGACTGAACACCAACCACATGGTTCACACGAAGGGTATCTCTGTCTTCTGGCTTCCAGTTGTGTCTGTTCAGTATGGAGTCCCAGCAGATCAGAGGAGAGGGATGAATGAGGACCAGCATTCATTCCCAGGTTCCCTGCTGTTAGGTTGCTTGGATTGCTATATCCATCCATCCATGAGTCACAGCTCTTCTCAAGATATGGCCTGTATACATTCTCTCCTTCTAGGTTCTAGGAACTTCTTTTTCTCCTCTTTAGGCCTAACACCTTGGCTACTAATAAGCCTCATGTTACTGTATTGTCCCTGTGGTTCCCCTTATTACTGTAGCTTTGTAAGTAAATGTTCCTTACAGTATCTTATTTCAAGTGTGCCATCTGCTTGCCCACAGAACCCTGATGGTTCCAGTCTAGATACCTCCTGTAATCTTCATGGGAGATAGTATCCTCTACAACAATAGAAAGTGAGAAATTGGGATTGCTCTGGTTCAGTTCCTCGGCCCTGAATTTCAGAAGATAAATGCAAAGATGTGACAATAATGATATAACTCCCTGACCTCTTTTGCATATCCTGTGGTTAGAATAAGTAAAAGGGCTTGATTTTGGGGGGTTTGGAGCTCTAGGACTGGGACAAGGAGGATGGTTTATTTGGAAAGTGGTGTGTTGGCCTTGTGTTCATCTGAATAAAACAGTGATGTGATCATTTCCACATCTCGTGTTCTTTGGCTCCTCCAACTCTTCTCTGTATAGAAAATTGTAGATAATCTCCAGGCTTAAAATTAGTGTTAAAATCTAATTTTGGGAGGGTTTTCTTTTTCATATTGGGCCTTTAAATAATAATTAAACTTCCTGGATTTGGAATTTGGGGAGTTCATCTTTCCAAACAGGATTACATTTTAATGTTTTATAGTCACAATTGCAAGTGATATCCAAGAGAAAGTAAACTGCTGTGGACCGTTGCTGAGGATGTATACTGACATCTCTAGGGGGCTACATCCAAGCTTACAATTATGCAGTATGCAACCGGCACAACAGTGTACAGTGGTCCAAAGAGGGGCCACAATCTCCTCTGGCACTGATGTGACAGAATTCAGGTGAAGTTTAACCATTGCCTGCACTGCGTCAGGCCTTTATATATTTTAAGCTTATGCCTTAACTTGAACGATCTGATTTACAGTCCGAATTTTGCTTTAAATTTAGCTCTTTCTATAGTATAGCTAAACATTTCACTTACAATGTTTCAGTGTTGGAGAGTACTCTGTGTCAGTTTAATTTGGGGGCATCAGAATAAGGAGAAGGAGCTCTGGATCTAGTATTTTGGGACCTGGATTCAGAACTTAGCTGGACATTTATGAACAGATTCTGTTAGGACTCTCAGAACCTCAGGTTTCTTAACTATAAAACAGGGTTAATTGATGCTTTTTTGGGGGTAAATTTCAATGGATAAACAAGATTACATGTCTGAAAGAGTCTGATACACAATAAATGCTTACTAAGTATGGTTTACTCTGACAAGGCAAAGCTTGTAAAAGCGAAATAGCTTCTTACAGTGCTGTTATATGTGAATTTTTAGTAAGGAGAACCTCTCAGATGATGTTTAGAAATGTCTTCATGTAATAAGAACTTTTGAGAGACTTAAGAGGGCTGTTTAGTGGAGCTGAGGGTGGCTGCCCATAGCATTCAGCTCCTGCGCTAGAAGTGTGAAGTCCTTAGATTGTTCAAAAACTGCTCCATGGTTGGTGTTTTTCTCTCTGACATCATGGGTTGTCCTATCTAATGACAGGGCCATCTGTGATGAGGAATTCCTCTTGTTTGCACAGCCTCCTTTGGTGGTGGGAGAGGTCAGATAGTTAGAGCTGGGTCTTTCACGTTTCTTCTGATTGGCAATGGTATGTTTCTCCATTTGGAATTCATCTCGTCTATCAATGTAGGATATGGGGAGGTGATGTTTAGGTCAAAGTGTTGTCATTAATCGGAGAAGGCAATGGCACCCCACTCCAGTACTCTTGCCTGGAGAATCCTGTGGATGGAGGAGCCTGGTGGGCTGCAGTCCATGGGGTCGCAAGAGTCGGACACGACTGAGCGACTTCACTTTCACTTTTCACTTTCATGCATTGGAGAAGGAAATGGCAACCCACTCCAGTGTTCTTGCCTGGAGAATCCCAGGGACAGGGGAGCCTGGTGGGCTGCCATCTATGGGGTCGCACAGAGTCGGACATGACTGAAGCGACTTAGCAGTAGTAGTTGTCATTAGTGCTAACATGTTGAGGCATCCCCAGTGAATAGATGCTCTCAAACTCCAGAGGTCTGAGGTCCAAAAAGTAAAACTATTGGGTGAGATCCCTATGGATGGTCAACTCCACAATGGACTCTTGTTTGCTGGCTTCCTGCTCTTAGCTCTTCCTGTCACATCTCCAGGATATTGTTGTGCTTGGTGAGGGGATCGAGGAGTGGGAAGTGAAGCATGTTATAAAGTAGAGAGAGGTTTGACCTGCACCATTTACTCTGCTAATAGATGACTCCTGATTCTCTAAGCCAAACTTTTCCATCTTCTGTGTTCTAGGAGCCAAAACAACTGAGGAGGATGGATTCCAATAACAATAAGGGTATCTTACATTTGTGTAATGCTTTGCCCTCTGGAAAGCAGCTTTGCCTCTGTAATCTTACTTGACCCTCATATAAACCCAATGAGGTGGTTTGGGAGGCATTATTTTCTTTATTTTACAACTGTGAAATCCAAGAAGATATAAAGTGTCTCGCCATGATCTCATAGTACATAAGCGATAGAATCCGGATCTCTTGGATCTTTGTCTAATATTTTTCACATTACACCAAATCATCCTGAGCATTCTTTCTTTAAAAATTAAATGAATTTTAAATTATTATATGTGTCTATGGTTTTAAATTAGAAAAGATTCAAAAGGATATAGAGTGGAAAATAATTCTTCCTCCCTCTCTCCTCAGCAATGTATTGATCCTTACTGGATACACTCACCATTCCCTCTTTCCCATGTGCTCCTTTAGTAATATTCTATGAATTTGTAAGTATAAACATATATCTTCTCCCTTCCTCCAGGGACTTAAAAATAGGCAGTAAGAAACATCATAGAGAAGGGAGCTTGGAGTAGTTAGTAATTGATTTCACTTGTGGTTTTATGAGAAATATAGATGATCTATGTAGGTTGCCTTTTGAGAGTCTAAATGATGCATTTTAGCTTTTCAAATATAAAAGACAATTGCTTTGCACTACAGGTCTTGAAAGTAATCGAGACAGTCAGTTTTCTCAGCTATGAAAATGGACGATAATAATAATAATACCTTTATCACAGTACTGTTATGATTAAAAGAAATATTACATTATAAATTATTAGAAGAGTAATTCACATTTAGTGATTCCTTTAATACTACTGACCATTATTATTACGATCATTTAAGAAAAAATTTTCATTTTCTTCGTTAAAATGAGTCTTAGCAGGGTTAAATCATTTGCCCAAGGGCACACATGTAAATGTTGGAGCTGGGATTCAAAGTCAGACCCCAAGCCTCACATTCTGAACCCTGTTGTGAGTGTGAAGAAAAGAATTCTCACAAGTTGAATAGCTCCTGGGAATGACTCCATCAAGGATGCAGGCATGTTTGGATAGCTTGCCCTTTTCGCTTCTGGCTTACTTCTGGTGTGAAAGTTGTCACTTAATCTTGGTCTGCTTTTGTTTTCTGTCCTGGGTCGGTTCCTTCTCCTGCCTAAGATTGTGCTTGATGTTCAGGAATTTGCTTTCTGGTTCATAAGGCCATTTCCTATCTTCACCCATAGTCTTCAAACCAAGGTTGTACAAGTTTTCTTGTAAGTATTCAACACTGCTTCTGGAACATAAAATCATGTAAATGGGACTTGAGAAATGGCAGCTGGAGAAAGCCACCTGCTATAATGGAAATTTGGGCCCTTGCATTCCGAGACTAGAGTTAGGTCCCCTGATGAAGCCTCACTATTTCACGGTGTTGCTAGGTGTCATGTCTCCTAGTATCAAACCCTCTGAGACACAGGACCAAGTTGGTTTTTTCTGATCCTTCACATACTTGTGCTGATGTTCATCTCACCCAACCTGAAATTCACTAGGTGAGCTCCATACCCGGACTGATCCATAGCTTGTTCAAGGAGATGAGTCCACTAATTGTGCACCTGGGTGGCATGTCATTGTCAAATTGCTATAGGAGTTTCTGGGTGCTGACACCTTTTGCAATCCATTGGTTTGAGAACCATTGAGGAGCACTGTGTATAAGACCCTGTGTTCTGGTTAGCCAAGTAAGTGATCACTGGTACTGGCTGTGTCACTGGGAGAATTAAAGCCAGTGCTCTCATCTTATTTCTTTTCAGTTTTGAATGCCCTTGTATGTTTGTACCTTTGAATTTTGTAGGGGGCAGACTGGTAGACATAATTTGTATTTGAACCTACTAGGATAGGTATTCATGTTACAAAGATGAAATAAAGTTACCTGTGTTTTCAGGTACATAGTTTTCAACCTTATGTGATGATATGCCAACAACAACAAAAAAGGAATCGATATATGCCAGCTGGGGAAAACCCACAGACAAATAGCAGAAGAGACACCTGGGAGTCAGCACACCATGCAGTCATGTGTTCACCTGAGAGCTACGGAAGGACTGTGTACCTGTCATCCACCCCAAATTGTCTCATTGCCACCCACCAGGAAGAGGGCCTGTCATTGAACTGACATTCGGAATTCTGGTTTCTGGGCACTTTGTCTCTAGGGTCAGAGAACTGGTTATGCCATTGAAAAACTGAAGTAATCAATTGAGATTTCTCTCTCTTGAATCAATGAGAAAATTTCCCCCAATACTGTTGATCATTTCTGAGCTTTTTAACCTGTCAGAAGATGCCAGAGATCTTTTTGCTCTATAGGGAGGAGGGTCCTTGTGGTAGAGAAGAGGGTCCTTATGGTATTTTACTGTGAGTGGGGATACAGGCAGTGTGAAAGGTTCTGAGATGTAGCTATCACCTCCAGTAAGTGTTGCTGCATGTCATTGCAAACTTCCTTCCTCTTCATAGATAGATAAGACATCATGAGAATTAGCAGGGACACTGGAACTGTTTTTCATAAAAGGCCAAGAAGAGAAAGCTTTTCCAGGAGGTTCTCAAGGTATGATCTGAATACCATCCAGACCAGGTCACCTGGTGCTTGTAAAAACACTGACCTCAGAACTACTGAATCAGAGTCTCTAGAGGTGGGATTGTAGTATCAGAATTTTAACAACCTCCCTATGGAGTCTTAAGCATATAAAATTTAATAACCACTGATTTAGGGAGACACTTATTTTAGCTTAATCATTAGGCGCTGCCTATATATCTCCATATTATCCCAAGTGTGCTAAAATGGAGGAATTTGTGTCAAGATAATACTAGCAGCAACGAAAGGCCTAACTTATCTGGCCAAATGTCCCCCCCATGCCAAGGCTGTCACTGTTGCTAAGTTCCCAGCTCTGGCTTCCCTCAACTGCCTTCCTCACTCAGATGGTGCAAGTCCGCCTGTGCTGGGCTGAACTCTGCCCGGAGCCCAGACTGCCAGTCCCTCCTGTGAGTTTATTACCAGCAGGTTGCTGTCAGGGTGTACAAGCTCAGCTCTGGAGGTCTGACACACTTGGGTTGGGTCCTGCTTCTGTGCTTACCATCTGTGACGTTGTACTGCTTCAATTCTCCGACTCAAGTTCCTTTCTAAAATGGAGAGAATAATGTTGATGGTTCACACCTTAGAGGATTGTGTCTGGGCTAAATGAGATAATCCTATGCCTAACACGTAATAGATACTTGATAAATTCTAGCTGTCATAATATTAACACTAAATATGGAATCATGGCATTTACTACTATCATTACTAACATCCCTGGATACAGAGGCATATCCTTGGACTTGATCCACAGTGTAAGTGGGGACCCCTCAACCCAGTCCCAGAGCAGGGCTATTCTTGCCTCTTGGACGTTGTCTCCCTTGGCCAGAGAGCTGTTCATGAATACACAGATCCACCTGTTATTTAACTGCCTTCTCAGCATTTTTGTCTGGATCTTCCAGAGGGCACCCGTGCTCACGTGTGCAAAGGTAAGCTTGCCACTTCCCCTCTCAGGCTGGACTCTTCTAAGTTCCCTTTCTCAGTAAAACGCACCAGAATCTATCCAGCTGCACAAAACCAGAAACCTGAAAGTCATTCTTCGTCCTGATGCCGCCTTACCCTTGTCTGGATCTCCTAGCTACTCTCACCCTACTCTGTTCCTGGTCTTGCTGGGGAGGTAGCCCTGCTTTGTGTCTCAGAAGGTTGACAACAGCCCATTGGTATTGGTAGCCTTGGTGCTACCATGTCTCAGGGCTTGGTCCCATTCTGTTACCCATGTGCTTATCAGGTGGAATTCCTGAAATGATCCATGTCCCTGATACTACCACTATGTCAAGTGTCACTGGTTCTCGGGGCACAAATGGAATTGGCCTTACCTCTGGTGGGTCTGGCCTATGATTAAGGATCCTTGCCTGCAAGTCAGTACCTTTATCTCCTTTTGCTCTTATCAGCTTCCTGCTAAAAGTCTGCCTCCAGTTCAATCCCATCTGTACTCCCCCAGGCTGAGTAATCAATGATACTGCCTGGAAGCTGAGAACTAACCCTATCTAATTACATTAGTTGTTAATATGGAGCCTAATAGGAAACCACCTGGGATTTATTATATATATGCATATGTTGTTATTGTTGTTCAGTCACTAAGCCATGTCTGACTCTTTGTGACCCCGGGACTGCAGCATGCCAGGCTTCCCTGTCCTTCACAATCTCCCAGAGTTTGCTCACATTTATGTCCATTGAGTTGGTGATGCCATCTAAACATCTCATCCTCTGCTGCCCTCTTCTCCTTTTGCCTCCAATCTTTCCCAGCATCAGGGTCTTTCCTAATGATTTGGCTCTTCGCATCAGGTGGCCAAAGTATTGGAGCTTCAGTTTCAACGTCAGTCCTTCCCGTGAATATTCAGCATTGATTTCCTTTAGAATTGACCAGTTTGATCTTGAAGTCCAAGGGACTCTCAGGAATCTTCTTCAGCACCACAGTTCAAAAGCATCAATTCTTTAGTGCTTGGCAACATAGTTTTTGCTTTTTATTACACTGTCTAGGTATGTAATCCCTTTCCTTCTAAGGAGAAAGCATCTTTTAATTTCATGGCTGCAGTCACCATTAGCAGTGATTTTGGAGCCCAAGAAAATAAAATCTGTCACTGCTTTCACTTTTTCCCCTTCTATTTGCCATGAAGTGATGGGACTGGATGCCAAGATCTTAGTGTTTTCAATGTTGAGTTTTAAGCCAACTTTTTCACTCTCCTCTTTCACCCTCATCAACAGGCTCTTTAGTCCCTCTTAAATTTCTGCCATGAGAGTGGTATCATCTGCATATCTGAGGTTGTTGATATTTCTCCAGGCAATCTGAATTCCAGCTTGGGGTTCATCCAGCCCGGCATTTTGCATAATGTACTTTGCATATAAGTTAAATAAACAGGGTGACAATATATAGCCTTGATGTACTCCTTTCCCAATTTGGGATCAGTTAGTTATTGCATGTAAGGTTTTAACTGTTGCTTCTTGGCCCACACACAGGTTTCTCAGGAGAAAGGTAAGGTGGTCTGGTACTCTCATCTCTTTAAGAACTTTCCACAGTTTGTTGTGATCCACACAGTCAGAGGCTTTAGTGTAGTCAGTGAAGTAGATGTTTTTCTGGAATTCCCTTGCTTTCTCTATGATCCAACTAATGTTGGCAATTTGATCTCTGGTTCCTCTACCTTTTCTAAACCCACCTTGTTCATCTGAAAGTTCTCAGTTCACATACTGCTGAAGCCTAACTTGAAGGGTTTTGAGCATAACCTTTTTAGTATGCAAAATGAGTGCAATTATCCAGTAGTTTGAACATTCTTTGGCATTGCCCTTCTTTGGGATCAGGAAGGAAAGACCTTTTCCAGTCCTGTGGCCAGTGCTGAATTTTCTAAATTTGCTGGCATATTGAGTGCAGTACTTTGACAGCACTTGATTTGAAATAGCTCAGCTGAAATTCCATCACCTCCATTAGCTTTGTTTGTAGTAAGGCTTCCAAAGGCCCCCTTGACTTTATACTCCAGGATGTCTGGCTCTAGGTAAGTGAGCACACCATTATGGTTATCCAGGTCATCAAGACCTTTTTGTATAGTTCTTCTGTGTATTCTTGCCACTTCTTCTTAGTCTCTTCTGCTTCTGTTAGGCCCATACTCTTTCTGTTCTTGGTTGTGCCCATTCTTGCATAAAATGTTCCCTTGATCTCTCCAATTTTCTTGAAAAGATCTAGAGTCTTTTCCATTCTACTGTTTTCCTCTACTTCTTTGCATTGTTCATTTAAGAAGGTCTTCTTATCTCTCCTTGCTATTCTCTGGAACTCTGCATTCAGTTAGGTATATCTTTCCCTTTATCCCTTGCTTTTTGCTTCTCTTCTTTCCTCAGCTATTTGTAAAGCCTCCTCAGACAACCATTTTGCCTTCTTGCATTTCTTTTTCTTTGGGATGGTTTTGGTCACTGCCTCCTGCAGTTTTATGAACCTTTGTCCATAGTTCTTCAGGCAATCTGTCTACCAGATCTAATCCCTTGAATCTATTCATCACCTCCGCTGAATAATCATAAAGCATTTGATTTAGTCATACATGAATGGCCTAGTGATTTTCCCTATTTTCTTCAATTTAAGCCTGAATTTAGCAATAATGAACTGATGATCTGAGCCACAGTCTTGTTTTTTGCTTACTCTATAGAACATCTCCATCTTCAGCTGCAAAGCATATAATCAATCTGATTTCAGTATTGACCATTTGGTGATGTCCATGTGTAGAGTTGTGTTGTTGGAAATATATATATGTGTATATAATATATTCCCATATAGATGTGGGAATATCATATATATCATATACCAAGATATTAATGATGGTTTTCTATGAATGATCTGATTGTGGGTTTTAAAATTCTTTTCTCTTTTTTTTGGCTTAATTTTCTCCAATGAATATGTATATATATATATTTTTATATATATATAAAAATATATATACACACACATATACGTATGGCTTCTGTTATAAGAAAAAAGTTATTCTTAATCTGAAAATACATAGCAACTCTTTAACAATTGAAAATAATGGCATTAATTCTTGGTTCTTCATATTAAAATTCCCATGCAAAGAAATAATTCAGATATAATATCACTTGGCTGTGATTAGGGAAGAGAAAACTTTTTAGGTTCTCTGAAGGAGGTAAATCTTATTTTTATCATTTGGCCTTGTTTTCTTTTCATTGCCATATGTGCAGCTCCAAGGAAAATTTATCTGGGGATGTTTGAACTTTCTGAACATATCCTAGTTAGAAGAAATAGACTTAGTCATTAGCGAGGCCTCAGGGGCTCATTGAGAATTTGAATATGTCCCCCATTTTGGAAGACAGGCCTGTAATAAAGACATGGCTACTGTTGTCTTGGGACCTCATTTGCAAGACTTTCCTGTCATGCCTGCAATGTGGATGGGGTTCATGTGCCAATGTGTATGATGAAAGATAACAGGCTCAAAATAAATCAGGCAGCAGGACAAGTTTTGAATTTTAATGCATATTAAAAAAGTTACCCCGTGCTGGGGCTGCATTTCAAAGAGAGGTTGAAAGATAAAGTAGGTATTTGAAGGTCTGTTTACTAGGTGACATTGTTATAGTGCAGTAAAGATTGCCAACAGCTGCCTTGGACAGTGACTACGTATTTAGGGACTCACTCACCATGAGTCTATTTTTGAATCCACGGAGTGTTTGGGTTAAGAGCATGGACTCTGAAGTCAAATTGTGTGTTTGACGCTGTTACTTTTTGAGTGACTTTGGATAAACTGCTGACCCTATCTATGCCTCAGTTTCTTCATCTATAAAATAGTGATAAAGAATCCCAAAGAGTTACTGTAAGGATTAAATAAATTAATAGGTGTGAAGCATTTAGAATAATCCTTGGCACATGCTTAGTGCTATATAAAGGTATTGCTATTCTTCTTCTTCTTCGGAGAACAGGGTAGATGAGGATTTGCTGAGGGTCACAATATGGCTGATGTCATTTGGCTGAACCACAGTCATTCTCAGTCTTTTTTACACTTTTCACCAGGGGCAAGAGAAGATAGCATTTGCTCTTACATTTAGGGATGGCCTCAAACACAGTTCTAGCCAGTGGGGCATCCTTGAAAATCTATGGGACAACTTCTTGGAATGCTTTTGCTATAAAAGAAACCGTTCAAGGTGACCCCTTTATTCTTGCCTTGAACTTGAATGTGATTCTGCAGCTACAGCAGACACTTATCAACCATGAGGTGGCAAACAAATGGGAAACCAAGAGAATCTCAGGGATACTCTAACATCCTTAAGGCTGATGTACATTAAATTTGAAAAATCCTGTCCTCAGATATTGACTTACTGAATTCATTTTTGTTAGACAACCTTTGGGCATTTACAAAGGCTAGGCTTTATATTAGTCACTGTGGATGCAAAGATGTATGACTACTTTGCCCAATGTAATGTAAACTAAATGACATTCTGTTTGTAATTTCAGTCTAAGGTGGTAATTGGCAATAAATAAATAAAATATGCAAATGGTCAAACTAGTGTGGTAGATGGAGAAACTCTTCCTGAATTGAAAGTACACTGCTAACTTGATTCTGTGGATGTTCATTCTTTGTGAAGGTAACATTTTAAATAATGTTATCCCCACTTTGGTAAAATTTCCTGACAGCATATTTTATGGAGCTAATTCTATAAAGCCAATTCAAAGCCTAAATCAATTTTATATTCATAATTGTTAAAATGATCCATTATTTTCCATTTTCATTATTATTTCATCAAAATTATTTTCCTTTGGAGAAATTCTTTTTCACGGGAAATTTACAGAGACAGTTTACCAGTTCGCAGTTGTTGCATTGTTTTATTTTGTAGTCATTATGTCAACCAAGCCCAATTTGCCTGTTTAAAATATTAAAGACCCAAATTTAGTCAAGGATTGTTGATGTGTCTGTCAAATTTAATTCTTAAAATTTTTATCATGCAAAATTTTAGTTGTGGCTAGTTTCACATGCTTTTGATTATTTTTCACAGGACAATTTTTAGTTTTCAACAAAGTAGTAATTCCTCAGTTTTTTGTTTTTTTTTTTTAACAAAAAAATTCTGTTAGATGTTTTCCATGAACATTTTTTACTTTGTCAGTTATTTTTAGTTGATTATTTCTACCAGGGATATTTAGCATAAAATTAATCAAAATTAAATGTTTATGTATATATATTTCTAAACTAAAATATGAGAAAATTAGAACCATATTTCTCTGCTCTTCTATTCCAGGCTTATCTTTTAGGCAGCATTGACCTATTGCTTTGAGAATTCAGTTATTCTATTTGTTTCAGATCACTTTACATGCCATGTACAGAGAAGAGCACATAGTGATGCCAAAATGGTGTGGGTCAGAGGAGGTGAGTTAACAGAAGGGCAGTGGGGACAGGAGCAAGGTGGCTATGGCATGGAGGGGACAATGGGGAGTAAGTCTGGATAGTGAATTGTACCTCTAAGCAGCTTGACCAAAAAGAGGAGGAGAAATACAGGCAGGAGCTAGAACATTTTTAGGATGGTGAGGACTCGTTGGGTAGAGGCTAATGGAAAGATCTCAATGAAAGAACAGGACCAAGGGAACAAATGGAGAGGTAGCTTTGAACTGGAGGAAAAGAGATAAAGATTAGTGCAGGAAAGGGAAAATTAACACCTTGATTTTCTCCTTGTAGCTGGAGGCAAAGTCCTCTGCTGGGTGGCAAGGGTGGTTGAGGGCTGAGTTAGTAGGGGGCTGTGGGAACAATTGCCTTGGCTTATCTGGCAGGATTTCCCACCTCCCTTCTGGCAATAACACTCTCTTCATTTGGGAAACTCTTCCACTATGGGTTGTGGGATTTCGCATGTGACCCATATCCCTCGCCTAGGGAGTGAGTCTCCATGAGTTGGAGAGAGGGACAGACAAGGAGTCCTGGGGCATCATCCAGCACTACAAGACGAGGGGGTGAGGCAAAGGTTCTGAGCTAGGGAGAAACCATGAGATGATGAATTTATGGAATAAAGATGAAGAAAGTGAAGAAGGATGGAGGGATCAACTGTGCACATGATGCTGGAGGTTGTGTAAACTAGGACTGCACTGATGCTGAATGTGGCAAGGTGAAGGTCATCAACTTTGACAAGAATAGTTTTGGTGATGAGGTGGTGACAAAAAGCTGCATTAGAGTGGCTTGGAAGAGGAAAGGGTTGAAGAAGAGGAAGCATAAGTAATCATTTGGAGGAAGAGAGAAATGGGGCAGTAATTAGAGGAGGGATGTGGATTAAGGGAAGATTTTTTATTTGTTTTGCCTTAAAAAAAAAGAAATATTACAGAATGCATATACACTGGTGGGAATGATCCTATAGAAAAGGAAAAGTTGAAGATGTAGGACAGGGAGGGACTAACTCTAATAGTAAAGACTTTGAGAAAGTAAGAGGGGAGGGCCTGATTGTCAAGTGGAGGGTTTGGTTTTTGGATAGAATTGGGTACAGTTCATTTTCTGTCATTGAGATAAGGCTGAGTACATGGTACAGATGAAGCCAGTTTGGTAGTTACTGATAGGAAAATGAGGCAGTTTTCTATTGATTGCTTTTAGTTTCTTAAGAAGCAAGATAATTAGCTGTGGGATTAGTTGTGGTAATTTCCTAGGTTAAAGTGGACAGTCAATTTGGATAATGTGAGGAGTGTAAATAGATAGACCACTGGATTTGGAAAATTGGTCATTGGTGACCTTGACCAGAGCCTTCTCTGGGGCAGTTAGTAGGGGACAGGTGAGTGGTGTTGGGGCTGGAGAAGGAGCAGGCTCACCAGTAGCTGGAGCTTTGTGCGGCATCGCTGCTACCCTGCTGAAGCCAGGATTCAGACTGGAGGAGGTCGGCTGGCCTCAGTGACAACGGTGGTTGATGATATTACCAATAAGAGAAACTGAGGAAGTAAAGATCTTTTTCTGCTCTGGTTCCTAAGTTGTACCATATAAGCCTGGTCCTTTGCCTACATGTATAGAAGAATCCTCACCCTAGAGAGGGGAAGAATGCTGACACCCAGAGGAAGGGTAAAGTAGGCAATGGGGGTAGAAAGAGTTAGGGGCACATCACTTGAACTGCTGGATCCAGCCACGTTTTTCAAGGTGTAAGATAAACAAAGATCACCCAAATGAAGACAGGCAAAGGCTATGTATTCAGAGCTTGCTTATGGCAAAGAAGTCAGACACCAGTGTTTGTATTTGGTAGAGAGTCAGGGTGGGCAGAGGAGTGGGAAGGCTTTACAGTGGAAATTGGAAAGGCTTCATGTGTGCCCTACTATAGAGACTGTTGGCTTAGGGAAACTGGGAGCAGGCTAATGAGAAGCAGAGAATCCTGTTTGATTGGTTAGGGGAGATATCTGATTTTCTCTGGTTGGTCCTAAGTTGAAAGCACATTCAAGAAATTAGGGAAGTTGGAAGTTATTGACCAAGTTTGTCCTGAGCTGATTGCTGCAGGGGCTGTAGTTTGACTTCCTGGGCTGGTTACTACAGAGGCTGTGGATCAGAGTTCTCTTTTGATACATGGTCTGACCATTGTCCATTTATATATTCAGTTTCTCAGTCCCTACATATATAGTCTCTTTTTGCTTAAGCCGGTTTTTGTTGAATATTTGTATTCTGTGATTACAAGAGTCCTGACCACCACAGAGAAGTTTGGGGAATGACAATTTGGAAATGAGCTGGGAGGTTAGAAAGCTGGGAGGTTAGAAAGTTGGGAGGGTAAGCAAAACAAACCCCAGAGATGATAAACACCACTTTTAAAAATCTACTTTTCCTTTTGAACCTTTTATTTTGTATTGGGGTACAGCCATTAAACATCTACTTTTAACCAGGACCCTACCTGTATCATCTCATTTAATCTTCAAAAATGCTGTGATATAGGATTATTTTCTCCATTTTTCACATGAGGAAATGGACTCACAGCAGGAAAGTAGGTTGCCTCAAGTTTTACAGTATCAGAACCAAGGATTCAAACTTTAAAAAAAACCTTTTATTTTGTATTGGAGTTTAGCCAATTAACAATGCTTTGATAGTTTCAGGTGAACAGCAAAGGGATTCAGCCACACATACACATGTATCAAAAGGGAAAGTGTGAGTCGCTCGGTCACGTCTGACTGTTAGCGACCCCCTGGACTGTAGCCCGCCAGGCTCCTCTGTTCATGGACTTCTCCAGGCATGAATACTGGAGTGGGTTGCCATTCCCTCCTTCAAGGGATCCTCCTAACCCAGGAATTAAACCTGCATCTCCTGCATGGTAGGCAGATTCTTTACCGTCTGCGCCACAAGGGAAGCCCATACATGTGTTCATTCTCTCCCAAACTTCCCTTCCCCCCAGGCTGCCACATACATTGAGCAGGGTTCCACGGACTACACAGTAGGCCCTTGTTGGTTGGCCATTTAAAATATTTCAGTGTGTACGTGTCCAAGGGATTCAAACTTGAGTCTGCTCTTCTGAGGTTTTTGCTCTCAGGTTATGATATTTTGTATAAAATTGAAAATGGATTTTCCTCCTTCTGGGTATCATGAGACTCAGAAAGACACCTATGGATTTTCTGCTTGTTTGTTGCGTCATATACACAGGACTTCTATGAACATGTGTTAACACATGCCTTGTGGTTGACTTATTAGTAGACATCTATTTTGTGATCATGACTTTATTAAGAGCAGTTGTGATGTGGATGAAAAGTTAATTTTGAATCTTTGATAGAGTTTTTTCTCATCCCTGTCATATCATTTTGAAATTCATAGTGTTTAAAAATGAGTTATTGATCCTGTCGATGATTGTGATAGATAATTCTTCCATGAAAACTGATCTCTAAAGCACACATCTTAGAACTCAAAAAACATCATGTTTTGATTTTAGTAGGTATGTGTTAAATACAAACAGAAGAAAAAGTTATTAGGGTAATAATTTTATTATTTTATTGTATTACTGAAGGAACACTAGGTAGGAAAGTTATTTCCAAATGTGAAGAAGAAAGTCTGTCCCTTGAGAGAGCTGTGGGGCAAGAAGAGAAACAGTCTTTATGGGGGTTGAAGAATTCGTTAGAACCAATTAGAAATTGACTGGTCTGATCCGAGGGCTTCTCTTTCCACTAGGACCAGATTGCATGGCTTTAAGCGAGAAAGAATCTATAATTTTTTTTTCTTTCTTTTTTTGGTCTGCATGGATGATTAGGAAATTCAGTGCTTTCTTGATCTGGGTGGAATAAGTAAAACAAATCCATCTTTCCTCTTATGTAAGATCCTATTCAGAACTCTTGATTTTTCTCTTATTCCCCACCCTCAAATTTTTTATATCGTTCACCCTTAGAAACTGTGGTAAAGCTAATATGGTCATTATGGGCAAGTGATAAAATTATCAGTGTCCCTGAAGAAGCACTCTGAGTCTTCAACACACAGAGAATTTCTCTTTTAGTGTTTGTATGTGTGATGGATTTAATGTAGCTTGGCACATCAGTACATTCTGTGTACTAATGAGGGGGAGAAAAGAGGGATTACAATGATTGGTAGGGCAGATACAGATCCTTAGGCTTTGTGAATTTGCTGCAGTCTATCATGTGTGAGTTTGGTTAACACCTCATTAATTTATTAAAGCCAGAGAACAAAAAACTGAATAAAATAATGGCTGTGTTCCCAGTCCAATCTGCTGCAGATGGCTGAGTGAGTCTAGTAAACAAAATAAAACAAAAATCAAGGGTATCATTTGGCTTGTCTGTTGATAGTAGCCTCTAAAATTTCATATTCCCTTTTTAATGCCTTAGAATTGGGGCAAATAACCAGCCAGGCTTCCTGCAGTAATTAGTATTGGTCTCAGCAGCTCTCAAAGCAGCTATTTTGTGATAATGGATAACCAAGTAGACCTCGGAGCCTTCCCTGGATTCTGTCTTCTTAACATCACAGTGGCTTTTCTTGGGGAGATTTTTTATCTGGTCCATATAAGAGAATAAGAAACTTCAGGGGTTATCATCAACAGAAAGGCCAGATGATACCCTTGATTTTTGTTTTGTTTTGTTTGTTCAATGGTTACAAGTGACATGTAAGCTTTAATGTATAAACATCCTTTGATGTAAAGGTTGAAAAACGATCTTTTTCTTGACATAAACACTTGCTTTAAAAATTATGAATTTTTCCCATATGTAAGTTAATGTTGGTAATGTAAAGACTAGCAAAATAACACTCAAGTACTCACCACTCAGCTTAAAAATTAGAACATTACTGATGGATATTGACCCTTCCCTTGTAAATCTCTCCCTCATCTCATTTCCTTTCCATGCCATGCACTTTCCCTTCCCCCATGAAACCACTATCTTGAAATGTGTGTTGACCATTCTGTTGATTCAAAAATATATATATTTCTACATCTGTGTTATCTATGAACAAAATGTAATTTAATTTTGCTTTGGAAAAGTTTTACATAACAACATTATTCTTATTGGAGAAGGCGATGGCATCCCACTCCAGTACTCTTGCCTGGAAAATCCCATGGACGGAGGGGCCTGGTAGGCTGCAGTCCATGGGGTCGCTAGGAGGGGGACACAACTGAGGGACTTCACTTTCACTTCACTTTCATGCATTGGAGAAGGCAATGGCAACCCACTCCAGTGTTCTTGCCTGGAGAATCCCAGGGACAGGGGAGCCTGGTGGGTTGCCGTCTCTGGGGTCACACAGAGTCGGACACGACTGAAGCGACTTAGCAGCATTATTCTTATATAATTTGCCTTCCCACCTTTCAATATAATGTTGGGCAGTTTGTATTTGCTTGTAAATAGTTCTGGCATGGTCATATCAAGGATTGTGAGTACGGTGAAGGAGCAGCGGTAGATATACAAATTGATTGTGTTTGGGAAATAGAATTTGTAAGAAAAGAAATAAGGTATTGGGCTAATGCATATGCAAAATAAAAGGTGGCTAGGATATCATAAAATCAATGCGTTTATAATGGATTTTTATATAAGACTCTAGATAGAGCTGGAGTCAAATCCTACTTTCACCACTGTAGGGGGATTCCTAAAGAATATTGTTATTATTATTTTGCCTTTGTAAAAGGTGGTGCTAAATGCTAAGTTGCTTCAGTCATATCCAACTCTTTGCAACCCTATGGACTGTAGCCTGCCAGGCTTCTTTGTCCATGGGATCCTCCAGGCAAAAATATTGGAGTGGTTTGCCATTTCCTCCTCCAGGTTGGAAAAGGTAGGGTGAACATCATTCTGAAAAAGTTTAGGTTAAGATATTGGATATATATTGGATTTGAATGTTTCATTTTGAATAAGTAAAACAGGACCAACCTCAGACATCTGCCCTGGAAAAGTGTTCAGACTGAAAAATCTTCTGTTCTGGGGTCCTGGTCGGGAGTGGGAGATGAGACAACATGGGAAGGGGTGGTGATGAAGAGGCAATTAATACGTTTCTTGGCTTTCTCCTTGACTTTTTTCCCTTTTCAGAAGTGTGTAGTAATAAGACCTCAATTCAATTGGTCTTGGTGGATGAGTTAGGGAAAATTTGAATGTACCTCAACTCTTGTTTCTTTGGTTAGTTCACTGAGATTGTTTGGAACAGTCACATACTTGTCTATGTAATTTTTCCCTTTTTAAGACTTAGATTCTTCTTCTGTAATGTAGAGATCCTATCCAGACAAATGAGAAAAGGGAAGTCGCCCAGTCGTGTCCGACTCTTTGCGACCCCACGGACTGTAGCCTACCAGGCTCCTCCATCCATAGGATTTTCCAGGCAAGGCTACTGGAGTGGGTTGCCATTTGAGAAGGTGAATGCAAAAATTCCAGGAGCAATTCTGTGCTGATAGTTGTGCTATCATTGTTACTACTATATTTCAAGTACTTGTTTTGAAAGCTCAACTGAGGAGTCACTGAACTATGGAAGTCTTCCCTGACTTTTCTCTCTCCTCCATTCCTCTTCTCAAATCTTTGGAGTTTAAAATGTTTCTAGAGGACTTACAGAGAAGGCAATGGCGCCCCACTCCAGTACTCTTGCCTGGAAAATCCCATGGACGGAGGAGCCTGGTAGGCTGCAGTCCATGGGGTTGCGAAGAGTCAGACACGACTGAGCGACTTCCCTTTCACTTTTCACTTTCATGCATTGGAGAAGGAAATGGCAACCCACTCCAGTGTTCTTGTCTGGAGAATCCCAGGAACGGGGGAGCCTGGTGGGCTGCCGTCTCTGGGGTCACACAGAGTCGGACACGACTGAAGCGACTTAGCAGCAGCAGCAGCAACAGAGAACTTAAGTGTTTTTTTAGCATTTACAGTTTATGTCAGTTATAGCACAAAACTTACTTGTCTTTCTCACTAGCCTGTGGGGTCCTGTATCCAACCACAGGCCCAGAACACAGAGCTAGTCAATAACTTTTGCTGCATGATTGGACTAAAATAAATATCCCTTAAGATGTTAATATTATATTTACTAAATACAGTAAATATTCAGTCAAGTAATTCTCATTTTCAGATAATTTATTAGCAGCATTTGCTAACATTAATTTGTGTCTATGACTGTTAATTCTCTTAAACTCTCAAACCAGAGAGCATCATGGGAAATACTGGCCTTGGGTCACCCTGAATGGAGAGCCAAAATACATCTTCGGACATAACACTTTGAAAATATATATTGCCCTTAAGGAATTACTAAAAACAGAACAATGAAAACAAAGTAGAGCTCAAAACCCATCCCTCAAGTGAAAACATCTGTCTAAATTTTTCAGAAGTCTGAAAGTTTTAAAATTTATGTTAGTTTAATTGAAAACCCATTAAATAAATCTGGGGAAAATCATCCTCATCTCTGGTAGAACTGCTTTCATTATCATCAACCCAAAAACTATAACTGTAAATTGGAAGAAAATTTCTTAAAATTCTTAACGAAAGAAGGCATTTTCAAACCATTTTTGGCCATCATGTTCACAAGAGCTTGGACTCTTCCTTTTTTTTTAAGAACAGAAAAGTGAAGTTCGGGGTAGTTAACAAATATATCTAAGAAAATTTTCAAGGGATCAAGGACAGTTTCAGGTTTTACATTACCTTTCTTGTTATTTATTTATTTGGCTGTGTTGGGTCTTAGTTGTAGCACATGGGATCTTTCCTTGTGGCGCACAGGCTCAGTTCTTGTGGTACATGGGCTTAGTTGCCCTGTGGCACGTGGGGTCTAATTTCCCAACCAGGAATTAAACCCATGTCCCCTGTATTGGAAGGCTGATTCTTAACCACTGGATCACCAGGGAAGTCCATACCTTTCTTAATTTAATTGAGAAGTTCTAGTCTGTTCTAATGTGCAGAGGCCTTCAGACGCTGCAACACTTAGAGTGTTTTTAGGGTTCATATCGAGTATCTTCAGTGATCATCATGCTCTGTGCATGTGTGCTAAGTTGCTTTAGACAGGTTCCTCTGTCCATGGGATTCTCCAGGCAAGAATACAGGAGTGGATTTCTACGTCCTGCTCCAGGGAATCTTCCTGGTCCAGGGATTGAATCTAGGTCATGAATTAAAGTTAAAATGGTCTTTACAATTAGTAATTGCCATTATGTGAATTTTCTAGCATGTAACATCACAGTCCTTTCACATAGGCCCACTCTCCCTTTTGTGGCTAGTTTTCTCTGCTCCTTCCTGAGACTGTCCTCAAGCAGGAAGAAGAGGAGGGGGAACCAGTCCAATCTACGAATGAGTTTACATCCTATTTGAGGGCATGGAGTCTACTGTGAACTCCAGAAGGGTCAGTGAGTTACATGAAGAATCAAAACAGTCTGTTTTCCCACAAAACATGCCAGGAGCGAGACAACATCCACTGAAGAATAACAGTGATAACTGGCCTCTGTCATCCGGGGAGCTCAAAGCATTCATGGCCACTTACTCACCAAGCCGTGTGCCACACCTGTGATGTATGTATATCTTGTTTAAAGATTAAGAAGCCAAATTTTAGCAGGTTTGACCCTGTGACTCAAAGCGAAGCAGGGGGATGGATGAGAACACATACTCAGTTCTAAGTCTTCTCACTCGGATAATCATGGTGTGGAATGGACTGTTGAGAAGTGACAGCAGGCACCATTATCTTTATGATTTTGGTTGGCCACTGTTTTGAACGATGGGGATTATAGAGAATGAGGAGGGAGTTTCTGTCCTAGCTGCTGTTTAGTCACTAAGTCACACCCAACACTTGTGATCCCATGGACTGTAGCCCACCAGGTTCCTCTGTCCATGGGATTTTCAGGCAAGTTTCTGGCCAAGAGGTGCTTCTGAGAGCTTTGCTTTACTTGAAGAAGTAAGTAGACAAAACTAGCATAGTCTAAGTGCAAAATAAAGAAATCAGGCAGGAAGTTCAAAGGAGGAAAATGTGTCTCAGGCTAAGGCAGTCAGAGAAAACTTAGTGGAGAAAGATGTTGAGTGGGACTTTGAGGAAAATGGGACTTGGCAGGAGGAGACATGTGAACAGGTGAATTTCAGGCTGAAAGATGTGAGGGGAGTTGCAGGGGTGGAGGGGATGGTTGCCCCCCACCCCCAGGGTGTAACTACAGACAGGTACAACTTTTATCCAACTGGGTTAGTTTACCTGCCAACCAATCTCAAATCTGCCTCCTGGAAGGCAAGGACCCTGGGATGTTTATGAGATAAAGCAGAATTATGGGGAGGTGTGTGTGTGTGTGTGTGTGTTCTATCCTGTCTAACTCTGTGACTCCATGGACTGCAGCCCGCCACCCTCCTCTGTCCATGGGATTTTCTAGGCAAGAATACTGGAGTGGGTTGCCATTTCCTACTCCAGGGGATCTTCCCCACCCAGGGATTGAATCTGAGGCTTCTGCATTGGCAAGCAGATTCTCTATCATTGAGCCACCTGGGAAATCCCCATGTGGTGAGTTGGGGAAAGCTAATTGAAGAAAAGAAGGAAAGAGAACCATCATTCTGCGCAGGCGCAACTAAGCTACATGCTTCTTCCTGGGACGCATGTGCAGAAATGGCGGCGTCATCACCTGAGGGTGGAGGTGTTGGCCCTGTGACATCAAGAGGTCACCAAGGGGACATTTGCGCAAGCCTAGTTGGAGGGTTGCTGAACCAGTTCTAACCAGTTTAAGCTTGAGGTAGACAGCGATGACTCCAAATTTCTGAAAAATACTCAGGCAAACATCTTTTTATTTATGCAGCATGAAGTTAGCAAGATATACAAGTTTTTGTAAAAAACAACTTGAGAGTGAAGGCAGGTTATAGATGTAATGGATTTAATTGATGAATACACTCAATTTCACCACCTTTAGCGAGTTTGAAAAATCCCCATAATTACTGATCAGGGAACAAGCTCTGACTTCTTGGAAGTATAGTTTCTTTTGTGAGGTAAGTGTCTGACCTTGCCCGACCACCATCCCTCTGTGATGGTTAAGATGACCAGACTGACGTTCTGCCTCATCCACTGGATATTTTACTGGGCAGGATGCCAATTTGAGAAGCAGTGCATCTCATTGCTTCCTTGTCCTGTGGGGTGACCTGCTTGTCCCTGTTTACAGGAAGTGACCTGATGCAGACTGGGACAGTACTGTTTTGTGAAAACTAAAGGAAGTATTTTAAGAAGGAAGAATGGTCAAGGTTTTGAGGAATACGAAGAAGTCAAGGAGAAGAAAGTTAGACAATCCAATTTTCTATGATTTATCAAGTCAGTTCAGTTGCTCAGTCGTGTCTGACCCTTGTGACTCAGTGGACTGCTGCACGCCAGGCTTCCCTATCCATCACCAACTCCTGGAGCTTGCTCTAACTCATGTCCATCGAATTGGTGATGCCATCCTGCCATCTCATCCTCTGTCATCCCCTTCTCCTCCTGCCTTCAATCTTACCCAGTATCAGGGTCTTTTCCAATGAGTCAGTTCTTTACATCAGGTGGGCAAAGTATTGGAGTTTCAGTTTCAGCATCAGTCCTTCCAATGAATATTCAGGACTGATTTCCTTGAGGGTGGACTGGTTGGATCTCCTTGCAGTCCAAGGGACTCTCAAGAATCTTCTCCAACACCACAGATCAAAAGCATCAATTCTTCGGCATTCAGCTTTCTTTATAGTCCAACTCTCACATCCATACACGACTACTGGAAAAACCATAGTCTTGACTAGATGGACCTTTGTTGGCAAAGTAATGTCTCTGCTTTTTAATATGCTGTCTAGATTGGTCATAGCTTTG
>NW_011494900.1:3549906-3550338 GCF_000754665.1 Bison bison bison | reverse complement strand
CACCACAGTTCAAAAGCATCAATTCTTCGGTGCTCAGCTTTTTTTATGGTCCAACTCTCAAATCCATACCTGACTACTGGAAAAACCATAGTCTTGACTAGATGGACCTTTGTTGGCAAAGTAATGTCTCTGCTTTTTAATATGCTGTCTAGATTGGTCATAGCTTTGCTTCCAAGGAGCAAGCTTCTTTTAATTTCATGGTTGAAGTCACCATCTGTGGTGATTTTGGAGCCCCCCAATATAAAGTCACTCACTGTTTCCCTTGTTTTCCCATCTATTTGCCATGAAGTGATGGGACTGGATGCCATGATCTTAGTTTTCTGAATGTTGAGTTTTAAGCCAGCTTTTTCACTTTCCTCTTTCACTTTCATCAAGAGGCTCTTTAGTTCCTCTTCACTTTCTGCCATAAGGCTGGTGTCATCTGCATATCTG
>NW_011494900.1:3472941-3549806 GCF_000754665.1 Bison bison bison | reverse complement strand
TGCATATCTGAGGTTATTGATGTTTCTCCTGGCAATCTTGATTCCAGCTTGTGCTTCTTCCAGCCCAGCGTTTCTCATGATGTACTCTGCATATAAATTAAATAAGCAGGGTGACAATATACAGCCTTGACGTACTCCTTTTCTGTTGTTCCATGTCCAGTTCTAACTGTTGCTTCCTGACCTGCATATAGGTTTCTCAAGAGGCAGGTCAGGTGGTCTGGTATTCCCATCTCTTTCAGAATTTTCCACAGTTTATTGTGATCCACACAGTCAGAGCCTTTGGCATAGTCAATAAAGCAGAAGTAGATGTTTTTCTGGAACTCATGCTTTTCCGATGATCCAGTGGATGTTGGCAATTTGATCTCTGGTTCTTCTGCCTTTTCTAAATTCAGTTTGAATGTCTGGAAGTTCACAGTTCACATATTGTTGAAGCCTGGCTTGGAGAATTTTGAGCATTACTTTACTAGCATGTGAGATGAGTGCAATTGTGCAGTAATTTGAACATTCTTTCGCATTGCCCTTCTTTGGGATTGGAGTGAAAACTGACCTTTTCCAGTCCTGTGGCCACTGCTGAGTTTTTCTGGCATATGAGTGCAGCCCTTTCACGACATCATCTTTTAGGATTTGAAATGGCTCAACTGGAATTCCATCACCTCCACTAGCTTTGTTCATAGTGATGCTTCCTAAGGCCCACTTGACTTCACATTCCAGGATGTCTGGCTCTAGGTGAGTGATCACACCATTGTGGTTATCTGGGACATGAAGGTCTTTTGTATGGTTCTTCTTTGTATTCTTCCCACCTCTTCTTAATATCTTCTGCTTCTGTTAGGTCCATACCATTTCTGTCCTTTATTGTGCCCATCTTTGCATGAAATGTTCCCTTGGTATCTCTAATTTTCTTGAAGAGATCTCTAGTCTTTCCCATTCTATTGTTTTCCTCTATTTCTTTGCATTGATCACTGAGGAAGGCTTTCTTATCTCTTCTTGCTATTTTTTGGAACTCTGCATTCAAATAGATATAACTTTCCTTTTCTCCTTTGCCTTTAGCGTCTCTTCTTTTCTCAGCTATTTGTAAGGCCTCCTCAGACAACCGTTTTGCCTTTTTGCATTTCTTTTTCTTGAGGATGATCTTGGTCACAGCCTCCTGTATAATGTCATGAACCTTCGTCCGTAATTCTTCAGGCACTCTCTCTATCAGATCTAATCCCTTGAATCTATTTGTCACTTCCACTTTATAATCATTAGGGATTTGATTTAGGTCATACCTGAATGGTCTAATGGTTTTTCCTACTTTATTTATCAAGTAGAACAACATATTTATTTCTTTGAGGATTAAGGGGATGCAGGTAATCTGAGTCACACATTGCCAGGTCTCCTGCACAAGCTTGAGCAAACTTTCCTATGATTCCTATATGTAGTATTAAAAAACTCCACCTTTATCCACATTAAAAATTAAACTCAACTTTGATTTACGCTCCTGTAAGATACATATGTGTGGTGTATGTTTTCTGTAGGCTTTTATTATGTTCAAAAGTTGCTGTGGCCTGTTATTAAAATTAACTGGTTTATTTCAACATGAGGCAGAGGGGTTTGACTGATGTTAACATTTTGAGAAAAATTTATGGAAAACAGTTTTTAATTTGAAACGTTGGTGCAGCTGGTGTCAATTGTGAATCTCCTAGTAAAGCTCATGCATATTTTGTAGGGAAATTAGGACCCATTTGATTTGGAAGTTTAGGCAAGTCCGGTAGAACACTGATGGGAAGAAAGGATGCTTTGCGTTGGGAAGTAGAAGAAGAGTGAAATGGACAGGTGTTTTTTTATTTTTTGGCAAAATATGTAATTATAACAAAAATTTTAAAGAAAAAAGTGATAAATAAATTCTATACTTTCATAGCAATTGTTTTTGTATTTTGAAAGTGTTTTAGTCCTACCTTGCCAAGTTTCTGTCCATTATGCATTTTTGAAAGCATTGTCATGGTATAGATAGGGCATGTAAAATTGAATAGTCTGCGTTTTAACTGATGATGTGCTTGACATATGTTGATATTTCTATTTGGTCTCCATAACTAACTTTTGAAATTGTTTTGTAGTATTCTAGTAGGGGTTTCCTCTCAGTTTCTGCATCTGGCCAGTGACTTCCATTTTTCTCTCTGGTTGTCATCTCACAGCCCAGGGGCAGAGTCATGTGAAGTTTTGGTTTGGAATTTTCATAATAGTCACTTGTAGTTGATTTCTGCCACTGAAATGCTGTCACTGGGCATCTCACACCATCCGCAGGCTGGAGATTGGGGACTGAAGGAGGAGAAAAAGGACCGGAGTGTGGGAAGGAGAGAGAACTCACAGGAGGAGGGAGAGATGTCAGGGCCGTGAAGATGACTTCCTTTCTCATCCTCGCCTTGCAACTTTCTTCTCTTGACTTTCTCTTTTTGCCCACATTCAAGCTCTGTCTGTACTCATCATTGCTTGTTCTCTCACTGGTTCTGGTTCCTTCTTCACCTCTCTCTTCATGTCTCTCCCCTCAAGCTTGATGTAGTTCAGCGATTCTCAACTCCAACAATGCCTGCTTTTTAAATACATTTAAAAATTTCTCTTTTATTATTTAAAAATAAAATTTGTAGGTTATATAAGCTCAATATGCATAATTTAAAAAATAGGATGTTCTAATTGTAATATAGAGAATAAAAGGAAATCAGTTTAAAAGAAAATGATGCACACTTGCAAATGCTCAGGCCCAGCTGTACTAGAAGTGTTTATGAAGGAGACAGATGCTTGCACTTACAGATAATGAATATGCTTGGTTTTAACAGAAATAGCATTCAACTGGGTATTGTTGGCTCTCCCCATATTTGACAGTGTACATAAGGAGTAGAGAAACATATCTGCTTATCAAGTATCTCCAGCTCCTGCTTGTTAAATGCCAATATACCCCCTAATCATTGTGATGATCAAAACTTTACCTTAAAACCCTCTTTAAGGTATGGTACCATTTCCACTGAAAATCACTCTTGTAGTCAAAGGAAAACTGAATTCTGAGCTTCAGTACCTGGGCTTAAGTCCCATCTTTCCCTAGCTGTCTCTGGGTGAACAGGATCAGTGGGTTTTTCATAACTGCTGGCACTTGCTGATGGGTCTCTGGAAGAGGCTGCTCTAGTGGGAGTCAGTCTAGTAGGGAGACCCTCCTCCCTGATTTTTATAACAGGAACCACAATGTGCTTGGCCTGGCATGCCTGTATCACCACTTCTTTTAGAAAATGAGCCTTGTCTTCCCTTCAGTCAGAAGGTTCTGGAATCTGCCCCAGAATCTCAGATTCATAGTGCAGTAGAGGATTCCAACATAACACACTGACCTCAGAGCCACATGGTAGACGTGGCACCCGGCCTGGCCCAATCAGAGTGCTTCTCTGGGATCTTTCACATCAAAATTGATGGAGAGGAACTTTCTTTGACCTGGGCATGTTGTTGAAGTCCAGAAGCTTCTAGAAGTTGTAGTTTAAGCTTGTGGACAAAGCTGGCATGTGGAAGCAGAAATGGAGACATTGATTTCTGATAGTAATCTTTGAGGCTGATCAGTATCCCTGCTCTTTCCCTTCCTTGTCTAAAGTAGTTTGAATTGTGTCTCTGAGATGGGAAACCCTGGCTGACCCAACTGTATTTCCAAGCAGTCCTATCCTTATCCAGGGCTGCAGTGTGATGTAGTTCTTCTAGAATTGCACTGTTCCATATGATAGCCACTAGGCTTATGTAACTGTTTTTTAAGGGGCTATCCTAGTGGCTCAGTGGTAAAGAATCCACCTGCCAATGCAGGGGATGTGGGTTTGTTCCCTGGATTGGGAAGATCCCTTGGAGAAGGGAACACTACCCACTCCAGTATTCTTGCCTAGAGAATCCCCATGAACAAAGGAGCCTAGCAAGCTATAGTCCGTGGGGTTGCAAAGAGTCAGACATGACTGAGCAGCTTTCACTTACTTTTAGAGCAGTTTGAAGTTCACAAAAGAATTGAGAAGGTACAGAGATTTTCCATATACCTCCTCTAATGGGAATATATGGGAATATGTGTGTGTGTTTTCTTAAATGGCTGGACAGCTCAGGTCTAGAATACCTACCCCCAATCCTTTCCATCCCCATCAACTTCCCTAGGAATTCAGTCAACAGGTCAATTTTGTAGACTCCTATGCAAAAGAGTTCCTAGATGCAATTTATGAGTTTTGTTTCTGTATTGTTGTGTGAATTTTCACCGTCGGATTGAATGGATTTTGAAGAACACACACAGGCTCAGCTTCTAGTCCCTCACCAACACCTCAGTTCACAGTGATCAGCAGGGCCATGGCTTAACAATCCCAGCTAATGACACACCACTGGTTTCCAGCCAGTAGTTGGCAATATCTTTCTACAGGAAGAAAGAAGCCTGTAATCTCTGCCCTTCATGCCATTGGCATTTATTACTGCTTTTCAAAAAAGCAGTGACACAGATTAAGGAATCCAAGCTGCAGGTGCAGTTTCCACCATGTTTTAGTGAGATGTTGATGGAACAAGAGATTTTAAGGCTGTCAGCACCTCCAGTTTAGTCATTGAAAGTAATTGTGGGGTTCAGGGGTTCATGAGCATCAGAGATCCCTAAATTATAGTTTGACACCCCTCACAAATTAGGTCCCAATTAGCCCCTGAGAGGTTTGGTGGTATTTGAGAGAGGTGAATAGGCACATGTGCGCGTGCACACACACACACACACTCACACACACTCTCTCACACTCTCACACACATAGATATACAAATGTGGGTGATGTGTGTATGTATATTCCAAAATGTTTCTTATCCCTAGAAAGTGATCGAGGTCCTATGAATGGGCATGTATGGTCTAGATTCTGAGAAACTCACTTGTTTAGAGAATTCTTATTGCCTTTACTGGGGCCTCAGAGTTAGGCAGAGTGAACTAATCAACATATTTTTGGATGTTTAGGGGCTCCTGAGTGTAATAGTCCCTGCCAGAGATCTTAACTGCAGGACTCCTCAGGGCTACCAGTCTAGTAAAAAATGGGAAAATTCTGGAAGATTTTGTTGAAGAATCACAGTGCATTGAGAAGAACATGGAATACTGAGTTACAAGACCTGAATTTAATTCCTAGAAACCATCATTTACTAGCTACTGTGAGTTCAGGGAAGTTGGCCAGCATAGTTTCCTAACCTATAAATTAATAATGGTGTTAATAATGATAAAAATAATAATCCCCAACTTGTATGGTTGTTTTGAGGATTTAAGATGACATTTGTAAAAGCAATTTCATTAATAGAAATATTACTTTATAAATATTACTTAACTTCCTGGTTAAAAATACTTTGGCTAGGATTCCCTGGTAGCTCAGCTGATAAAGAATCTGCCTGCAATGCAGGAGATCCTGGTTCAATTCCTGGGTCAGGAAGATTCATTGGAACAGGGATAGGCTACCCACTCCAGTATTCTTGGGTTTCCCTTGTGGCTCAGCTGGTAAAGAATCTACAATGCAGTAGACCTGAGTTCGATCCCTGGGTTGGTAAGATCCCCTGGAGAAAGGAAAGGCTATCCACTCCAGTATTCTGGCCTGGAGAATTCCATGGACTGTATGGTCCATGGGGTTGCAAAGAGTCAGACATGACTGAGTGACTGTAACTTTTCACTTTCATAGGGAGTTGTTAGTTATAGCATAATGTACACATACTGTTCATGGGGTTCTCAAGGCAAGAATACTGAAGTGGTTTGCCAATTACTTCTCCAGTGGACCACATTCTGTCAGACCTCTCTACCATGACCCACCTGTCCTGGGTGGCCCCACATGGCATGGCTTAGTTTCACTGAGTTAGACAAGGCTGTGGTCCATGTGATCAGATTGGCTAGTTTTCTGTGATTATGGTTTCAGTGTGTCTGCCCTCTGATGCCCTCTCGCAACACCTACCGTCTTTCTTGGGTTTCTCTTACCTTGGACGAGGGGTATCTCTTCACGGCTGCTCCAGCAAAGTGCAGCTGCTGCTCCTTACCTTGGACGAGGGGTATCTCCTCACGGCCGCCCCTTCTGACCTTGAATGTGGAGTAGCTCCTCTCGGCCCACCTGCGCCCACGCAGCCACTGCTCCTTGGACGTGGGGTTGTTCTTTTCGGCCGCCTCCCCTGATCTTGGGCATGTGGTAGCTCCTCTCGGCCGCTGCCCCTAACCTCGGGCATGTCACCCTGCTTATTTAACTTATACGCAGAGTACATATGAGAAACGCTGGGCTGGAAGAAGCACAAGCTGGAATCAAGATTGCCGGGAGAAACATCAATAACCTCAGATATGCAGATGACACCACCCTTATGTCAGAAAGTGAAGAGGCACTTAAAAGCCTCTTGATGAAAGTGAAAGAGGAGAGTGAAAAAGTTGGCTTAAAGCTCAACATTCAGAAAACTAAAGTCATGGCATTTGGTCCCATCACTTCATGGGAAATAGATGAGGAAACAGTGGAAACAGTGTCAGACTTTATTTTTTGGAACTCCAAAATCACTGCAGACGGTGATTGCAGCCATGAAATTAAAAGATGCTTACTCCTTGGAAGCAAAGTTATGACCAACCGAGATAGCATATTCAAAAGCAGAGACATTACTTTGCCAACAAAGGTTCGTCTAGTCAAGGCTATGGTTTTTCCTGTGGTCATGTATGGGTGTGAGAGTTGGACTGTGAAGAAAGCTGAGTGCCAAAGAATTGATGCTTTTGAACCATGGTGTTGGAGAAGACTCTTGAGAGTCCCTTGGACTGCAAGGAGGTCCAACCAGTCCATCCTAAAGGAGATCAGTCCTGGGTGTTCTTTGGAAGGACTGATGCTAAAGCTGAAACTCCAATACCTTGGCTACCTCGTGTGAAGAGTTAACTCATTAGAAAAGACCCTGATGCTGGGAGGGATTGGGGGCAGGAGGAGAAGGGGACAACAGAGGATAAGATGGCTAGATTGCATCACCAACTCGATGGACATGAGTTTGAGTGAACTCCGGGAGTTGGTGATGGACAGGGAGGCCTGGTGTGCTGCGATTCATGGGGTCGCAAAGAGTCGGACACGACTAAGCGACTGAACTGACTGAATGTACACATATAGAGTGGCAATTTTCCAAAACATGAACGCAATCAAGTACATTAATAGTAAAATTCCACTGAGTATTTAATGTCTTTGGATTTTTCTGTAGGCATGTTAGAGTTTTGGCATGTGCTACAATTCTAAATTGCCATGCCAATTACCCCAAAAGATAAGGGAAAATAGGATGACCAGTTAAACTTGGGACAGAGACTTTTCTGTATAGTGTTTTAAAATGGACCCCTACTTTCCTATGATCGTCATAGATGTCCTAATGATAATTCTTAATTAAAACCTTTAGTATCAAAATTTTGCTTAGCAGATCCCAGTAATAATTGCTGTGTCAGGTTAGACCATAGAGACTGGTCTGTGTTGAACGATGGGTGAGAATGAGGGCTGAGATTTGGCTCAAGATTGCTTTACTTGACTTTTTCTCCTGCAATGGCTTATCAGCAGTTTGAAGGATGCACAGGATATAAGATCTGAATGGAGACTGGTCTCATTGCTTCCTTTGTATTTCAGGGAGTTGGCCCACAGTTTGGTCTTGGCCAACTTTGAAAAGTAGAAAGTCTGCCAGCTTGGAAAATAACAGAATCAAATAACCCTGGCATCCAGAAATATCTTATTTGGGTATACAGTGCAAAAATTTGCCCCACTCAGCAAGCAGAGTCTCCAAGGTCCAGGTTCTTGCTGGGCTAGCGCTGTGACAACATATCCTAGGCCAGGCCATGGTCTGTCTCATCCTTATAGGAATAGTCCTTTCAAAGGCTGCCACTGCGGACTTAGCATGTCCGAAATACATGGCTGGGTTCAGAGTGCTTTACACTCTGTTGTCCAGATGAAACAGAGAGAAACAGCACTAAACATGCCAGATTAGGGAGTCACTTCTTTGGATTTCCACCATCCTTTTTCAGTGATTCTGTTTTAAAGTTTAACTCCCCTTGAGAGGACACCTATGTGTTACTGTGAATTAGTTTTTACTTGTTCTATTAGATTTCTTCCATAACAAGAGCAAGGCAGTAATAAACACCCTGGGTGCCTGTGGGATGAAATGAGGTTTCAAAAGGAGGACATTCCCCTCTGAATAGCTTGTCAGCCTTTCAGGAAGGAGGGTTGGTTTATACGTGTGCCAGGCTTGTCAAAAGTGAATCAGGAATTCCTACTATACCCTAATTTTCATCAATGGCTACTCACACTGAGTATTGCTCTTTTCAAAGTGAGTTGGCAACTGGGACATTGACTAGAAGAACTATTAGCCAAAGAACTTCAGAGAAATGTATAAATCCACTCTGAATATTCATTGGAAGGGCTGATGCTGACCCTGAAGCTCCAATATTTTGGCCACATGATGTGAAGAGCCAACTCACTGGAAAAGACCCTAATGCTGGGAAAGATTGAATGCAGGAGAAGGGGATGACAGAGGACAAGATAGTTGGATTCCCTGCTTCCAACTCTTGGACATGAGGACATGAGGTTGAGCAAGCTCCAAGAGATGGTGAAGGACAGGGAAGCCTGTTGTGCTGCAGTCCACTGGGTCACAAAGAGCTGGACATGCCTGAGTGACTGAATAACAAGTAAACCCACTCTATCCACCCACCTATTTATCTTTTCATCCATCTATCTATTCCTTCACCCATAGGTTCAATCTACCCAATTAGTCATTTCACAAATATTTATCAAGTACTTGTTCTGTGCAGGACACTGGTTAATGCTATGAAGGAGATAGTCAGTTAGGTATGGACTCCACCATCAACAGATTTGTTAAGGGAGATAAAGCATATGCATATTAAACTTAAATAATCAGCGAACATTTATTTGTAATCCACTGCACATGAAACATCATATATATATTAAAAAGTTGAGGAAGACACTTTCTGCTTTCAAAAAGCTTACATTGTATGACTGCATTAGTCAAATGTCAAAATACTTATGATAAAAGGCATATTATGATACATGACATGCTGCTGTTGCTAAGTCGCTTCAGTCGTGTCCAACTCTGTGTGACCCCAGAGATGGTAGCCCACCAGGCTCCCCCGTCCCTGGGATTCTCCAGGCAAGAACACTGGAGTGGGTTGCCATTTCCTTCTCCAATGCATCAAAGTGAAAAGGGAAAGTGAAGTCGCTCAGTCATGTCCAACTCTAAGCGACCCCATGGACTGCCGCTTTCCAAGCTCCTCCGCCTATGGGAGGCAAGAGTACTGGAATGGGGTGCCATTGCCTTTGAGGCACAAAGGAAGTGTCTTGGAAATGAGAGAGGGAAGATCATATAATTAGTTGAGTGGTCTGAGGGGATAAGGAAAGTAAAACTCATGAAGAAAGCATATTTGAGCTGGGACCTGAAAGATGGACTAGGTTAGAAGAGATGGAAGCAGGGAATCACGAGGCATGTTTAAGAAAGACTGAGATATCCAGTCTCATGAAGTGTAAAATAACATGTAGGGGGGAGTAGAGGCGGGGGGCAACTTTGGAGTCAATAGAGAGCCACTGAAGGTTGTTCAGTGGGTGAGTGGTGTGAGAGAGGGGCTATGAACTGGGAAGATTAACTGGCAGCGGTTCACAAAAATGGGTTAGAAGAGACAGACAGGAGGTGGGGAGATCCTTCTAGGAAGCAATTAAAGTAATCCCCGGGGGAGTTGATGAATGTTTAAAGTGCAGTAGGAAGCAATTTTAGATTTAGGAACCTTGCAGAGTCTACTAATTAGGTAATACATTTCAATAATCATCTTTAAAAGAATAGCAAATATTTATCGAGCCCTTTTTATATGCCAGACAGGCTGCTAAGTGTGTTTTCTTGGTTAATTTTCACAGCAACACATTATGATAGGACTTTCACTGTCTGTATGTTACTGAAGAGGAAATAGTATTTTCTAGAGGCTAAGTCACTGGCTGAGGTAATTTAGCTTTAAATAGCAGAGCCTACATTGCAGTCGCTGTCAGCCGGCCTACAGAGCTCCAAACAAGCAGGCCGCTTGGTTTCCCCTGGTTACAGCCCAACAAGGCCTTTGCAAAACCTTTATACATATGATTTTATGCCTTAAATCAGAATAATAATGCTGCTGCTGCTGCTGCTAAGTCGCTTCAGTCGTGTCCGACTCTGTGTGACCCCATAGATGGCACCCCACCAGGCTCCCTCGTCCCTGGGATTCTCCAGGCAAGAACACTGGAGTGGGTTGCCATTTCCTTCTCCAATGCATGAAAGTGAAAAGGGAAAGTGAAGTCACTCAGTCGTGTCCGACTCTTAGCGACCCCATGGACTGCAACCTACCAGGCTCCTCCGTCCATGGGATTTTCCAGGCAAGAGTACTGGAGTGGGGTGCCATTGCCTTCTCCAAGAATAATAATGACCTGATACTAAATAAAGATAAGATCAATGGCATGTTCCATGTTAAATGAATATGTAAGATAATGGATGCTGTATTATTAATTTCTCTTTTTGTTCCCTGTTTGTAAAACTTGTCAGATTCATTCTTCTTTGCAGTTTCATCAAGACATTTGTAGTGCTTCCCTGGTGGCTCAGATGATAAAGACTGCCTGCAGTGCAGGAGACCTGGGTTTGATCCCTGGGTTGGAAAGATCTCCTGGAGAAGGAAATGACAACCCAGTCCAATATTCTTGCCTGGGAAATTCCACGGACAGAGGAGCCTGGTGGGCTAGAGTTCACAGGGTCACAAAGAGTCAGATGAGACTGTGCAACTAACACACACACACACACACACAACACTTGTGACTTTAAACTATGTTGTGGATAATAAGAATGATAAGAAATTATCTGCCCGTCCAGATCCTTGGTCGTTGTCCAGGATTCGATGCTTTTATCACTCTGAAGAATCCCCACAGCACAACCACTCTGGAGCCAGACTGCCCAGGCTTGCTCTCTGGCTCCGTCAATGACTAGCTGTGTACTCTTGGGCAAGTCGTTCAATTCCTGTATGCCTCAGTTTCCTCACTGCAGTTTCCTCATTACCCATTTACAGGGTAGTAGAGAGGATTATATGAGGTGTCTAGCAAGCCCTTTGAGCACAAAGTGAGGGCCGTGTAGGATAGTTATTGTCGCATCACTTGGGAATCATTCATTCCTGTGCCCTCCGATGCCTCTGGTTTCCTATCATTGCCTCTCCAGTCTACTTCCATCAACTCACACCCAGGTCCCAGTAACTTTTCTGTTGTTAAATGTCATAAGGGCCAGGTTTGAAGGCATCTTCCTTCACTTTTCCCAATGTTTTACAGTTAATATAGGAGGCAGTCAGTTTTAATTAGCAATAGTCTGGACACTGGAGTCAGAGTAGGTTCAAATTCTGGTTTTCTCATTTGCTCACTTATATAACCTTGAATGAGTTGCTCATCTTCCCTTTATTTGTTAAAGTTGTGCTAGTTGCTGTAACTGATAAACTTTCAAAGCACAGACCAGGTCCAGTAGAAGCTTATTCTAAAAGATAAAAAAGTCAGGTGCTCCTGAGAAGCAAGGTGATGCTGGCACCCAGCTTTTCCCTCTTCAGGAGGTGGTTTCTGAAGCTGCTGTGGAGAGGAGCGTGGAGGGTTCTATGAGGAGGTTTTGAGGGCCAGGAAGTAGAATTGTCTGTATCACCGTGGCCCACATTTCATTGTCTAGGATTTAGTCACATGGCCTCACAGGAGCCTGAGAAACTTTATCTGTTAGCGTAGGCATAACAGTGTGGCTTCCCATGCCACGAACTCTGCGACATGTTAAAACAGCCTGCACTTCTTGCACCACTCATGGGTTTGCAGGTTGGCTGTAGCCTGGCTGACCTGGGCTGGGCTTGTCTGGGTGGCTTGGGCTCGGGTACACTCGCTACATGTTCATGCTGGGGGTCCAGGCTCGAAGAGCAGCTGCCATCTGGAAGAACCTCATCTCATGGTGATGGCAAAACCATAGGAGGTGTATTCATTTTTTAGGGCTGTCTTAGCGAAAATACCACAAATTGGGTGGTGTAAAATAACTGAAATGTATTTACTCGTAGTTCTGGCGATTGGAAGTACAAAATCAAGGTGTCTGCAGGGCTAGGTTCCCTCTGAAGACTCTAGGAAAGAATCCTTCCTTGCCTCTTCCAGCTTCTGATGGCTCCAGGTATTCCTTGGCTTGTAGCAATGTAACTCCAACCTGTGCCTTTATTTTCTATGGCCTTCCTCTCTGTGTCTTTCTTGTTTCTTATAAGGATATTCTCCTTGGATTTCAAGTCTACCATATTTTAGTATGATCCCTTCTCAGTCCTTAATTACATCTACAAAGACTCTATTTCCATATAAGGTCACATTCTGAGGTTCTAGATGGACATGAATTGGGTGGAGAGGGACACTATTCAACTCACTGAAGGAGGACAAGACCAAACAGCTACATTACATCTGCTCATGATAGCCAAAGCCAGTCACATGGCTTAGCCCAACCCCACCTCTAGGGGGAGAAGTTCAAAGGGTGTGAACAGAGTGGGAGAAAAAGAAGTGGGCCAATAATTCAATCTACTTCAAAAGCATAGTCTGCCCTGGGTCTAGAAGAAGAGATTGTCTGGTGATCCTGTAACACTTCTTAACTCTCCGTATCCTCATCTGTAGTTTATCGAGAAGCACATGGTTGGTGTGATGTTTAAATACATGTAAGTTGCTTAGTATACCATACACATACCAAGCACTAAATTAATGTTAACTGTTATTGTCCATATAGAACTCCCATTCCTTTCCTCCCATCTGTTTTACTTTCCTTTATCATTTCTTATATCCCTCCCCTCCCCTTTGCTAATATCCACCAGCAAAGTAATTTCCATTTTGCATAATTCATATAAACCAGAAACGAAATTCTCCTGGTGGTGAATCCCGTTATGTTAGAATTTGGAATGAAAGAGTCTCAGTTATCAGGAGAGATAACACGTAGGACATTCCGTATGAAGATAGTGCGTAATGGTGAGCAGTAAACAAGGCAGGCCAGTGCTGTGACCTCCTGGAAGGGAGGCTGCTGTGGGAGGAAGGGTTGGATGAGGCTTTCACGAAAGCAGTGGGAGTGGGACAGGACCATTACCTTTGCAGAGCAGAAACGATCCAGCTCAGTTTTTGAAGCAAAGGCAAAAGCTGATCAGGTCAAGACAACACAGCAAAGGATGCTGCGTCATCACCCAGTGTGGCCTCTTGGCCGGGAGATAAGAACGGGTTCCCCGGGAGCAATTGCACTCTGTTTGGAATATGAGCTGTTCTATGCTAATGAGTCATATTGTATCATTTCCGGGAGTTGATGCCAGAGAAGGGACTGTTGTCGCATGCGGCCTTTTTATAAAAACTGTTTATTTGGTGGAGTCTTTATGTTTAACTTTTGTACCAGAATAATTGCTGAATGATGACTCACTTCCAACCTGCATGGCCTGCACGGACACAGCTAATGTGACAAGCTGTTGACGTTCACTGTTTTCATTTTAAGGAGCTAGTGTGCTGCTTCTGTTAAGGTCTCAGGGTTTCCTAAGACTTCTGGGAGCGCAGCCTTGCAAGCTTCACCCTAGGACAGGGTGTGACCTTCAAAGGACTGTGTGGACAGTTGGAGTGCTCAGGAAACTCGAACACTGCCAGTGGACTCAGGGACTCCCTTTGTGTCTGTTAGCTGTGGAAGATCTTTGTGATCTTGAAAACTTTAGAAAAGAAATCAATGGTTTCCATTAGTTGTATGATTACAAATTTCTGATGGTTTAAAGGTAAACTTTTATGTGAAAATACATGTGATTAGTCAAATGGGTTCCCCTGCAAAGCCAGGAGCCAGCTTTACTTTGTTCAACATACTGCTGTGCAAAACAGCACACACTTCGGGCTAAGAGAAGTGAGTGTGGGTCAAGAAGCACGAGTCTTTGGGTGAAGATTGAGAGGAGCTCCTAGACTCAGAGAGGGATGTGGTCTTGCCCAACAGAGGGCAGAGCAGTTGGGGGCCCTCCCAGGAAGCGTTGCATACAGGTCACCTGGAGAGTGAGGGATCGTACCCCTTCTCCCATTGACCTCTGGCTCCAGATGACCGCATGCTTCTTGGTCTCCTCTCTACTATTCATGAGCACGTGTAAGTGTGCATGCATATGTTTGTGTGTGTGTGTGGCAGGAAGTGGGGAGAGGCTAGGACACCAAGACACAGATGTCAGTGCTTCACTTACCCCTGTGCTCTGCCACTGTGCAAACAGCATCCAAACGCATGCATTTGGGTTGTCACTCAGACATGACTACATGGGCTCCTCACAGTCCACAGTCTTCATTAGCTTATGGGGTGGACACTGTCTATTGCGGACCAAAAAAGAGCCTTTTCAACCCCTTTCTTTCCTATTAACAGAAACCGATTTATTCAGGGAGCAGGTGGAATAGCAGGTTGATCTTGAGGAACATAGTCCCTTTGTCAGCATACAGGATAAAACATTGAAATCAGTTAAGGGAATTTTGTTCCTTTTGGTTAGTTAGTTTGGTCTAAGTATTTCCACATAACCAAGTTTTGATGAACTAGATGTTAAGTGGAAGTCTGCAGTGAATGGCCTTCTTTGGTAGGGTGGGTGTGGAGAAGAAAAAGCTTCATGAGATGAAGTCTTTCAATCTTTTCTTCTTTTCCTACATGGACCATGGATGTGATGCCTGGAGGTTTAGTAGCCATAGTGCAACCATGAGGTTAACAAAAAAGCACACTAACGAAGTTCAAGTAAAAAGACAAAAAGAACTTTCCTTGGTTTTCTTACCTCTAGACATTTTTTATGATTAGGTAAGGAAAGTGTCTCCCCACCTGAATAAATGTAATCCACTATTACTCTGTTTTTCTGATCCTTGTAGCCAAACACTTTGGCTTGATTTCACTATTGGCTATTTTTTCCCCCTAAACTCTGAAAAATGAGAAACTGTCCCAATGCAGGAAACAGGTGACAGTATTAGGGAAGAGAAGAAGGTGGTTCAGCCAAACGGTGGTCTCCCGTAACTCACCAAAATCTCGAGGTGCGACTCTCTGATTACAATACTTTGGTGGCAGATGAGACACTAAGTATGTGTAAGTGCATTGTGCTGAGTGGGGCTTTAGACTGGTGACAAGTAAAGGCTCCCTTAGAAAGGGAGCCTAGAAGTGACTCTCTTATTGGAAAAGTGGGAGAGGGTAGAAGAATCCGGAAACAGAGGAGAAGATGTGGTTATAGAGGAGATAAAAAGTTCTCATACTCTCAGCCTCCTTTCACCCTTCTGCTGGTTTCATATTAAATGTGGTCAGCTGTTGATGGGGTAGTGAGCCTGGGAAGCCAGGGGTGACCCAGAGCAGAGAACCCTTAGTCCCTAGGGCTGGTCATGAATGCCAGGGGAGATACTTTGGCAGACTGTGGCAGGACTTCCCATATTTAGTGACAGAATATATAAGATCTGGAACATGGTGACATGGGAGAAGGGCTGCCTGTCAGTCTTATATACCACCCACAGAATTAGTATCGTTACATATTATTCTGTGTATGTGTAAACCTACATAACACTAGCATCAATACTGTTATTCACGGATTGGACCCAGATGCCTTGAATGATCAGGCAGTTTATGTAAATAAGAGAAACACATGCCTCATTTAAGAGGAACAGGGATTACTAACCTCTAGCCCAGTGTTGCCAGAACTTCTAAGTTTTCTGGAGGACCTGAAGAAAATACTGATTTTTATATGATTCCTCTAATTTTAGAAGTTGGCAGTGAAGTCCAACTTTTAAAAATGCTGTGTCATTGAGCAATTATTAGGGTCCGTGGTTGGTGGGTCAGCAGTGAACAACCTTGGTGCCATATAGTAACTCTACAAAGCTGTTGTTATTTAGTCATTAGTTGTGTCTGACTCTTCGGTGACCCCATAGACCAGAGCCCACCAGATTCCTCTGTCCATGGGATTTCCCAGACAAGAATATGGAGTGGGTTGCCATTTCCTTCTTCAGTGGATCTTCTTGACGTAGGGATTAAACTCATGTCTCCTGCATTGGCAGGTGGGTTCTTTACCACTGAGCCACCAGGGAAGCCCAACTCTCCAAGGTACTGGTTTTGAAAAATATTTTCTTATTGAAGTATAGTTGACTTACAATGTTGTGTTAATTTCTACTGTATAGTAAAGTTATTCAGTTCTATATGCATGTATGTTCCTTTTCATATTCTTTTTCATTATGGTTTAGCACAGGATATTGAATATAGTTCCCTGTGCTACACAGTAGGACCTTGTTGCTTACCCACTCTATGTATAATACTTTGCATCTGCTGATCCTGAACTCCCAGTCCATCCCTCCCCAAGTCTCCCTCCTGCTTAGCAACCACAGGTCTGTTCTCTGTGTCTGTGGATCTGTTTCATAGATAAACTCATTTGTGTCATATTTTAGATTCCATATATAAGTGATATCATATGGTATTTGTTTATTTCACTTAGTATGATAATCTCTGAGTAATACACCATCATCTACACATCTTTATCTGTTCCTCTATTGACGGACATTTAGGTTGTGTCCATGTCTTGGCTATTGTGAGCAGTATTGCTATGAACACAGGAGTGCGTGTATCTTTCTGAATTATAGTTTTGTCAAGATATATGCCCAGGAGTGAAATTGCTAGATCATGTGGCAACTCTGTTTTTAACTTTTTGCGGAACCTCTATACCATTTTCCATAGTGGTTACGCCAATTTACATTGCCATCAACAGTGTAGGAGGGTTCCCTTTTCTCCACATCCTCTCTAGCATTTTTTGTTTGTAGATTTTTTGGTGATGGCCATTCTGACTGGTGTGAGGTGATACCGCATTGCAGTTTTGATTTGCATTTTTCTCTAACAATTATCAGTGTTGAACATCCTTTTCATGTGCCTACTGGCCTGCTGTATGTCTTTTTGTCCCCATTACTGTTGATGGAAATAGGCCCACAGGTACTGGAAGGAATGGGATACAGACCCAGAGAGAGAGGTGGGGAAGTTCTACATAATAAAGCTATTTTCATTAACAAATAAAAATTGGAATTCAGAAATTTATATATTGAGAACAAATCAGGTCTTCTTAAAATACTTTTTGATGGAGCAATTGGTATGCAAAGACAGTGTATGGACAAGTATGTAAAAGAATCATAAAATATCTATGATAACATGATAACAAGGGACATGATATAAAAAAATGGACATCTCAATGAAGATGATGCAAAATAAGGAAGATATAAACAGGTGAAAGAGGACTAAACAGGATGAGGCATGTCCTGTTTTCCATAGTATTTGAGTTATCCAGTTCTTTAGAAAGAGAATGTTGATGTCAGAATACCTTCAGAGTCTATGTAGAGTCCCTCATCTGTCCACTTAGCAGGGCCCACTTTCTCTGTCTTAGGCTTTTTTGGAGACAAATGAAGAAAGTGGAGAAAGAGGACTTACTACAGGTTGCTTAGGGTATTTGGAGGAGCGCAGAGTTGGTGAAAGGGGGGCTTTTAAATATTGCTGTAGTCTCTGGTTACATCCCACCCCTAACCAGTAATGTTAGAGAATGTCAGCAACTTCTTTCAGCAACTTGTGATATAATCTTTTAAATGTTGTCTTGACTCAGTTTTGAGGCCCTGGCTAGAGGCCAGTCAGTTCTCCTTCTTAGGCAGGAGGTTAAGTCCACACTCTAACCATTTCTCTTATTGGGCTCACAGTCTGAGCCCTAATCACCTCATGGCCAGGTACCAGAAAATCAGGGACAGTCCCTGTGCCCCAGAGCCCACTGAAATTATTCAAACTAGCTAATCCTGTTTACCCTGCCTCACCTGCTCTTTCCTGCAGAAGCCATAATGAAGGCTCTTGCCCACTCTCCCCCGCTCTTCCTTGGCCTAGTGATTGACCCAGCAGGCCCCCTGTAGCCTGATGTGTGCGCCCTCTCTTGGGATCTGTGAGTATAATAAACTATCTTTTCACTGGCTGTCCCCTCTTGATCTGTTGGCCTTACCATACCTGAATAATAATAAAACCTATCAAAATAAGCATATGGACCCTCTGGGCATCTTGCCTCTGGGATAGTAGCTTTATAAGTTTTAGGCCAAAGGGTAGAAAAAAAGAAAGTATCACCTTGACTGTGGGTATCATGCAACTTTGCTTGCTTGTGACGTTCTGGATGGCACCTAGGGTACCAGGGAGGAGGTGTGGATTGGGTACTTTGGTTGGAGTGGGAGAACTTTGTCCTTCAGAACCCACTTTCAGTTCTTATGTGGGAGATCAAACAGTTGGTTTCAAGATCTTTATAAAGTAGGATTTTTTTTCCCTCTTGATGGGCTTTATTAAAGATACATTAGTACAGGGACTTCTCTGGAGGTACAATGGTTGAGAATCCACCTCCCAGTTCAGGGGACACTGGTTCCATACCTGATCAGGGAACTAAGATCCCACACGCCATGGGGCAAGTAAGCCTGAGAACTTCAGCTAGAAGCCTGGGCGCCACAGCTAGAGAAAAGCCAGTGTGTTGCAATGAAGAGCCTGCACGCCCAACACAGTGAATAAAAAAAGGATATATTAGTACAAGAACCAGTATCAACCATTGTAGTATGTTAAGGTATTTCTTTCTTGACCTTTTCTATGCATTACTTTTTTCAAAAAATTATTTATTTTTGGCTGTGCTGGGTCTTTGCTGCTGCCCGTGGGCTTTCTCTAATTGCAGTGAGCGGAGCTGTTCTCTGGTTGCACTGCACGGGCTTCTCATTGTGGTGGCTTCTCTTGCTGCTGAGCACCGGCTCAGTAGTTGTGGTGTGTGGGTTTTAGTTGCTTGAGGCATGTGAGGTCTTCCCTGATCAGGGATCAAGCCTATGTCTCCAGCATTGGCAGGCGGATTTTTTTTTTTTTTTTTTAACCACTGAGCCATCAAGGAAGCCCTAATTTTTTTTACAGAGACTGTAATATTTATTCTATATATATGTGTGTGTGTGTATATATATATATAAATATCTGTACATATATATGTTTGTATAATGCTATCATTTCATATAATATTCAGTTCAGTTCGGTCACTCAGTCGTGTCCGACTCTTTGTGACCCCATGAACCGCAGCAAGCCAAGCCTCCCTGTCCATCATATAATATTAGAACTTAAATGTATCATAAAGAATCCACCATTGCAATTTATTTATACTAATAATTTTAACTACTTTATGGTATTTTATTTTATGGATATACCATAATTTACTCAGTGATTCTGTCATTTTGAGTTTTTTCATCAAATTAATGTGTTAATGAGCATCTTTGTGCAAAAATCCATCTACCCTTGGGACTATTTTCTTAGAATAGATTCTTTAAATTAAAATTACTGAGTCAAAAGTTATTAATATATTTTATCTTTTTATGTACATTGCTTAAATCTGCATCCTATCTTATGGTTTGTCAACAGAAAAAATATATTCCACATTTCATAACATTTAAAAATTAAGGAAGAATTAAAGGTAGAATGTTAAAAATTGAAAATGAAATTACATTCATATATTATGTTGTGGAATGAAATTTGGGAACTATATGTCTAGAAAATAAGATTTCTGAACCATGCCTACTGAATCAAAATGTCTTGGAACAAGACACAGTAACTTGCATTTAAAACAAACTCTGCAAATTATTTGTATGTTTGCTGAAGGTCACTTTCTTTTACCGGTGAGAATTAGAGACAGATTGTATGTCTTGCCCAGGGACACAAACTCCTGGGTTATAATATGGATGGTTTTGAGCACACCTCGAAAAGGTTAAGCCAGCAGCCAACTGAGAGTCGTTAATTCCTGCAGTCTCTTGCTCATTAGAGCTGTCTCCTGACCTAACCTGCTATGATTAAGGGTCAGGAGATGGTTCCATTACAATCTCTTTTTAACTTGGGATTGTCAGTCAACTTATTTTTGCCTCACTCAATAGAGGAAGCCTATTTATTAAGCCATTAGTCAATTTGCTCTTTTTAAAGACAGCTAATGTCCTGTGTCCTTTTCTAGTGCTTACACCTCCATTTTCCTATTTGGAAGCGTATTGTCATGACCTGGCATTTGATTCAGTAATTTGGAGGAAATTAAAAAGGGTTTGGGGATGGGGAAGAGTGGCAGTCCGTTTCAGAGTGAAGGTCATGCTGAGACTCCTAAGATGGGTCTCATCATCCTGGTTGTCTTGGGAGGGTGGGAGAAGACTTCAGTTAGCAAGCATATTTGAGGACATGACTTACATTTCTGAAGTCCCATCTTTGGACCCTAATCAGAGAAGTTTCTGGAAAATTCATGACAGAAAAGGGCATAGTTCCTAGATGTTAATTTGCAGGAATGCCAGGTTTTTGGAGACATTTTAGCATTAAAAAAAATCTATGATGATAATATTTTCTTTTGAATGACACACACACCTATATCCTCCATTGCATCTCAATTTTTAGGAAGGGTCAGGGAGAAGCTACTAAACACTTATGGAATGGTGATGACAGCCATTTACTGAGGATGCAGAGGGCTGTGTGGCCAGGTGTCAGATGACTCGCTTCTCTACCTCATCTCTGCCCTTTGTTAGATCTGTGATCCACGTCAGATGAAGTGGAAGAAACTGGATTGCCTCTCTTTGGTATGAATTGCCCGCCAAATATTTCTTCTTATTCTATTTCCAATCTTCTGGGCACTTAACCTACTTGCTATACATCTCTCTCTTGCCTTTTACTCCTCAGATTCTACCACGTTGTGGAAGAAAAAGAAATGATGAAGATGAATACCAGTTCCATGAGTCTACTCTAATAACTAAAGTTCTTAATGTAAATATGAACATTTACATCTGGCAATGGTTATTTTCAAAAGGAGAATTCCTACTTTTAGTGCAGTTGTAATGTCAACTGATAACATTTTAATCTCTCTGCCTACAAGCACATAAACAAGAATGAGCATTTATGTAACATCTCTGGAAATTTTTTTTAAACATGCATAGAGTGTACAATTAATGCATAGAACTCATTAGTTCTAAATTCTAAAGAAAAACACAGCAAAATGATTGTTAATAAATGCTTCATTACTCTTTGTAACTTCTAAGCAAAATGATTAGTTTGGACCAAATTAATGAGCCTACAAATTTTAATTTTTGTATAATCTGTGTACCCATTAGTACATTGGGATTTATTTAATATTATTTAAACCATGTGTGCACCAAGTTTTATAGTGGAGGGCACAATCTTAAGTTATAATGTTCCAATGGGAACATACAAGCTGCTTTACAAAGATGTGCTTTGCAATGACCTGCCTTATTCTAATTCCCTTTATAATGATCTACTTTGCTACACTTTTTAAAGGGATTTACTAGTGAGCAGAACAATAAAAAACCTCATAGGCTTTGAAAAATTTAATCTGTCACTCATTGAAAGCCCTACCTTTGGTATGTTCATCTTTCCACATCAGTTGCTATAATTTCTTTCAGAATATAATTATATATCCGGGTTATTTCACTCCTATTTTCCTTACTTGTTTCAGGAAAATAAAATTTTTTTTTAACATAATGACATTCAAAACTACTGAAGGAAATCAATTTGGGGGAAGACATTATGAAAGTACATAGTAAGGAAATATAATCTTTTCAACTTAATTAAGTCCATGTGTATTTTCAAAAGATAAAAGAATTTCACATCATAAAGGAAAATAAATGTAACTCTAAGAGTAGTGTATTTTTTCCCTTCCAGATGGTTTGTTGACTATGCTTAGTATGTATTTGATCTTTGATGTTTTCCCAAAGTCTGAGCCAAAGTGAATATTGTCAAAGACCATCCTCTTGAATGAATACATGGCTCCTTGCAGTACTCCTTTAGTGCAACAAACATGTGTTCATTCCCTCTGCGTGCAGGGTGTGATACAAGATGAGAGGTGCTTTCTTTCGAGAGAAAAGGACACAACAAGAACATAAGCAATAACAGTGTCATTGGCAAACAGTGGTTTCTTCCGTTCTTTCTTGAAGGAAAGAATTCAGTGGGGAGGCATATTTTTTTATTAAGTTTTATTAAGCAGAGCAAAAGTACACTCCTAAGAAAGGTTGAGAGTGGGCCGTGTGGAAACCAGCAGCAGTCCTGCAATGGGTAGGGTTGGGTTTTTTAGAGCAGTGGTCACTCCCTGTGTCCTGTGTCATTTGTCTGACAAGTTGATTGACAGCTTTAGGTTATATAACTTCTCCTAGTGCACAGGTGCTTACTCATAAGCAGCCAAGTGAAGAGGGTGTGTAAAAAGCATGCTGCTGCTGCTGCTAAGTCGCTTCAGTCGTGTCCGACTCTGTTCGACCTCAGAGACGGCAGCCCACCAGGCTCCCCCGTCCCTGAGATTCTCCAGGCAAGAACACTGGAGTGGGTTGCCATTTCCTTCTCCAATGCAGGAAAGTGAAAAGTGAAAGTGAGGTCGCTGAGTCTTGTCCGACTCTTAGAGACCCCATGGACTACAGCCTACCAGGCTCCTCCGCCCATGGGACTTTCCAGGCAAGAACACTGGAGTGGGGTGCCATAATTTATTATAATTAGGGCATGATGAACCCCAGGCTAACTTGAGTCACCTTTTAGGTCTTGTTGTGTCTGGGCCAACCTGTGCTGGTGGTTTTATCTTGCTTGATCCTGATATGGCTGGAAACTTAGCTTTGGACCTTGACCACGGGAGGGAGGATCTTTGGGCAGGCTCTGACCACCAGTGTCCAGGTGTGGGAGGAAAAGGTGAACCATCCAGGAGGGGCGGGACCCATTTATGTTTAACTAGCTACTTAACAATACTACTACTACTACTAAGTCGCTTCAGTCGTGTCCGACTCTGTGTGACCCCATAGATGGCAGCCCAACAGGCTCCCCATCCCTGGGATTCTCCAGGCAAGAACACTGGAGTGGGTTGCCATTTCCTTCTCCAATGCATGAAAGTGAAAAGTGAAAATGAAGACGTTCAGTCATGTCCGACTCTTAGCGACCCCATGGACTGCAGCCTACCAGTTTCCTCCATCCATGGGATTTTCTAGGCAAGAGTACTGGAGTGGGGTGACATCGCCTTCTCCGATAGGGCGATACAAAGCTGATGCTGGGTCTGTGCGTGCTTAGTCCTTCAGTTGTGTCCGACTCTTTGCGACCCCATGGACCATGGCCTGCCAAGATCCTCTGTCCATGGGATTCTCCAGGCAAGAATACTGGAGTGGGTTGCTATTTCCTTCTCCAGCTGGGTCTGTAACAAGTACTATTTTTCATAATGCAGGGAACATTGAGCTAGTTTCTGTGTCCCAAGTGAGAATAAGAAGACATGGTCTCTGTCCTTAAGGGTCTTAAAGTCTAGTCGGGGTATTGGGAGAAAGAGAATGAGAGCAAGAGAGAGAGAGTAAAAGGAATTAAATACAGAAATCAATATAATTACAAACCATGGCAAGTGCTATAAACTAACAGGGTGCCATATTGTACATGGTGGTCTGGTTTGTGGTTCCGTATCTCTGAGGATATGACATGTAAGCCAAGATGAAGCATGATATATCAGTCAAGGTCCTGGTGCATGCTAATAATAATGTCTGGGAGAACTTAACACAAGCACTCTTTACAAAGGCGTGGGTGAGTGTAGAAAAGTCAGAAGGGATGGTGCAGCATCTCCGGGATGGTAACATTGGACCATCCCCTCCCTAGGGCTGAAAGCGTGACGAGGCAGATTCAGAACCCACGAGCAAAGAGCCTCAGGACAGGAGCTGGGAGCTCCGACTGAAGAACTCTTTACTCTGGAATGAACCTGCAGGGAATGAGCCGAGGAGGTAAATGATGCAGCCTCGCTCACTTCCCTCCCTCCTATTCCTGCTGGGGCCTCCTGTTCGATGAGCCCGAGTGCTTCCCAGGTGGTGCTAGCGGTAAAGAACCCGACTGCCAGTGCAGGAGATGTGAGAGATGTGGGTTCGATCCCTGGGTCAGGAAGATCTTCCCCTGGAGGAAGAGGGCACAGCAACCCACTCCAGTATTCTTGCCTGGAGAATCCTATGGACAGAGGAGCCTGGTGGGCTACAATCCATGGGTCACAAACAGTTGAACACCACTGAAGCAACTTAGCATGCATGCATGAAGGGAAGCCAGGGGTCAAGGTAGTTAGGCCCAGACAGCTTACCTTGTTGTGGCAGAGAGCAGAATGGACAAGGGTGGAGGTGGGTCTGGAGGGGAGAGGAACTGTCTAATGGAGATGAATAGGACACTGTGCATTTCTAGGGACAGAGATAGAGTAGGGGGCTGGAGTGTGAGGTGGAGGCAGGCAGAGAGACGATGCACAAAGGCTGGGCGGTGACATCCAGCAGCAGGAAGAAACGGTCCTCCCAAATGGCCAGTGGGCAGCTGAGTGTGGATGTCAGCTTGGATTCTGGTCTGTATCCAGGGAACAGTGGGAAGAGACTGGAGAGGTTTTCATGAGGTGGGAAGTGGCAGGAGAGAGGAGGAACCTGATGAAATTCCTGCTGGCTGAGCTGTAGGAGGGACAGGCAGACGCCAGAGTTCCAAGGCTGTCACAGTTGCTTTACAGCGGTCCTATATTTTATATTTCAATATGCTGTACATGGGGCTTCCCTGGTGGCTCAGATGGTAAATAATCCACCTGCAGTGCGGGAGACCTGGGTTCAATCCCTGGGTCAGGAAGACCCCCTGGAGGAGGGCATGGCAACCTACTGCAGTATTCCTGCCTGGAGAATCCCCATGGACAGAGGAGCTGGACAGGCTACAGTCCATGGGGTCTCAAAGAGTCGAACATAACTGAGCGACTAAGCACAGCACAGCATGCTGTACATGTGACTCTTTAAATTGCTCTTGTTAATATATATATAAATAACTTTCCAGCTAATACCTGGAATAGCTGGGTAATATTTTGTTACATATGTAAATGTCTTCTTTAATCTTATTGAAGGACATTTAGGTATGACCAATTTTTCTCTTCTGTGTAGCATTTCAGTGAATGTTCTCAGATCTGAAGAACAGATTCCTAGAGGGGAATGCTGGGTGTGTGCATGTGGCCTTTTTATAGGTACTGCCAAAGTGCCCTTGAAAAGGGCTGTACTGGTTTTCACTTGGGAGGAATATTTCTAGCTGACGGAAATTGCATATTTTTTCATAAACTAGAAAATTACACCTCACTTACAAAAATATGTTTTAACTTTTTTCCAAAACCAAATGCTAACTATTCACTTCACATTACCTTATATATGTGTCCCTATCTAGTTAATATCTGTTGTTTAGTCTCTAAATTGTGTCCTATTCTTTTTGACCCCATGGACTGTAGCCCTCCAGGCTTCTCTGTCCATGGGATTTTCCAGGCAAGGATACTGGAGTCGGTTGTCACTTCCATCTCCAGGGGAACATCCCAACCCAGGGATTCAACCTGCAGTCTCCTGCATTGGCAGCTGGATTCTTTACCACTGAGCCACCAGAGAAGGCCAAGTTAATATGACCTCTGAGGTATATTCTTTTCTTTCTCTCCTCTCCTCCCTCCCTTCCTACTTCCCTTCTTTCTCACTCCTCTTTTTAATAAAATAACTTGAAAAATAGTAAACAATTAAAATGTTACTTGATTTTTGTTAAAATCTATATATATCCAACTTTAAAGTTTAGATGTGATTATATTACAGCCTTAAAATTGTTGATGGAAAATATTAACATGAAACATTTAGACTATATCACAGATTGGAATAAATTCCAATGGGGAATTTTTAGTTTTTTTCTTTTTGATGGACTATATTAATTTTTTCAGATAAATTAATATTTTGTCAGTAACCAATAAATGTTTGAGTGGGTTAAGACAAAACAAACAGAAAACAGCTAAACAAAAACCCCGTGAAACTTACAGAAACACCCCAGAACTTTTTTTAAAAATAATTTTATTTATTTATTTACATATTTCTTTCTTTAATTTTTTGGCTGTGTGGGTCTTTTTTGCTGTGTGGGTTTTTCTCTAGTTCTTTGTTGCAGTGCTCAGGCTTCTCACTGTGGTGTCTTCTCTCGTTGCAGAGCACAGGCTCTAGGGTGCACAGGCTTCAGTAGCTGTGGCACGTGGGCTCAGTACCTGAGGTTCCTGGGCTCTAGAGCACAGGCTCCGTAGTTGTGGTGCACAGGCTTAGTTGCTGTGTGGCATCTGGGATCTTCCCGGATCACGTATCGGACCTGTGTCTCCTGCATTGGCAGGCAGGAGAGCCACCTTATTTACCACTGAACCACCAGTGGTAAAGCCCCCTAGAACTGATTTATTTATGTTGGATACTTTTGAATTATAAATGAAAAACGCAATATGCTTGTATTATTTCATTAATCATTGTTTTCGTTGTTCAGTCGCTTGGTCGTGTCTGACTCTTTGCGACCCCCATGGACTGTAGCACACCAGGCTTCCCTGTCCTTAACCATCTCCTGGAATTTGCTCAAACTGAATCGATGATGCCATCCAACCATCTTATCTTCCATTGTCCTCTTCTCCTCCTGTATTCAATCTTTCCCAGCATCAGGGTCTTTGCTAATGGGTCGGTTCTTTGCATCAGGTGGCCAAAGTATTGAAGATTAAGCTTCAGCATCAGTCCTTCCAATGAATATTCAGGACTGATTTCCTTTAGGATTGATTGGTTTGATCTCCTTGCGGTCCAAGGAACTCTCAAGAGCCTTCTCCAACACCACAGTTCAAAAGCATCAATTCTTCAGCACTCAGCCTTCTTTTTTTTTCCTTTTTTAAAAAATTTATTTTAATTGGAGGCGAATTACTTTACAATATTGTGGTGGTTTTTGCCATACATTCACATGAATCAGCCATGGGTGTACATGTGTTCCCCATCCTGAACCTCCCTCCCACCTCCCTCCCCATCCCATCCCTCTGGGTCATCCCAGTGCACCAGCCCTGAGCACCCTATATCATGCATTGAACCTGGACTGGCAATTCATTTCACATATGATATTATACATGTTTCAATGCTATTCTCTCAAATCATCCCATCCTCGCCTTCTCCCACATAGTCCAAAAGTCTGTTCTTTACATCTGTGTCTCTTTTGCTGTCTTGTATATAGGGTCATTGTTACCATCTTTCTAAATTCCATATATATACATTAATATACTGTATTGGTGTTTTTCTTTCTGATTTACTTCACTCTGTATAATAGGCTCCAGTTTCATCCACCTCATTAGAACTCATTCAAATGCATTCTTTTTAATAGCTGAGAAATATTCCATTGTGTATATGTACCACAACTTTCTTATCCATTCGTCTACTGATGGGCATCTAGGTTGCTTCCGTGTCCTGGCTATTGTAAACAGCACTCAGCCTTCTTTATGGTCCAACTCTCACATCCATACATGACTATTGGAATATGACCACATCCATACATGATTACTGGTATATGATAATCATAGTTGCAGGATATCGAAAGGAAGAGGAAAAGAAAAAAACTGTAGTGATTTCTTGAGTAGGAGGATATGTTAGTCATTTGGTTGTAAGCGACAGAACTTAAGCCATCTGGCACTAGGCACAAAAAGGAATTTGTTCATCACATCACTAGAACACACAGAGGAGAAATGGCCACAGGCACCTGGGCTTCCCTGATGGCTCAGTTGTAAAGAATCCACCTGTAATGCAGGAGACCCCAGTTTTATTCCTGAGTCAGGAAGATCTGCTGGAGAAGGGATAGGCTATCCACTCCAGCATTCTGGGGCTTCCCTTGTGGCTCAGCTGGTAAAGAATCTGCCTGCCATGCAAGAAACCTGGGTTTGATTCCTGGGTTGGGAAGATCCCCTGGAGAAGGGAAAGGCTACCCACTTCAGTATTCTGGCCTGGAGAATTCCATAGTCTGTATAGTCTATGGGGTCGCAAAGAGCTGGACACAACTGAGCGACTTTCACTCACCTGATCTAAGCACCAAGTGATGCTGGCAGATTTTGCTTCCCCCTTCCTCATCCTTTCCTCTCCCTCATATTTTAGCTCCGTTGTTCTCAATGTTTCTCTCTAGTTGTGTGTCAGGCAAGGTGGCTGCCAGCCGTCCAGGACAGGATTGTTGAATTTAGTGCCCCTGAGAGGAAGGTAGCAGCTTCTTGCAAAGAAGGCAAGGATGAGTCTGAGTACACAATCAGCCAGCTTAGTGCTAATATTAAGAAGCAGCTTAACCTCTCTGAAATATACCATTTCTATACTCTTAAAAGATTTGTGGATTGAGATGAACGTTGGAGTAAAGTCCAGAACACATTGCCGTGCATAAGGCAGGCGTCCAATAAATGGTAGTTCAGAACAGGAGAGACTTGGAAGGTGGTGTACTTTGGAAGGGAAAGCGGTGCATTCGGTGGTGTTAGTAATGTCTGAGGTGCCCATGGGGGACTTAGAAAGGAATGTCTAGCAAGGAACAAGGATCTAGAACTTGGGTAACATTTCTGAGAGGTGGTGGTTAGCATCAGAGGAGTTTGTTACAGATTTTAAGGTCTTTTTGTTTTGCCAAACAAACCCCAGCTCCTCATAATTACGGATGAGGACTTTGTACTGGGAAGAGCTGACTGTGGTAGTGATGCCCTGGAGGTGGGTTGTAAGAGTTTCCGACTGGGGACACTTCTGCCAAAACAGGATTGTGTTCTTCAATTGTTCTCTCAGGAGATTCTGCCCATTTTTGTTCTCTTAGGAGAGTCTGCCCTAGAGCGTGAGTTGTTCCTTTTTCCTGTTGCTATTTTTATCCATTGGATAGTGCGAGGTTTTCTAAACTCTCTCTTCATTGCTTTGCTTAAAAATAATTCACTCCATTCTTCTTTCCAAGTAGTATGTGAGGTCACACAGGTGAACATTACACAGAGCAACGTGACAGATTAAGACAATTCCTTATGGAATGTCTATCAATTGGGTAGATAGATATGGAATATCTATCTGCAGGGTTCTGGAGGAATCTGTGACCTTCAGAGGGGACAGTCAGCCCCTGACACTCGTTGGGAGAATGCAGGACAGAGAAGACAACCATGGATATAAATGAGTGTAATGTCTTGTTTATGATGTAAACGGCTGATTCTAAGGAGTCATTTGTAGACTTTGCGTACTTTTGATGATCATAAGGTACGTACAATGATTCTGGTAGGAGGGTCGTGGCATTCCTGGTTTTAAAATAACAGGAAAACTGGGATGTAAAGGTAAGGTGATTCAGGTTCTTGTCTCAACATTTCAAGTAACTAGAAATATTACCTTGGACAAGTTACTACTTTTCTTTATCTATAAAATGAGATGTTTGGATTCCATAGTTCCATAGTTCTGTGAATCATTAGTGAATGTGGATAACCTAGATGATTTAAGATGTGGAATCTGAGAAACACCACCATAAGAAGATGAAGTTCAGACTCTATCTGGGAAGTGCAAAGACGTTTATAACTTCCACTGCTATGGCACTTCTATTCTTGAATTTCATGTAGCTATTTCTTTGTTTATCTAAGAAGAGTGATTTTGCAATAACCCTCTTTTTGGACAGGATCAAAGTTCAACTCAGGAAATCCCAGAGATTGTCTATTAATTTGCTTTCTATTTTTAACCACACTTCACTCCAGAGAATAATATTTTCTTCAGTGTTTCAGTGGAGCTATAGAAACAGAATTTAGCAGTGAAACATATTTTTCCAAAACCCGACAGTCCCCTAGTGAGCACCTACCCTGCAGGGCATGACCAAGTTCAAAATGTGGAACTCTGAGAGTGTAAAATTTTCATCTGTGGTTAATTATTGCTGTATGTATCCAAATTCCTGAAGTCAGATGGTTTGTGTTAGGACATTACATTTTCATGTCCAGTAAATATTTGTATGCACATCCCTTGAATGTGTGGAGCAAACAGAATGATTTCCAACTTCCTGTAAATTGAGCTTATTTTGAATTTGAAAATGCTTACAGAGGAGAAAAAGCATCCAGGCAAATGACAAGGTTCAGTTTGTGTTCACCTTCCCAAGGATTTACTGGAGCAAAGCTGAGAGCAGAAGGTGTAGGGTCTGGATATGAAACTAGAGAGTCCTTGGTTGGGCAAAATTTTCATTAGCTTCAGTCTATTCCCTTATTGGAATGTGAAAATATCTTTTGAGCAAAGTCCAGCCCAATTTTATTAGTTTGGCAGACCATTTCACCCTAATGAAAAATGAACAAAATGTGCACTTTTTAACATCCAAGACATTTTACCACTAGACCATGAATTTATTTGGAAAATTTATATTTCTTGGATGAGATACATCTTATGAACTTGGGAGATCTCACAGGCTCAAATGTAGAATTTGCAGTTGCTCATCTTATATCTATTGATATTATTGTAGGGCTTCTCAAACCATTTTTGGGGGGGAGGTCATCATTAAATGCTTCTTACAGATTTTAATTGAAAAGTTTAAGAGAAAGCCATGATTTCCAGGGAATTATAAAGTAAACATTTAAAAATATTATAAAAAGTTAAGTAGGAATTTAGAGTAATTAGGAGTGAATTTGAAGAGCAGGGGAATGAAGAACTAGTCACTTACATAGCAATAAGAAGAAAAGTAGAAAGTGAAAAGCTTCTCTGTGGCCTTAAGTTTCATTGAGAACAGCACTGCAGTGGGCGCTTGCTGCTGCTGCTGCTGCTGCTAAGTCGCTTCAGTCGGGACCGACTCTGTGCGACCCCAGAGACGGCAGCCCACCAGGCTCCCCCGTCCCTGGGATTCTCCAGGCAAGAACTCTGGAGTGGGTTGCCATTTCCTTCTCCAATGCATGAAAATGAAAGTGAAAGTGAAAGTGAAGTCACTCAGTTATGTCCGACTCTTAGTGACCCCATAGACTGCAGCCCACCAGGCTCCTCCGTCCATGGGATTTTCCAGGCAAGAGTACTGGAGTGGGGTGCCATTGCCTTCTCTGCAGGGGTGCTTAGGTCTGAAAAAACAAGTTTTACTTGATCATAAGGCACTAAGTTTAAACTTTTAGCTGGAGCCACAAATGGCCCTAAATTAATAGGAGTTTGTTTCCCTGTGTGCTAATGTGTATGTTAGGGGGTCGGGGAGTAGAGGGAAGCTTTGGGAAGATGCACATACAAGGAACTAATTAGAATGCAAAATAGTGAAAATCTGGTAACTTGAGTGACAAATGTATTGATGAGAGGCAGAGGGAGGAGTTCATGATGGTTTGGGCTTAAGCAATTGAGGAAGTTTCCATGGGGAAGTGCAATATATCAGGGCCTTAAAGAATGAGTAATTTTTGATAAATACAGGCAAATTAACAATAGCAATGACAGAAACTAAACTCTTTTCAATATATCATCTTTTAAATCTCACAAAAGCTCTAAGAGGTACATTTAATTATTGTCCCTATTTATAAGTGAAGAAATTGAGGTAGATATAACTTGACCAATATCACACTTGAATGCAAGTGCACTTGAATTCAGACATTTTGCTTCAAGCAAATGTGCTTTTTTAAAAAGAGAAGGGGAAAAAAAATAAATAAAAAGAGAAGGGCAGTCTTGAAGGAGGAGAAGCCTTGAGTTAATAATAAATGAGTGGATTTTGGAGAAATTGCAAGGCTCTGTGTAGCCTAAGTATAGGATGTTTGGGGAAACAAAGTTGAGTTAGATGGCAGAGCCTTGAATAGCATTTCAAGGATTTTTTTCTTCCAGGCAATGGGGAGACATTATGCAATTTTAGATTAGCAATTTTAGATAAGTCTGGAGATGGCCTGAAGCGTGGTTAGAAAAGGGAGAGATTAGAGGTCAGGGGAACAGTTGCAAAGCAACCGTGGTGCTGTGATGGCAGATGAAAACCAAGGTGAGGTTACTGGAACCGGCAGGGGAAGATGTGGGAGACATTGTGGGAAGTGGAACTGGCTGGATACTGTAAATGCCTGTGTCTCGGAGTGAGGAAAGAGAGTTTTAGTTTCCACTATTTGGAATATTTGTTGTTGTTGTTTAGTTGTTAGTGTCTAACTCTTTGTGACCCCGTGGACTGCAGCACGCCAGGCTTCCCTCTCCTTCACCATTTCCTGGAGTTTGCTCAAACTCATGTCCATTGAGTCGGTGCTGCCATCCAACCATCTCATCCTCTGTCGTCCCCTTCTCCTCCTGCCTTCAGTCTTTCCTAGTATCAGAGTCTTTTCCAATGAGTCAGCTCTTCGTATCAGGTGGCCAAATTGTTGGAACTTCAGCTTTAGCCAATAGTTCTTCTAGTGAATATTCAGGGTTGATTTCCTTTAGGATTGACTGGTTTGATCTCCTTGCAGTCCAAGGGACTCTCAAGAGTTTTCTCCAACACCACAGTTCGAAGGCATCAATTCTTTGGTGCTCAGCCTTCTTTATGGTCCAACTCTCACATTCATACATGACTACTGGAAAAACCATAGCTTTGACTAGACAGACCTTTGTCAGTAATGTAACATCTCTGTTTTTTAATATGCTATCTAGGTTGGTCATAGCTTTTCTTCCAAGGAGCAAGCATCTTTTAATTTCATGGTTGCAGTCATCATCTGCAGTGATTTTGGAGCCCAAGAAAATAAAATTTGTCACTGTTTCCATTGTTTCCCCATCTATTTGCCATGAGGTGATGGGACTGGATGCCATGATCTTCGTTTTCTGAATGCTGAGTTTTAAGGCAGCTTTTTAACTCTCCTCTTTCACTTTCATCAAGAGGTTCTTTAGTTCCTCTTCACTTTCTGCTGTAAGGGTGGTGTCATCTGCATATCTGAGGTTATTGATATTTCTCCCGGCAATCTTGATTCCAGCTTGTGCTTCATCCACCCTGGCATTTTGCATGATGTATGCTGCATATAAATTAAATATATTGACAGGGGTGACAATATATAGCCTTGAGGTACTCCTTTCTCAATTTTGAACCAGAATATCATGATGCATTTGATGCAATTGATCTAAGAAGTTCAGCAACAAGAACCCAAGAGGAATACTGTGCATTAGCTTAGAAGCATGTTGAATTTGAGGGGCCATGTAATATCCAGATAGAGATGTCCAATGAGAATATGGAAAATCTTTGTCCAGGACAAGGTAAGAAGATTGGGCAGGCACACATAGACGTAGGAGCTGAAATCTTAGAACAGAAATAGGATAAAAGAGAGGAAGACATAGGCTAAATCTCTAAAGAATACTCCATTTTGAAGAAGTAGGTGTATGAATAGTGTGTGTTAGTTACTCAGTTGTGTCCAACTCTTTGCGACCCCATGAACTGTAGCCCACCAGGCTCCTCTGTCCATGGGATTCTCCAGGCAAGAATACCGGAGTGGGTGCCATTTCCTTCTCAGGGCATCTTCCCAAGTGAGGGGTCAAACCTGGGTCTCCTACATTGTAGGCAGATTCTTTACCATTTGAGTCACCAGGGAAGCTGCATCATGATGAACAGAAATCAGTAGAAAAAGACTTAAAATACATGGTCAAGAAAGGCTTTCTCTAGATTATCCTGAATTCCAAAGGAGTGAGTTTCAGAAGGGAAAAATCATCATGAATGAGAGTCAGGTGTATAGAATACATTCTGAGAAAAGACCATTGGATCAAAACAGTGTTTCTCAAATCTTGTGTCAGGGCACCCTTCCTATTAAAAATTATTAAGGGTGTCGTCTTGGTCATCTTGGGCTTCTATCACAAAATTCCATCAGCTTTGCAGCTTAAACTATTGTAAAACTGTTTCTTACGTTTCTGGAGGCTGTGAAATCCTAGACCAAGATGCCAGCACATTTAGGTCCTGTTGTTGTAGACAGACTCCTTCCATTTGGGTCCTCACATGGCAGAGAGAAAGAGGGTTCTGCACCCTCTTCTTTTTCTTATAGGGACACTAATCCCATCATAGGGACCCTACCTTCATGATCCCATTTAAATTTAATTACTTCCCACAGGCACCACTTCCAATACCATAACATCAAGAGTTAAGGCATCAGCATACAGATTTGGGGGCATATAACAGAACCCCAGAGTTTCATTTATGTGGGTTTTATCTATTGATATTTAACTATATTGGAAATGAAAATGGAGAAAAAGTAAAGCAATTAATTAGTTAAAAAACAATAAGAACTTATTGCATGTTGCTGCAAAATAAATATAAAAACAACTCTATTTTACAAAGCAAAATTAAGGACAGAAATGGTATCCTTTTCCGTATTTTGCACGTCTCTTTTGTGTCTGGTTTAATAAAAGACAAATGGCTTTTCATAACTGCTTCTGCATTCACTCTGTTGCATGTTGCACGTTATGGAACCTCTAGAAAATGCAACTGTGTGCTCAAAAGACAACACAAGTAACAAAGCACCCACCGTCTTGTCCAGTTAGCCCTCTGCATCTCCGACCCAACAGTGCTGTTTCAGGTTCTTGTTCGTTTCCCTTGTTGGGTTTCATGCAGTTTGTAATTATTTCATTTCCTTTCCCCGAGTTTGTTTGTTTTTGTTCAGCTGGTCCTCTTTGACTGTAAATTCCACAAGGGGAGGGACTGCATCATAGATCTGCCTTGTCCATCACCATTTCACAGTGACTCCCCTTCCGTATATGCTCAGTGTAAAATGATCGAATGCATGAAATTAATGGACTAAAGCAGATACAGCTAAGGGAGAGTTGAGTATACCAGCTGGTGAGTGTCAGTGAGGAGGTTAGGAGGAGCTACAGGGGTGTTGAGAGAGGATTTTCCTGATGTTGTAGGATGGCCAATAAGAATCCATCGCTGGACACAAAGTCCTGATGCCCCTCTGCTCATGCCATGGCTAAGTCTGTGTAAGGAGAGCACCAGAAGGGGAGGGCAGAGTCACAGAGGCATGGCAGAATTTTCATGGTGAGAGAGCCTTTCTCTCCCCTCCTTGTGATGGTGGATGACCTGGGGCTGCTCCAACCACCCTCCTAGGTCCAAGGAAACCACTCAGATGTGAGTGTGTTTGTGAGAAAGAAAGATCAGCCTCCGGCTCCCTGAGTGGATGCTTGCTGAGGAGCAACTTGCAGCCACCATTGACACAGAGGAGAGTGTGCTGAGGGGGCTTGGGGGAGAGCATGCCCTATGTCCCCAGGTGAAGGGAAGGGGTGTTCTTGAATCTGAGACTGATGCTGCTTCTCATCTGGAGACTTCTGAGTCTGATAGCCCCACGAAAGGAGTCTGGACAGGCACGATGGGAAGGAACTGGGGCATAATTTCTTGGGGGAACGGAAAACATGGATGAGGAATGCTTCTCACCACTCTGAGCCCTGCAGAGGCTTCCAGAGGGACGTCGGTGATTCATGTAACTCCACAGGAAGGAGCACAGAGGTTCAAGAGTCAGGTTATGCTTGCACAACCAGCTGAGAGGAGGAACCACCTGACTGTTGTGAGGAGGGGCTGGGTTGAAGCTGAACAATGCCTGAGAGAAACACATATATGCATACATACATACACACATTTGTAAACACACACACATCACATACACACACATAGGCAAACACACATACATACATATACATACACATACACACGTTGTTTTGATCAAAACCACCATACCAGTAGACGGAACCACACTAAAGCAGAGCAGAATGGCGGCACTGGTCTCCACCAACAGGCTGTCAGCTGAGGCGAACTCTTCTCCCTGCGTCTCCTAGCCCTGAACTCTGACAGGACTGGCTTCAGAAGGGAGAGGTGGGGAGGGATGAGATGACTTCCCCCATCCCCTTCAAGGGGATTTGAGGGAGAGAGGGGGCAAAGGGCCTGATCTCACCTTCTTCTTGACCAAGTTCCCTGAACCCTGATATGGAGAAGGTTTTGAATCCAATGTGGGATTGGAGTTTTAAACAGAGTTGGACTTTTAATCATTTCAAGTGAACAAAAAAGATGATGTGTATGAAATATGAAGTGTGGTTGAACGCAGAAACTAGAGAAAAAAAAAACTGTTTTGTCTTAGTTTCTAGTTGAATTAAGATGCCTTAAGGATCCACTTATAATTTGTTCCCTTTCAGGTTGTATGGGCTTCTATGTGCCCCGTGGGCAGGGAAAATCCATGTTTTAGTAATCTTGCATCTTGGCATCAATTAGTGGTGCCTTTCATGTGGTGGAAAACCTGTAGGTACTTGTTATATTGAGTGCACATTTCTGTTCCAGGAAGCCAAGAACACAGTAGGCTCGGTGGGAGGGTAGTATGTATTCCTTTAGCCTTGACCTCCCTTAATAGCAGACCCATGTGTGACGCAGTGAAAGGCAAACAGCCCTGATGACCAGTTCCCTATTAGTTTTATTCTTTATGCTTTTGAATGTTTCCTTCTTCTGATGTAACAGTAAGAATAATCAGGTCAAAGAGGACAAACAAGTGAGGTCAAGTTGGGAAACACACACATGCCTGCTCATAGCACCATATTTTAAGAAAAGAAACTTATCAGGAAGATGGAAGGGCAAGTGGAGAGAGTGGGTTTAGAGTGGACTATTGACTGAGAAAGTCAGTGCTTGTTCTATCTCTTTAGGTATAAAATGGGGACGATATGGTCCTTTTCATGAATTTTACTGTAGAATTATACTACATGTTTAATAACCCAGAGGATGTATTTACAGATAAACTTGGCAGTGATAGTTTTAAAATAGCCTTCCTGTTGCTGGAAATCATCACAGACATGTTTAGATAAGAAGGGCTACAAATGGTCCGGTAAACAGCTTTTCAATGTGATATTTCCAAATCTCATGACCGATTAGAGAGGACTGATGCAATCTAACAGCCTCCTCTGAGCTCCAGACCCCACGGAAAGATAAGCTCATAGTAGAGTGGAAGAGTACTTAACCCCCTGGCTGAGGACAGGGGCTGAAGTGTTGGATTTTGGAGATATATTGACTGTTGCATAATGGGGGGGAGATGACTGTGACCAGATCCTTCCTTCATTTTCTGCCTCAGCACTAGAAGGCTTGATAGCAGCTTGGTTCGTGCCTGAGTGAGGCAGACCCAGACAGCGGCGTCCTTTAAATCGAGCCAGAATTTAAAGTAAAGGCAAGAGAAGATGTCATCAACTAGAAGCTATTTCATTTAGGACTAGGGTGGTCAGAGAAAATAAAGATTCTCAGGAAAATTGGAACTTCAGGTAGACAACAAAAAAATGTTTAGTGTAAGTACGTCCCAGACAACATTTAGGACATACTTATACTAAAAAATGTTTATCTGAATTTAAATTGAACTGAATATCCTGTTTTTATTTGACAAATCTGACAACTTTACTTGGGAGTGAGTCTCATCAGTGAGAAGTTGTTTTTCTCTTTTCTTAATTCAAACCAGGATCTGGTCAAGAGTAACAGGAAAACTGAATTCAAAGATTTGGGTTGGTCCTGAAGAATTTCTGTGTGTACCAAGCTGAGAACAGGCAGGTTTGCAGAAAGAGGGTGACCCTGATTTTGCTTTTATAGATGTAATTTTTTATTGTCATAAAATATACATAACATAAAATTTACCATTTTACTCATTTTAAGTACACAATCCATTGGTATTAAATGCATTCACATTATTGAACAACCGTCATCACTATCCACCCCCAGAACTTTTCTTTCTCCCCAGTCTAAAGCTCTGTACTCATTAAACAATAATGCTGTGTTTTCCGCCCCCATCCCCACCCCGCCATTTCTGGCAACCACCATTCTACTTTCCTCTCTCTCAGTGTGAGTATTTCAGAGACCTCATATAATTGGAATAATATAATACTTGTCTTGTCTCTGACTTATTTTATTTAGTGTAATGTCTTCAGGGTTCATCCAAGTTGTAGCATGCATCCTTTTTAAGCTGAGTAGTATTCCATTGTGTGCATATATCAGATTTTATTCCGGTCATCTGCCAATGGACATGTAGGTTATTTCCGTATTTTAGTTATTGTCACTCCGCTATGAACTTTGGTGTGCAAATATCTGTTCAAGTCCCTGCTTTCATATTTTGACATCTGCCTAGAAGTGGCATTGCTGGCCCATGCTGTAGTTGTGTTGTTAATTTTCTGAGGAATCCCCATGCTGTCTTCTATAGCAGTTGCACTGTCTTAGATACCCACTAGCCATGTGTAGGAGAAGGAAATGCACCCCACTCCAGTACTCTTGCCTAGAGAATTCCGTGGACAGAGGAGCCTGGTGGGCTGCTGTCCATGGGGTTGCCCAGAGTCGGACACGACTGAAGCGACTTAGCTTGCATGCATGCATTGGGGAAGGAAATGGCAACCCACTCCAGTATTCTTGCCTGGAGAATCCCAGGGATGGGGGAGCCTGGTGGGGTGCTGTCTATGGGGTCGCACAGAGTCGGACACGACTGAAGTGACTTAGCAGCAGCAGCAGCTGTGTGTGAGGGTCTAATTTCCCCACATTCCTACCAGTTCTTTTCTTTTCCTCCTCTCCCTCCTTCTCCCCCTTTTCCTCCTCTTTCTTCTTTTGCTAATAGCTGTCTTGATGGGTGTGTGTAGTTGCAATTTTTTTCCCCACTATGCAACCCACTTCAGTACCCATAGCCTGGGGGCACAGAGGCCAGGCAATAATTTGGGGTCATACTGTGCTCTGACTTTGGGTACTTTGAGATAGACATAATTTTTAAGGATGGTTTGTTATTTCTCCTATTTGTTTAAACAAGAATAGTTCATTCTTTCTTGCTCTGGAGTCACAGTGACTTTTGCCACTGACATAAAATTATGTATATATTGCACAAGATAGGTCTAAATGTTTGGGTACAGATTTCCCAGTGGGGCTTTTAAACTAGCCCTGGAAGTACTATTAAAAGAGGAGTTCTAGAAATGTTTCAAACAATGATATTATAGCAGGACATGGCGTGGATTTCTTTATGCAAGTTCTGGTTTGTTTGCTGAAACACAGGCTCACACTCAAATATAATGATTTTGTAGTCATATCTCATAGACCCATACTTGAGGGGTCTGGATAGACTCTGGGAATCTGGACCTAGACTCTTTCCCTGGATATTATTTCTCAAGATATTCTGAATGTTCAGTAATAACATGCAGGATGGCAGTATCAGAAAAGGAGTGGGCTGAATTCAAGGTTGAGATCGAAGTTGCTTTTCTTAAGTCTAATTATTAACCACCTTTCAGAAAATAGAGGGTGACTGTTCCTATGGCAACAAGAGCCTTAAAGCAAGAAAGCGTTCACGGCCTGACATTTTTAGCCAACTCTTTACTGATCCAGTTTGCTGGGGAGGAACCAAGACTCAGGGTCAAATGTAGCCCCAACAGAGAACTTTACCTCATAGCTCTCCTTTTCCCATAGTTCTTCAAAAGACATAAATCTGGGGCTGGCTATGTTGCTTGTCCCCAAGACCACTTCCCCAACATCCTGGTGTGTGTGTGTTTCTGTATCTATTCATATTCTATCTGCCTTACTCATTTCTCAGCAAATCCAGATTCATTTTCTTCACAGTTGTCAATGAATCATTCAAAATGTACTTTTAGCTCAGAATTGAATAATGCCTTAGGAATAAAGCAGATTCTGTTGTTAAATGTCTCCTGAGCAGGACTTTTGGATTGCTTGTTAAGTGCAGGCCACATTTTTCTTAGCTGTTCTTTCTTTTCTTTTAACAATGTTTTTCATGGATGCACTCTTTCGAATTTGTTAGTTTTGTTTTCATTGGAACCAATAGCACTTCTAATGGTTGTTTCTTTACTTGTAAGTGAACAATCTGAGTGGCCCGCTTGCAGGTTCCCCAGTTACAAATACCATGTTATTTTTAGTTCCTTCAGCCCTACTCAATCAATGTAATCTTAAATTACATGTGGGGTTGGACTCATCATTTGCTTTTACTGTGAATGCCACAAACAGACAATGATATGAGTAATCGAACATTCAGCATACATGGACATGTTTTTACTGTTGAATCAAGCAGACTTTATGCCTGAATTAATCTTCTGTTTCAGGGCTAGACCTAACAGGCACTCACTCAGTAAGTACCATCAATGGTGCAGGGCCATCATAAATGATTGTCAGTGACTCTATGTTTATCCAGAAATGTTAATCATGAGTTTTTTTTCCTGAAACCATGTACATATGAAAGTTGATATGTGCAAAATGAAATGCATGTAACATCTTTCTCTCTTTCCCTTTCTTCCTGCCTTCCATAACACATACATGCTCCAGAAGCACTTTCTTTTCTGATAAAGACAAAGATCTTGAGTTTGACTTTTCAGATGTTAGGTTTTTCTTGACCAGAGGAGTAGGAAGGAAAGCCTAAAGCCCTAATCCTGTGTCCAGTTGAGGGATGGGAACACATCACACAGTGTTTCCCCTCACTTCCATTCTAAACTCTCATGGTTTTGTCTCAAAGACAAGACTGAAATTTTAAAGTGAACTGAATGGAATCTTAAAACACAGACATAAATCCATTTTCATGACTGTATGTGATGGAAATCAGCCTGGGGTATCATTTCAGGAACCTACTGGCCAGCAGGAGATGGTTTGCCAATGAAGTTTGTAGGAGTTACTGGAAACAGACTGTATCATGCTTACATCTAGAGCACTGAGACTGTTTACCAATCTTTCATTTTCTGGGTTCACCATCCCGCACCTGAAAAATCTCTGAGTGGAATATCTGGTTATCTGTTATTGGCCCACCAACCCTGAAGGACTAACTCCAGTGCTTGCAGAACACTCAGCCATGGAAACGCTGTGATAAAGCATTGCTGATATGTTAACAGCCTCTGATTCTGAGAAACAAACCTCAACTTATTATGCTTGCCAAGCAAGAGAGCCCTGACTTTAGGAGTGCAGTCTCCCCAAGTAGTGTTGAGCAGAGCTTATATATGTTGCTAGGAAAGCACAGACGATTCTAATTAACAGAAGTGGCGACAAGAATACTGCCTGCCTCCTAGAGCAGAGCGGGGTTGCCTTAACACACTCAGCATTCCATCTGTCTTAGGTTAAAACGGGTTTATTTTGGCCTGGAAGTTCCTGATTTGATTTCAAACAGTAAGGTTTCTCAGAATGATATCTTTGATCCTGATGTGATTTAAAGAACAAGATTCGTAAGGTTATGTCCTACATGCTTGCTGGCAGAGCTGTTCTATAGTTTTATTCAGTGGGGGTTGGTGTGCAGGAAAGGCAGAGGGAGCCAGCAGCCGTGGGTGGTGGTAGAAAGTAGAGGAAAACGTGTTGAAAATAGATCCTGGATCCTTCTATATTTTCACTGAAATGCTCAGGAGAGCAGTGTAGGGGCATCAGAAATGTCACTGGAAGGGGGAGCTATTGGTGTGCATTTAGCTGAAATGAAGTGCAAAGTTTTTGATTGGAGTAGTTTGTAGGATAGCAAGTTTAAGAATTTGGGTTCCAAACGAACTTATGATTACCAGCGGGGGAAGGATGAGGGGAAGTGATAGTTAGGGAGTTTGGGATGGACATATACACGTTGCTGTATTTAAGATGGATAACCCACAAGGACCTACTGTATAGCACTGGGAACCCTGCTCACTGTTATATGTCAGTCTTGTTGGGATGGGAGTTTAAGGGAGAATGGATACATGTATATCTATGGCTGAGTCCCTTCCCTGTTGAAACTATCGCAGCATTGTTAATTGGCTACACTCCAATATAAAATAAAAAATTTAAAAAAAAGAATTTGGGTCTCATACTAATTAACTATATGACCTTGGGAAAATTACTCAACCATTTAAAACCTAGTTTACCTCATTTGCAAAAGAAGAATATAATTGTCCCAATTGTGTAAGATGGTTTGGAGGACTTAACTGGCTTGCAAAATGCTTATCACATTGAAGGCATATGGTTGACGACTCAATTGAGTTAGACTTTATCATATTTTCAGCGTCACTTTTGAACACTCATATTTCTTGTCCATCTGAAAACTACTTTTCTAAAGACTTGACTTGCCTTTATTTTTAATTCTGGGCTCATGCTCGTTTCTTTTCAATCTATCATATCTGCTTTAGCATGCCAAGCCTCCTACACAGCATTTTGGAAGTGAATAAAGAACAAATCCAAGTGTTTCACTCATAGCTTCTTGGGCGTTCCTTAGATTGAGTTATGGCTGGTCATTTCTTGTCTTTTTTAAAAAAATCATCATCTTATGGTTCTTTAATGGCATAACTTTCCAAGTTGGTTTTTGGTGTCAAAGAATTAAGAGCTCCCTTATGTTTGGACCCATGAAGACTTGGCTGCTTTTGTGTTTGCTAACTCTTGACTCTATCAACCCACGGAGGATTGACATATGTTAATTTGGTATTAAATCATATTGTGTCTTCACTGTCCATCTGTTTCCCTGATTGATCTATTTATTGTTGAACATCACAGTGTGCCAGGAATTTTACTATGTTTCAGGGCTGTGGTGTAGATGCAATGGAGATGGTCCCTCCTTTCATGGAGCATAGGGTCCAGCAGGGACTGGACACATCAACAATGAATCACTAATGTAGTAGTACCCTGAAGGGGACTGCAGAAGGCTGTGGGGTCTCCTAAACTAGCCTGAGAGAGGGGCTTAGGAGGGCCTCCCTTGAAGGAAGTGATACTGATGTGAGATCTGATAAAGTGGCTCCAGTGAGAAGTAGGTGAACATTCCAGGAGAAACAGCACCATATTCAGAGACCTGGACATGGGAAAGATCTTGCAGCACTTGAGGAACTGGAGTAAAACTAATGATGGAGAGGAAAGAGTGGGGGTCTTGAGTCCTGAGGCGGGGCTTCAACCTTATGAAGGATTCATTCTTTTGGGAGCTTCTTTGATGTCTTTCTGATGTTAAGTGGTTACATAGTCTAGACGGTTGCTAAGTTCAGCGATGATAGTGTATTTGGAACCTCATTAAACAGCAATGTTTTATTGCTCTTTGGTGATTAATGAAATCTTGTCTCTGGCCAAGTAAACATATTCTTAGCACAATGTGTTTTAAATCAAGTCAAGAAGACAGAAGTACAAGTGCTGGTGAATACCTCAAGTTAATCCATAGAGAGAAGAACATGGAGCTAGAGCATGTTTCGTTTGTTTGAGCAGTCTCATCTGCTCTTCTGTGTTAGTTATCCTGTCTCTTCTACTTTCAACTTTCTCAGTTTTGTCTAAATGTTGTCAAACAGAGCAAACCAAAAGTCCAACAATAGATACTGCTTCAAAGCTGTGGAACTCATGGCAACCTCAGTGCTTCAGTAGTTAAACTTTTCCTTTCAATTCCGGTAGTTATAATTATCTCTAGTGTCAGCAAGGGTGATGAGGAGTCACAATTTCCAAGACCAAACTCTCAAGGTGTGTGAAACTAGGATACTACATAAAAAGGGATTCTAGACTTTTTATTGATACATATATATATATATACTTTCTTTTAACAGCAGCAGAAATCAGTTTATTCTATATGTGAAAAAGGAAAATTACCATTAAGAGATAATAAGCTCCATTTATCCCTTGACAAAAATTTATATTGTTTGTGCTTATCCCTTCTAGGGGATCAGGACTCTATCTTTGGACTTTTAGAAGGGTGGGCAAACATATTAGACTTTCTGTGAAAGTGTTATAATAACTAGCACCTTTAAATTCAAAACATTTTGCTGCTGATATCCATCTAAGAAGTGTTTCCCCAAGAGGGGCTTCAAGTCTGCCTGCTCTGGAATTATCCATAGAGCTTAATTAGAAAATAAGATTTCCTGACCCCACAATGAAACTGTCAAATCTGAATCTATAGAGCAGGGAGAGGAAGAATTGGATAAAGTCTAACCTTCTATTTTATGTAGAATTTAAAAACTTATTAGCTAAAACTCCTAAACCTTAAGAATAAAATGATGTAGAAAATCAATAAACATAAAATATATTTATATTCTGGGCTTCCCTTGTAGCTCAGTCAGTAAAGAACCTGCCTGCAATGCAGGAGACCCGGCTTCGATCCCTGGGTCTGGATGATCCACTGGAGAAGGAAATGGCAACCCATCCCACCATTCTTGCCTGGAGAATCCCATAGACAGAGGAGTCTGGCAGGCTACAGTCCCTGGGGTCACAAGAGTCAGACATGACTTAGTGACCAAACCGCCAACCACCACCACCATATTTATAAAAATATAATACTCTATAGAATATCTGATATATACTTTTAATTTTAATCTACTCATCATACCTAAAGAGTTTTACCTATGGATTTTTTTGATCTTATTTAAAAAGCAGAACAATTTTTTATTTTCTCATTTTCCTTGTTATTATGGCTTGTATGTCTTCTTAGATACACCCATAACTTAAAAGTGAACATTTAATTTCAAAATACATGGGGTTTTAGAAGTAACCTTGACATTAATTTTTCATTTTAATATTAATTTATCATTTAAATACTTTCTTCCCTGCAATCACCCTCTGTGTTTTTTTTTCAGTCTTCTGACTTTATGGAGGTTTTTCAAGAGCTAAGTCAAAGATCTCTCTTAGTAAATGTCACACTGAACTTGAAAATATGTGGATTATTTTCAAATATCTTTTGATATTGATTTCTAACATAATTCCATAGTGGTAAGAGAACAGACTCAATACCTTTGGACCATAAAATGTTTGCACCTGTTTTACATCCCTGGATGTATTCCAGTGTTTCCTGATTTATAGTCTATGGTATAGACTGTAGAAGTTGTATCCTGAGGTTGTGTGAAAACTGTATAAGTCTTAATTATGTTGAATTGGTTCACAGTGCTTTTCAGGTCTATGATATCCTACTTTCCTGTCTACTCATTCTATTAATTTTTGAGAGTTTGATATTGAAACTCCAACTAAAAATCTTAATTTATCTACTTAAAAAACAATTGTAATCTATAGTGGAACTACATGTAACTTTGTTCTGTGTTTTCCAAGTCTCCTATAAATGTGTTATCGTACTTTAATAATTTAAAAATAGAATAATAAAAGTATTAAAAACCAGAACTTTTTTTTTCTTAGCAAGAAAACTACTGGTTCCCAGTTGCCCAGTCCCATTCTTCTTAGGGAATCAAAATTCAAGCCCAGATTTCTCAGTGAATTTTCCAGTATGTGTATAGCTCTCACTCTAGGTATTTCAAGACATTTGACAGCTTTGTAACTTGTGTATTTATAGGCTTCTTTTCCTAACATTTACACTATTTTGGAGGAGGGGTCAGATAGACGCAACCAGAAAGTTAAGTCCCTTGGACAGCAAGGAGATCCAACGAGTCAATCCCAAAGGAAATCAATCCTGAATATTCATTAGAAGGACTGATGCTGAAGCTCTAATACTTTGGCCATCTGATGCAAACAGCCAACTCATTGGAAAAGACCCTGATGAAGGGAAAGATTGAGGACAGGAGGAGAAAGAGGCAACAGAGGATGAGATGGTTTGATGGCATCACCAACTCAATGGACATGAGTTTGAGCAAACTCCAGGAGACGGTTAAGGACAGGGAAACCTGGCGTGCTGCAGTCCTTGGGATCACAGAGTCAAACATGACTGAGTGACTGAACAGCAAGAAAGTTTTGAGCAATGAGAAAACCTTCATTAAGAAGTGAATTTTGGTCCCGGAAGGATTCCCAGAGCACAACAAATGCTTGGCAATCCAGAGAAGCATGCTCCCAGGACACGGGAAAGTGTTGAGATATATTAGAATAAAAATGAGTGACAGGTGATCTGAATAGATAGGAACGCAGTAGAGAGCCAAGATTTTGATGAGAGAGCAGAGGGATAATATATAAATAAAGGGTGAGAAAATGATTGTAGGAAAACGAGCCAGGAGAAAGCCCACTTTGGTTGAATTTAAAATAGACCAGAGGGAAACATGGGCTTCCCTCATAGCTAAGTTGGTCTGAATCTGTCTGCATTGCAGGAGACCTGGTTTTGATCCCTGGGTCTGGAAGATCCTTTGGAGAAGGAAATGGCAATCCACTCGAGTATTCTTGCCTGGAGAATCCCATGGACAGAGGAGCCTGGCAGGCTGCAGTCCATGGCGTCGCAAGAGTCAGACATGACTTAGAGACTAAACCACCACCAGAGGGAAACATGGTGTGAAAAGTAGCATGACTGAATGATATCTTGTGCGGGGGTAGGGGCTAACAGAGAGAGGGTAGATTTCAGAGAGGGGAAGGGCCTTAGTACAAGGTAAAAGATGATTCTTAATTAATAATGACTAGTGGGATTCTTCGGAGAAGGCGATGGCACCCCACTCCAGTACTCTTGCCTGGAAAATCCCATGGGTGGAGGAGCCTGGTAGGCTGCAGTCCATGGGGTCAATAAGAGTCGGACTAGACTGAGGGACTTCACTTTCACTTTTCAGTTTCATGCATTGGAGAAGGAAATGGCAACCCATTCCAGTGTTCTTTCCTGGAGAATCCCAGGGACCGGGGAGCCTGGTGGGCTGCCGTCTATGGGGTCGCACAGAGTCGGTCACGACTGAAGCGACTTAGCAGTAGCAGTGGGATTCTTAGCGTAGGTGCTGTGCTGAAAGGATAATCACAGGAAAAAAACTATATGGTTATTTTCTCATCCTTCCTAAATGTTAGCTATTATAAGAAATAGTGTTTTGAGAGTTAGATGAAGAATTTGTGCATGGCTACCATCTTCTTGCTGCTGCTGCTGCTGCTAAGTCGCTTCAGTCGTGTCTTCATGGGGTTGCAAAGAGTCGGACATGACTGAGCAACTGAACTGAACTGTCCTGCAGGAGCCAGTACCTCTTTTTTTTTTTTAATTTTCAATTGGAGTATAATTGCTTTACAATATTATGTTAGCTCCTGTTGTACAATGAAGTGAATCAGCTACATGTATACATATATCTCCTCCTTCTTGAATCTCCCTTCCAAACCAGTGCCTCTTATAACAATTCCCATTACCTGTTCGTTCCTAAGTGTACCTAGTCCAGATGCGACTTACCAACCAGACGTCATTTTTATCATCATCAGTATGTCCTGGCAACAGATTTGGCTCTGTTGTAAGCAGGTCAGCCAGGTGATAGAGAAAGTTGTTGAAGGTCATGGAAAGTTAACTGAAAGTCATATTCTCACTTGGAAAGAAGAATGGTTCTATTAACCCTGTATTCCAGGGACGGGGGAGCCTGGTGGGCTGCCATCTACAGGATCAACTGAAGCGACTTAGCAGCAGCAGCAGCAGTAGCCACAGGTACTAAACAAGGATCCAAAGGAAAACATTTTAACAGGAGTCCACTCCTGTTAAAGACTGGAGTGGACTCCTCCACTGGAGGAGTATTAAAAATATTAAAAATACTGGAGTGGACTCCTGTTAAAATGAGGACTGGAGTGGACTCCTCCACTGGAGGAGTATTAAAAATATTAAAAATACTGGAGAGGACTCCTGTTAAAATGAGTCACTGGGGACTTTTCTGGTGGTTCAGTGGCTAAAACACCTCAATCCCAATGCAGGGGGCCTGGGTTCAGTCCCTGGTCAGGGAACAAGAATCTGCATGCAGCAACTAAGACCCAGTGCAACCAAATAAATAAATATTAAAAAAAAAAAAGAGTCATTGGCGGGGGATGGGAGTGGGGGTGGTGGAGTTGACTGGCCTAGCACAGCTTGTTAAATAAATGCTGATTTGGACATTATCATTGTAAGAAGAATTACCCTTCTCATCTTTGCCTTCTATCTGGGACTTTGATCTCCCCTTTGTTACTGGACTAAGCTAGTTGACTCAACACTTCAGCTTGGATATTACCTCTTCCAGCAAGCCTTATCTGACATGCCCCTCAATCTGGGTTAGGAACCCCTTTTGTATACTCCAGTACCACCCTTATAATTCTACACTATATGTTCATCTCTCCTGCACTTCTGAGCAGTTGTTCATGTCTTCCCAGAACTGAACGTAGTTCCTAGCACATGGTAGATGCTCAATAAATAATTATTGAGTTTAATTAAGCTAAATTAATTACATTTACTTAAGCCCACTCGGGCTGGGTTGGTAAAGAAAGATTATGGAAGTTCAAAGGAATTCTTGGAAGATACTAAAGTGTGTGTGCATGCCCGCACGTGCAGGAAGAGAGAAATGAAGAAACAGAGCATCAGTGAAATCAGTTGTGCTTTTTCATTTGGGTCCTTCTTCGATGTTCTTTCAGAGGCTAAGATATAAATTATATTTTCAATTATTTTTGATTGTCATGTTATCAGTGAGAATTTTCCTGACCTATTTAAATTGAAACTCACCTGTAACCCAGCACTTCTATTCCCTTTCCAGCTTTACCATAGCACTTACAGCCCTCTGCTATGCAGTAGATAGTGTTTATTTATCCAGTCCCCTCCCACAAGAATGTAAACTCTGTAGGGGAGGGAAATTTTATTTATTTCCTGCTGTACTCCTCTCACTTAGAATGGGGCTTAGCATGTAGTAGGCACCCACCAGGTATATAATAAGTGAATATTGATGGGAGTGGTTTTATTTGAATGCAAGCCTATAAGATTGAATGATATGGACCTTAGTGGTTTGTAATTTACAGAAGGGATATCCTAGTTTCTATGTGCTTTGTATCAATGTATCAGATACCAAATTTGACATCTTCAACAGATGAAATTTGCTCTATGATGTCTAACCTGAAAATATAACGAAAATATATACATTAATGTTGCATAGTGTACTTAAGTCAAACTAATATAAATAAAATACAACACAGACACCTATAGAACAGCTGTCCCCTTCCTAGGTTGAGCTGGTTTCTGGCAACTGGGGAATGGCCCATGGTCTGTGGTCTAGAAAGGCTTTCTTTCAAATGAAGCTATAACACTGCTTAGCGTGCTCCGTGGTGCTCTCCTGGCCCACGTGTCTCTGTGACCAGTCAGTATTCCTGAACTTATGTGGGTCATGTGATACAAACAGGGAAAAGTGCATTTCTGAGACCAAAGTGTTGAAACTTGCAGTTCCAATGGTCACACCATCCTTCACACTCCCCATCAGGTCTGTGTAGCTAGGCTACATTCTCATTAACTAACTCCTCATAAAATCCTGTGATGCGGGTCCCCACTTTCCTGATTTTAGATAAGCTAACAAGAATATAAAGGGAAACCTACCAAGAAAATTATTTTCTCTTTGAATAAATATTTTGATAATGAAAACTGAAAGTGTTAGTTGCTCGGTTGAGTTTGACTCTTTGTGACCCCATGAACTATATAGCCCACAAGGTTTCTCTGTCCATGGAATTTTCCAGGCAAGAAGAATACTGGAGTAGGTTGCCATTCCCTTCTCCAAGGGATCCTCCCAAGCCAGGGATTGAACTTGAGTCTCCTGCATTGCAGGCAGATTCTTTACTGGCTGAGCCACCTGTGATAATGGTGAAATTTTTAAAAACAAAGCTACAAACTATAGAGGGACTATGGTTTTATGTATATAGTTTCTACTATCTTGAAGTGAACTCCTCTCTCAGTATTAGAAAACACTTCGAGATTTTTCATTGAGATAGTTGCTGTTCAGAAACATGAATAATAGAATTTTTGGAGAAAGGTAAGTTTGATGTACAGGCCGCTTCTGACCTATTATTTGCTTTCTGTTAAATTTCTGTTTTAGGCGGGACAGTCCCACTGCAGGCATCCTGCACTTTCCCCCATGACGCCGTCTGTGGCCTTTCTTCGCGGCTTCAGGGTTTTGCTTCCTCCCTCTCCTTTGCTCACAGAGCGTTTGTTGAGTGACGCCCATACTGGCCACCGACGTTACGTGACCGTCACCTTCTGATCCGAGGACTCAGACGTTGTTGGCAGGGAGACTTGTCATGTGCACTTGCCCTTGTTGCTAAGTTCACATCAGGCACCGGCCTCACACTGATATTTTGTGCACATGACAGATGTCTGTTAATCCTCGTGGAGGATAGCTAATTAAGATAGGGTGGTCAGCTGAGAGAATCCTCCCCTGATTGGTCACCGCCCACAGTTGCTGGGGGATACACATGGCCGAATTCCAGGGGGCGCTGTTCACACAGACAAGCTGTAATGGGAATTGGGCCCTCTGGGGCTGTGCCTGACGGTGGCTGGGCTCTCCCAGAGGTTGGCTTGGAGGTGAAAATGTAAATTGTGTATTTGGGAAGTACAGAGGATACCAGTAGGGAAGCAGGGAATGATACAGAGAAAAGTAAGTGATATCATAGGGTGTACTACTCTGCCTGCTACAACAGCGGACAACTGAAGCTTCATCCTGTGAACCCTGGGGAATGGTGCAAACACACGCCTTGGAATGATCCCATCTTGGGGGGCAGGGAACTGGGAGCTTTATATAGCAGTTCCGTACAGTCGTTGGTCAAAGGTCTTAATTCTGTGGCCCTCTGGTCTTCTGCATGTAGGCAGTGAGGATTTCTGGGAAAAAAGATCCCCTGAGTCAACAGACACAGATACTAGCATCTAAATGTCACTTGAGTGCAAACATCCATGGTGGGGGGTGGGGGGCTCAGTGAGGTGTATGGGGTTCAGTGAGGCGTATATGGCATCTCTACCAGCAGCCTTGCTTTCTGGGTCTGTAAATGACATCACAAAGCACCTCTCCTTTCTCTCCTTTGAAAAATGAGGATGCAACTCTTAATCTGATGTTGATGCAAACAGCAGACCTGCCAGGTGAAGGCAGAGCGATTAAGTGCTGTTGGGAGTTTAATACTTCCTGGGTTTAAATCCCATCTTTGGCCCTTGTATAGCTTACCTGTCAAGTTCTGTAACCTCTCTATGCTTCATTTCCTCATTTATAGAATTGGCACAGTAAAGTGCCTGTGAAGATTAAATTAGACAATATAAACAAAACATGTAAACATATCAGGCTGTTGGCATCAGAGATGAATATGTGAGTCCGCCCTCATAGAGTTTAAATTTTAATAGGGAAAATACTGGAGCAGCAGTCACATTACTTTAACGGGACATGATAAAATTTAGGACAGTGGTAGGCACAAAGTATTTTGAAAGCATTTGGTGCATCCTGAGGAATCAGAAAGGCTTCCTGAGAGAGGTGATGACTAAACTCCCAGAGAAGAGGGACTGGATGAAGAGAGACCTGCTAGGTGAAGGGGATCATTTGTTCCATGTGAAGGAAAGTATACCCCACTCACCTTTTCCTCAAATTTGAGTTGTGTGGGATGCAGAGACTGAGGAGTGAGCTTAGGCCAGTCTTCAAAAGCATTGGCATGTAACAACCTATGTGACTGCCCACAAGTCCTTCATCCTCTTCCAAGTCCCTGGCTCCCCTTCTGGGCTAAGAGGGACCCTGCGTATAAGGGCTATGGCTCTATCCAAGCAGGCACCTTCAGAAGCTTTGGTTTTGTGGGCAGAGTCTGTGGCTGGTTGTATGGCTGCTACATCCCATGATTTAGAGGGTTTGTGTGGAGAGTGCCTGCTCCCTCCCTTGCTTCCCATCTGGAGTTCTCAGCTCTTTGCCAAATTTCTCCCAGCTCCTGGGTACAGAGGCTGCCCAGCCTGGTCCCAGATGGACTGTGCTTTAGAGTTTGGCTTTTTCGGATGCATTGTCCAACGCAGGCTTGTGATGTGTTCTTGCTCATGTGGTTTCCATCAGTGCCTGCTGGGATGCGGCTGGCAAACCCCCAGCCCACACTCAGGATAGAAGACAATGGGAGCCCCTCTCAGGGCTGCCCCAGCGTGTTGAAGGACCATGCTCTCTGGGTCTTCGGTCTAAGATGTGGTCTTTAATGCATGATTTGGTAAAGATCTAGGCTTCTGATATTTGAGAGGTAAGTGCAGCTTTTAAAACATCACATCAGAGGATGTAACTTTCAGCTCTGTGATCTCCCTTTCCACTGGATTGCTCCTTGGAGAAGGCTGACAAGAGGCTGGATAATTTAGTTTAGAGGGAGGATGTTAATATAGTTGCCTCTCTACCCCAGAGGACCAAGATAGCAAAATGAGTTTTAATGCAAATTAGCTGGTCAAAAGCCCCACAGAAATCACCTGGCTTTTCTACCTCACTTGGCAATTTGTAAGGAAGCCACCTGCTCTCATCAGGTCATTTCTCTCTCTAGTCATTTGGGTCCATCATATCGTAGAGAAGGAGTCAAACTACTTATCAGTTAGGACTTAGTTCTCAGTTAAATTTAGGTTCAGTTAAAGGAGTAGTAAAATCAAAACAACACTAGCTTAAACAAGGCAGAAGTTTGCTCTTTCATCGAACTCTAATATTTCTTTCCCATGTTAACGTCAGGTTGTAGGCTGTTCTGGACACATGGCTGCTGCATGCCACACAGTCTGTAGGCCCCAGGTTTCTTCTGTCCGTGACTCTGCTATGCAGGATCTCCACGCCAGGGTTACCTCATGGTCCAAGATGGCTGCTCCTGTTCCTGCCATTATCTCCATAATGTAGCTAGTAGGGCAGAGAAAAGTATAAAACGCTACATGATACCTCTCACAGGTCCTTCCTGGAAGCTGCATATGCCTTAAATACCATTGGAAAAAAATCATGGTTTGGTCATACTTAGCTACAGGAATATGCCTGTAATACAGGAGGCCAGGGTTCAATCCCTGGGTTGAGAAGATCCCCTAGAGAAAGGAATGGCTACCCACTCCAGTATTCTTGTCTGGAGAATTCCAAGGACAGAGGAGCCTGGCAGGCTACAGCTTGTGGGGTTGCAAAGAGTCAGACATGACTGAGCGACTAATACTTGCGACTACAAGGAAATCTGTATTTCAGGGTAGAATATGATAGTGGAATATAATGGCCAGCTGGAATTAGAGGGTTCTATTACTCAATGAATAAAGAGAGAGTTGATATTAAGGTACAATTGGTAGTTTCTATCAATAACTGGACTGGACTCTTTACATTAGTTTGTGATCTTGGGCATACAACTACAATTTTTTGAACCTCAGTTTTATCTGGAAAAATCACAGGAGTAATATTTACTTCATTGAGGTTTTGCAAGGATAAAGCAAAATTAAATGATGTAATGTTTGTCATTATTGAAGTGCAGAATGAAGCCGGGCAAAGGCTAATAGAGTTTTGTCAAGAGAACTTACTGGTCATAACACATACACTTTTACAACAACCCAAGAAACGACTCTACACATAGACATCACCAGATGGTCAATACCAAAATCTGATTTATTATGTTCTTTGCAGCCAAAGATGAAGAAGTTCTATACAGTCAGCAAATACAAGACCTGGAGCTGACTGTGGTTCAGATCATCAGCTCCTTATTGCAAAATTCAGGCTAACATTGAAGAAAGTAGGGAAAACCTACTAGGCCTAGGGAAAACCACTAGGCCATTCAAATATGACCTAAATCAAATCCCTTATGATTATACAGTAGAGGTGATAAATAGATTCAAGGGATTAGATCTAGTAGACGGAGTGCCTGAAGAACTATGAATGCAAGTCCGTACCATTGTATGGGAGGCAGTAACCAAAGCAATCTCAAAGAAAAAGAAATATAAGAAGGCAAAGTGGTTGTCTGAGGAGGCTTTATAAATAGCTGAGGAAAGAAGAGAAGCAAAAAGCAAGGGAGAAAGGGAAAGATATACCCAACTGAATGCAGAGTTCCAGAAAACAGCAGGGAGAGACAAGAAAGGCTTCTTAAACAAACAGTGCAAAGAAATAGAGGATAGTAATGGGAAAAATAAGACTAGAGATCGTTCAAGAAAATTGGAGATATCAAGGGAACATTTCATGCAAGGATGGGCACAATAAAGGACAGAAATGTAAGGATCTAACAGAAACAGAAGAGATTAAGAAGAGGTGGCAAAAATATACAATAAGTTCTTGTCTAGAAGAACTATACAAAAAAGATCCTAATGACCTGGACAATCACTCACCAAGAGCCAGGCATCCTGAAGTGTGAAGTCAAGTGGGCCTTAGGAAGCATAACTACAAACAAAGATAGTGGAAGTGATACAATTCCAGCTGAGCTATTTCAAATCTTAAAAGATTAATGCTATTAAAGTGCTGCACTCAATATGTCAGCAAACTTGGGAAACTCAGCAATGGCCACACGACTGGAAAAGGTCAGTTTTCATTCCAATCCCAAAGAAGGGCAATGCCAAAGAATGTTCAAACTATCATACAATTGCTCTCATTTCATATGCTATTATAGCAAGGTTATACTCAAAATCCTTCAAGCTAGGCTTCAGTAGTATATGAATTAGGAAATTCCAGATGTACAAGCTGGATTTAGAAAAGGCAGAAGAACCAGAGAGCAAATTGCCAACCTTCATTGGATCATGGAGAACGTAAGGGAGTTCCAGAAAAACATGTACTTCTGCTTCATTGACTATGCTAAAGCCTTTGACTGTGGATCGCAACCAACTGTGGAAAATTCTTGGAGACGAGAGTAGCATTCCATCTTACCTGTCTCCTGAGAAACCTGTAAACAGGTCAAGAAGCAACAGTTAGAATCAGAGATGAACAATGGACTGGTTCAAAATTGGGAAAGGAATATGTCAAGGCTGTATATTGTCACTCTGCTTATTTAACTTATATGCAGAGTACATCTTGTGAAATTCTGGGCTGAATGAATCACAAGCTGAAATCAGGATTGTTGGGAAAAATATCAACAACCTCAGATATGCAGATGACACCACCCTTATGGCAGAAAGTGAAGAGGAACTCAAAAACCTCTTGATGAAAGTAAAAGAGGAGAGTAAAAGAGCTGGCTTGAAACTCAACATTCAATAAACCAAGATCATGGCATCTGGTCCCATAACTTCGTGGCAAATAGAGGGGAAAAAAGTGGAAGCAGTAACAGGTTTTATTTTCTTGGACTACAAAATCATTTTGGGCAGTGACTGCAGCCATGAAATTAAAAGACGCTTGCTCCTTGGAAGGGAAGTTATGATAAACTCATACAGCATATTAAAAAGAAGAGACATCATTTTGATGTCAATGGTCTGTATAGTCAAAATTATCGTTTTTCCAGTAGTCATGTATGGATGTGGGAGTTGGACCATAAAGAAGGCTGAGCACTGAAGAATTGATACTTTTGTGTGGGAGAAGACTCTTGAGAGTCCCTCAGACTGCTGGGAGATCAGTCAGTCAATCCTAAAGGAAATCAACCCTGAATATTCATTGGAGGGAGTGATGCTGGAGCTAAAGCTCCAATATTTTGGCCACCTGATGTGAAGAGCTGACTCACTGGAATAGACCCCAATTCTGGGAAAGATTGAAGGCAAAAGGAGAAGGGGTGGCAGAGGATAAGATGGTTAGATAGCATTGCTGACTCAATGGACATGAATTTGAGCAAACTCTAGGAGCTAGTGGAGGACATAGGAGTCTGGCATGCTGCAGTCCATGAGGTCACAAAGAGTTGGAGATGACTTAGTGACTGAACAACAACAAAATGTTTGACAAAATGCCCTGTCAACCAGAAAGCACCATGCAAAACAATAATTTGGTGTTTTACATTTAAAAAATAAAATTCATTATGAAAATGGACAAAAGGAGGAGTATGGTAAACACATGTAAATTAAGAAAAAAAATTACTTCAGAGACAAAAGTGATCTTGGGGAAAATGTGGAGTTTCATTATGGGAAATCAGACAGAAAACTCTCAAAGGCAAATATTCACATGTGAGTTTTTAATTGCAGTTGGAAAGATGATATACTCCACTTAAAAGGTTTTCCTTTGGTATTTCAGCATCATTAGCCTTGGCTCAAATCTATAACAGAAGAGGCACTCATAACCAACAAGTACTAATGAAATCTTCAAAGAGTTTTTACAACAGAAAGGCTTTATTTGAATTAGGGAAGAAGGTCTTGGAAAAAACCCAAACCCATTTGCCTATTTTGCCTAATAAGGAAATACTTTATAGCACAAGATGCAGCGCTCTGGGAAAAGAATCAGCACTTTTTATTTTAATGGGACCCGATGTAATAGGAATGGCCTGCAGTTAATACTGCATATAATTATTTATTAGACTGGTAAAAACCTCCTATTGCCAAGGCCCCTGGGCATATGGACAAAGTTGGAGTATTAGCTAGTAAATACAAGCCGACTCAGCAAACACAGATGCAAGGTCATTCTATGGATGGACTCAATGGAGACATAAGCTCCCCTTGCGGCCAGAAGTAGACGAACTCTCTGGGGAGAAAAATGACCAGGTCATGAGGCAAGGCCTCTTCTTTGGCCTGTATTATTGTAGGGAACCACACCTTGTTGGAGGGAGGAGGTCTCCACAGTTCCCTGGGCCCGTAGTGTACAGACCTTTGCTGTATTGGTCACTCAGATCACAGTGCAGCTCACAGACAGGCTGATTCCATGAACCATGGACCCAAGCAGTCACATGAAGCAGTTTTCTCCCTTCATGTGGAAGGAGCTGGAGGTGATGAGAAGGAACTAGCCTCTGATTTTCTTGTCACACAGAAATAGCTACAGTAACAAAGAGGTGCTTAAAATAAACCTTGAATCAGGCATATTTGGTTACAATTGAGATTCTGCCAATTAATATCTAGATGTTTTGGAGTAAATTACCTGTATTTCTGAATTCTGCCAGGTTATTTTGCAGATGAAAAGAGCACACAGTAGACCCTCAATAAATGTTTCTGAGATCTAGCTAAGAGATATCTTAAAGAAGACCAAATATAGATGACTTACAGTCCTTTGTCTTCCCAGTGAAGCACATCGGGCTTTATACTAAGCATGGTCATGTTCTTAAGTTTTATGTTTTGAAAGCATTGTGTCTACTGTGTGTCCAAAGCATTCTAACTCAGTGAAATCAAGGCATTATTTATGGGAAAAAATCTTTCTGGCCTGATTACTTTCCTTAATCTATTTCACCTTTAATTTTGGATATTTTATGGAATCCTAGTAAGGAAAGGATTTGGTAAGTTGTCTAGAAATGTTTTGTCTTAGACAGAATTGAAAGCAACCACAAGAAAGAGTTAAGGATCCAGCCTTTTATCTGACTTCCCAGTGAAGTGCTTGGACACCATAATATATCTCAATAATTCATTCCATGTGGTAGTTTTGCCATTCTACTTGGAATAATTCTTCTGTATATATAAAACTTCAGTTTCTCATGGTAGAATTTAGGTTCACTTAAAAATGTTCTCATTTGACATGTATTCATTGAAAACCTACTGTGCTCTTGATACTGGCAAAGAGCTAGAATATATATTAATATTTGATCCTTAATGCATCCAAAATATCACTGGTGTTCCATTTTAAATAAGAGACTTCTTATATTTGAAAAAAAATGATTTCCTTTTAATTTTTAACTCTTTTACTATTTATAGCTGAAGCTCCAATACTTTGGCCACCTGATGTGAAGAGCTGATTCATTGGGAAAGACCCTGATGCTTGGAAAGATTGAGGGCAGGAGGAGAAGGGGATGACAGAGGATGAGATGGTTGGATGGCATCAGTGACTCGATGAACATGAGTTTGAGCAAACTCTGGGAGTTGGTGAAGGACAGGGAAGCCTGGTGTGCTGCAGTCCATGGGGTGGCAAACAGTCAGACACGACAGTGACTGAACAACAATTCTCCTGTTTAAATTTTTTGGATCAATTATTTCAGTCTTCATATCTAGGTATTTAGTTATACCTAAACCTTGCCTAGTTTCTCCCTCTCTCTTCCTCTTTTCTTTTTTTTTGTAGAAAGAAAAACGGCTGATTCTTTGAACTTAAAAAATTAATTTTTCTATTTTTGGCCACCAAATGCCTCCTTAAAGAGACCAGATATTTTCTATGTAAATGTATTTTATAACACCAAAATTCAAGTGGAAAAAAATTGACTTAAGGAGTTATAATTCAGTCAGGAAATTCAAATGAACTCATAAAATACAACAGCTTGATTGAATCAGTCTCTCGCTAGTCAGTTCTCTACCCACATAAAATATGAAATGAAAAAATTCTTTTGCCAAACAGTTGGAAGCAAAAGTTCAAAAATTTTAAAGTCCCCTGATCAGCAGGAAGAATCAGATTTGTTACTTTATTTTCTCCTCTACTGATATCCCTGAAAGTAAGACTTTGAGAGAAGTGCTTTATAAAAATGTTTCATCTAAAACTGTCATCAGGCTAAAGAGAGAAAAGTAGATCACTACGTTACCTCTATGTAAACAATTTCCCCTGGATATTTCAGTAACCTTCAGTGCCACTCTGATGCAACTTTATCATTATACACAAAGCTTAAAACTTATGCTTCAAATTTCTGGGACCATTAAGAACATAATTTTATTGTTCTCAATGATGCAGTAAAAGAATTACAAAATATACATTTGTAGAGACCTCTATAGTTTATAAAGTGTTTCATTAGGTCAGGGAGATACTATTCTTTTTCTCAGATAAGAAAACGAAGGCTCAGAGATTGTTGGGTCACCTAACTCGAACGGCCGTGTTGTGGTTGTAATTAGGTTTCCTGTGCCTCAAGTTCATGTTGATAGCCTATTGTACTCAAGTCTGTTAAAGCCCCATTTCAATGGATCCAGGGGGACGTTTGAGTCACTTCCCATAAAGATCAACCTTTACCTTTGAAACTACTCTGGCCAACTTTTGTTTCATATGCATGTGTTGCTTATCACGATGTCTTGTGTTTCTATTGCTCATTTCTCTGAGAAAATCCAGGCACATTCCAGACACTCAAGTCTAATCTACTCTGATAGCAGGGAGCAGGAATGGACAACCATGGGGGTTGTTTGGCGCGTGCCCAGAGGCTGTGGGGTAGACTGCTCATTTCTGGTCTTCCTGAAACAAGAATGGGCCCCTGCCACCTCCGGTATGCTGTGTACTTGACTGGTTTTCCCTTCTCCTTAGACTCATACTCACACGTCTCTGTTGCTGATCTCTTGGCTATCATCCCTTTTGTGCCTAACTTCTCAAAAGAGTAGCACTCACCTGCACATTCTAATTCCTCAGTTCTTAACTTCAACTTGTCTACCTGGCGTTAGCTTTGACTTTCCCTCTGACTTTTCTCTCCAAAAGTGAAAGTGAAAATTGCTCAGTCATGTCTGACTCTTTGTGACCCCATGGACTGGGGCCTGCCAGGCTCCTCTGTCCATGGAATTCTCCAGGCAAGAATACTGGAGTGGGTAGCTGTTCCCTTCTCCAGGGGATCTTCCCAACCCAGGGATAAAACCCAGGTCTCCCACATTACAGGAAGATTTCCCTTCTCCAGGGGATCTTCCCAACCCAGGGATTGAACCCAGGTCTCCGGCATTGCAGGTGGATTCTTTATTGTCTGAGTCACCAGGGAAGCCCATGAACACTGGAGTGGGTAGCCTATTCCTTCTCCAGGGGATCTTCCTGACCCAGGGATTGAACCAGGGTCTCCTGAATTGCAGGTGGATTCTTTACCAGCTGAGCTATCAGAGAAGCCCTATTTTCTCTCCAAGTTCAGTTCAGTTCAGTCGCTCAGTCATGTCCGACTCTTTGTGACCCCATGAATGACAGCACGCCAGGCCTCCCTGTCCATTACCAACTCCCAGAGTTCACTCAGACTCACGTCCATCGAGTCAGTGATGCCATCTAGCCATCTCATCCTCTGTCGTCCCTTTCTCCTCCTGCCCCTAATCCCTTCTGCCCCTAATCCCTCCCAGCATCAGAGTCTTTTCCAATGAGTCAACTTTTCCCATGAGGTGGCCAGAGTACTGGAGTTTCAGCTTTAGCATCATTCCTTCCAAAGAAATCCCAGGGCTGATCTCCTTCAGAATGGACTGGTTGGATCTCCTTGCAGTCCAAGGGACTCTCAAGAGTCTTCTCCAACACCACAGTTCAAAAGCATCAATTATTCAGTGCTCAGCTTTCTTCACAGTCCACCTCTCACATCCATACATGAAAACTGGAAAAACCATAGCCTTGACTAGATGGACCTTTGTTGGCAAAGTAATGTCTCTGCTTTTGAATATGCTATCTAGGTTGGTCATAACTTTCCTTCCAAGGGGTAAGCGTCTTTTAATTTCATGGCTGCAATCACCATCTGCAGTGATTTTGGAGCCCCCCAGAATAAAGTCTGACACTGTTTCCACTGTTTCCCCATCTATTTTCCATGAAGTGATGGGACCAGAGGTCATGATCTTCGTTTTCTGAATGTTGAGCTTTAAGCCAACTTTTTCACTCTCCACTTTCACCTTCATCAAGAGGCTCTTTAGTTCCTCTTCACTTTCTGCCTTAAGGGTGGTGTCATCTGCATATCTGAGGTTATTGATATTTCTCCCGGCAATCTTGATTCCAGCTTGTGCTTCTTCCAAAGGTCAACTCTAATTTGAAGAGCTTTACATATTTTCTCAGGTTTCTTTCTCCTTCACCTAAACTTGGCTGTCTTCCTCTTTCTGAAACTCTCTTTCTCTCTCCAGTCTCCTGCTCTGGTTGTCTTTCTAGCTCTCCAGACACCATTTTCTCTCCTCCCCTCTTCTCTTCTTTCCTTCCTTCCCTTGTGCCTCTCTCCCTTCCTTAGTTTCTCTCTCCTTTCATTCTTTTCTCCCCCTTCCAGCATAATTTTCTTCCTCCATTCCACAGCAATGGATTTAACCCGTAGTCCACTAAGCTTTATTCACTTTTGCCTCCTAGCATACAGTTGCTTTTGTGGTTTCATCTCTGACTCCAATTTTTTTAAATGTATTTTTTAATTGGAGGATAATTGTTCTACTTTGTTGTGTTTGTTTCTGCCATACAACAGTGTGAATCAGTCATAACTACATATATATAATATATACATATCCCCTCCCTCTTGAGCCTCCTTCTCACTGCTACCCCCATCCCACCCCTCTAGGTCATCACAGAGCACCCGGCTGGGCTCCCTGTTATACAGCAGTTTCCCACTAGCTAGCTATTTTACACATGTATATATATCTGACCCTAATTTTGAATGACTCCCAGATCCAAAGCTCAAACTATGTTCTTATCCTTGGATTCTGCCTCTAATGTCCAGGTGCCTATGGTACAGCTTTACCTATGCATCCAGCCACCACCGTAAACTTATGTCTAAACACTGACTCTTCTTGATCCCTCCCAGACATCTTCACTTCTATTGGTGGTGTCGTTTCTCAGTTCACCCAAGATCAATGTTTTCTATTATTTTGGGCAGCTCCTTTTTCTTCCCCCAAAGCAATGTGAAAATTTTCTTCCTTTGTTGCTGTTGTTTAGTCACTAAACCATGTCTGACTCTTTGTGACCCCATGGACCGCAGCATGCCACGCTTCCTTGTCCTTCACCATCTCCTGGAGTTTGCTCAAACTTTTGTCTTTCAAACTCACATCCCACTTTTCTGTTCCCAATGCCACTGTCTTTCTTGGTTCAGACTGCCTCTCTGGCAACAAGCGACCTATCTTTCTTTTGTTTTTACAAACTGCTGTACCACCCTATGGTGTTGTTACCCCTGACTAGTAAGTACTTTTATTTTCATTTGTTTTGCTTTATCTCTTGATTTCCTACTCTTGCATTCCAGTCCCCTATGATGAAAAGGACATATATATATATATACATATATTTGGTGCTATTTCTAGAAGGTCTTGTAAAGGTCATCATAGAACTTTTCAACTTCAGCTTCTTTAGCATTAGTGGTTGGGGCATAGACTTTGATTACTGTGATATAGAATGGTTTGCCTTCGAAACCAACAGAGATCATTCTGTCATTTTTGAGATTGTACCCAAGTACTGCATTTTGGACTCTTTTTTTGACTATGAGGGCTACTCCATTTCTTCTAAGGGATCTTGCCCACAGTAGTAGATATAATGGTCATCTGAATTACTTTTGCCTGTGCAAAAGTAGGGAGTTGAGACAGAGATACGTGCAGTAACAGGCAAGTTTGACCTTGGAGTACAAAATGAAGCAGGGCAAAAGCTAACAGAGTTTTTCCAAGAGAATGTACTGGTCATAGCAAACACCCTCTTCCAACAACACAAGAGATGACTCTATACATGGACATTACCAGATAGTCAATACTGAAATAAGATTGATTATATTCTTTGCAGCCAAAGATGGAGAAGCTCTATACAGTCAGCAAAAGCAAGACCAGGAGCTGACTCTGGCTCAGATCATGAACTCCTTATTGCCAAATTCAGACTGAAATTGAAGAAAATAGGGAAAGCCACTAGACCATTCAGGTATGACCTAAATCAAATCCCTTACAATTATACAGTGAAAGTGACAAATAGATTCATGGGATTAGATCTGAAAGACAGAGTGCCTAAAGAACTATGGGTGGAGGCTTGTAACATTGTACAGGAGGATGAAATCAAGACCATCCCCAAGAAAAAGAAATGCAAAAAGGCAAAATGGTTGTCTGAGGAGGCCTTACAAATAGCTGAGGAGAGAAGAGAAGCTAAAGGCAAAGGAGAAAAGGAAAGATATACCCTTCTGAAAGCAGAGTTCCAAAGAATAACAAGGAGAGACAAGAAAGCCTTCCTCAATGGTCAATGCAAAAAAATAGAGAAAAGCAATAGAATGGGTAAGACTAGAGACCTCTTTAAGAAAGTTAGAGGTACTAAGGGAACATTTCATGCAAAGATGGGCACAATAAAGGACAGAAATGGTATGGACCTAACAGAAGCAGAATATATTAAGAGGAGGTGGCAAGAATACACGGAAGAACCATACAAAAAAGATCTTCATGACTCAGATAATCACGATGGTGTGATCACTCACCTAGAGCCAGACATCCTGGAATGTGAAGTCAAGTGGGCCTTAGAAAGCATCACTACGAACAAAGCTAGTAGAGGTGATAGAATTCCAGTGGAGCTGTTTCAAATCCTAAAAGATGATGCTGTGAAAGTGCTGTACTCAATATGGCAGCAAATTTGGAAAACTCAGCAGTGGCCACAGGACTGGAAAAGGTCAATTTTCATTCCAATCCCAAAGAAAGGCAATGCCAAATAATGTTCAAACTCCTGCACAAATGCAGTCATCTCACATGCTAGAAAAGTAATGCTGAAAATTCTCCAAGCCAGGCTTCAATAGTATGTGAACTGAGAACTTCCAGATGTTCAAGCTGTATTTAGAAAAGGCAGAGGAACCATAGATCAAATTGCCAACATCTGTTGGATCATAGAAAAAGCACAAGAGTTCCAGAAAAACATCTACTTCTGCTTTATTGACTATGCCAAAGCCTTTGACTGTGTGGATCACAACAAACTGTGTAAAGTTCTTAAAGAAAGGAGAGTAGCAGTCCACCTTACCTGCCTCCTGAGAAATCTGTATGCAGGTCAAGAAGCAGCAATTTGAACCAGACATGGAACAACAGACTGGTTCCAAATTGGGAAAGGAGTACATCAAGGCTGTATATTGTCACTTTTCTTATTTAACTTATATGCAGAGAACATCATGTGAAATGCCGGGCTGGATGAAGCACAAGCTAGAATCAAGATTGCCGGGAGAAATATCAATAACCTCAGATATGCAGATGACACACCATTAGAGAGAAAGCTAATAGGAACTAAAGAGCCTCTTGATGAAAATGAAAGAGGAGAGTGAAAAAGCTGGCTTAAAATTCAGCATTCAAAAAATGAAGATCATGGCATCTGGTCCCATCAATTCATGGCAAGTATATGGGAAAACAATGGAAATAGTGACATTCTTTATTTTCTTGGGCTCCATAATCACTGCTGATGGTTACTGTAGCCATGCAATTAAGACACTTGCTCCTTGGAAGAAAAGCTATGACCAATCTAGACAGCATATTAAAAAGTAGAGACATTACTTTGCTGACAAAGGTCCATCTAGTCATAGCTTTGGTTTTTCCAGTAGTCGTGTATAGATCTGAGAGTTGAACCATAAAGAAAGCTGAGTGCCGAAGAATTGATGCTTTTGAACTGAGGTGTTGGAGAAGAGTCTTGAAGAGTCCCTTGGACTCCAAGGAGATCAAACCAGTCAATCCTAAAGGAAATCAGTCCTGAATATTTATTGGAAGGACTGGTGCTGAAGCTGAAACTCTAATACTTTGGCCACCTGATGTGAAGAGCTGACTCATTGGAAAAGACCGTGATGCTGGGAAAGATTGAAGGCAGGAGGAGAAGGGGATGACAGAGGATGAGATGGTTGGATGGCATCACTGATTCGATGGACATGGGTTTGAGCAAGCTTCGGGAATTGGTGATGGACAGGGAAGCAAAGAGTTAGTCACGATTAAGCAACTGAACAGAACAGATGGTCTATGCTCTGAGATGCCTCTTCTCCACCATTTACTGTTCTATGTACTTCTTCATCCAGTTTTAAAAGATGAAAGGGTTATAACTCAAGCAGAATCCAGTTTGTTCTCAAGGAAGCCATAGACTCTCATAACTTTTAACGGGGTTTTTGCTTCCTGATGCCTTCCCCTATTTGGGTTGGATGCAGGTGGTGAGGAAAACAGAATCATCTGTTAGTTTTCTCTTCCTGTGTTGTGGTTTCTCTGGACTGATTCCCTGATTGGAAGAACTGGCTCCCACAGTGAGGGTTGATGTGCTGTCTCTGGGCTGTGGTTGTTCTGCATTAGACTTGAATGTATGTCTTGCTCAGCCTCCCAGACATGGTTTGCAAAATTCTTTATTGTTTTTCCCTTCTGGGGAGCGATAAGGTATAACATTTCTTATTGATTTTGGAACTGTTTCTACAATGCAAGCAAACACTTATCTGAAAAACCTTGTACTAATCGCAGAAAAATGTGACCATGTGGGTCCTTGAGTGTAAGAATTTCCATAGCTATAGGTCTGTGGAGAGTTTTCTTCTTATAATTCAGGGTTCTGTTAAAAATAGTTCTCTCAATGGAAAATGAACAATTCAGAAGCAGGGTATTGGAACTCTTTCTGCCTTAATTCTCATGGTAGCTTAAGATTAGAAAAACTCTTGCCTATTGTATCTCCCTGTATGTGAATCAGACCCTAAATTTCTTTGGTTGCTGAGTGTTCAAATTTAATGGAACTCTAGCCCAATAGCCTTAAGAAGACTCTGAATACCAGAATGGATGTTTCTGGCTATAGGGCGCAAAGGTTGTGGTTGGTGACAGCCTGGACAGACACCCCTACCCCCACCTCGGCCTGCCTTCCCCACATCATGTCCTGACCTTGTTTTATTGTTTTCCTCCTACTTGAGCAAATAGATTTAAGTGAAATCTGGTGGGTCCACCCTCAAACTTTCAGGGCCCAGGACAAGAGTACAGATAGAAATCTATATATCCTGTGCCTACATTTTGGAAGCTAGAAGTCAAGCTACAAGATGTTAAATAAGATATGTTATTTTATTTATCTTTCTAATTTGACAAATATATCTTAATAATGAACTGGAAGGCCAGCTTTACATTCTGACCCTTCAAAATCTGGTTCCCAGATATCACCCATCTCTTACCCTTCCCAGCATCAACTCCACCCAGTACTAGGAGGAGCCTGGTGTACCAAAACCCAGTTCTGTCCACTGTCCCTTTCAGTTAGCGCCCCCTGTGGCTTATGTGGCATTCACCAGCTCTGCAGCCCATTCTCAGTAGGACAGCTCTGGGAAGAGGCCCTCACAGGCCCAGTAAGCAGGCTTAGGGATGTTTGGGCAAGAAATTCCAGGATCCTCAGCTCCCAGAGAGTGGTCTAGAAGAGGGATGCGAGCTCCCCTTGGCCACGCAGACTCCTTATCCCATGGAAACTGGTTATAGCCTCAGTGGGTGTCCAGGGCAGGGCTCCACATACTTGGGTCTGTGAAAGTCGCTCAGTCATGTCCAACTCTTTGCAACCCCATGGACTATGCAGTCCATGGAATTCTCCAGGGCAGAATACTGGAGTGGGCAGCTTTTCCCTTCTCCAGGGGATCTTCCCAACCGAGGGATTGAACCCAGGGTCTAGAAGTGCTGAAAGGCATCCAAAACACCGTTTGGAGGCTCGTTCACTCTGACTTCATGTCATCTGTTAGGGATGGCTCCCGCCTGGTACAGAGAGCACACAAACCCCTTGGATAAGCCTTCAATGTCGGAAAAATTCCAGCCAGTCTTCTTTCCCTATCTTATTGGCCTGAAATACCCTTATCCTGTATTTCCTTGCGTTAAGTTTTACTCTCCAGCATCACTGCTAGGAGTCCATGTAAGCCCTGGTATAGTTTCAGCCCTTGAGAATCTCTTCTCTGTTATGGCTCAGTGTCTGTTCTAGGGAATGCTGTGCAGTGGAAAGATAGCATGTCCAAGGTTTCTGTTCTGTTCTCTCTCTCGTTTCCCAGATGTCTTCCCCCCACCCCCACCCTCATACCCTATCAGATGCCTTTTCTCCCATGTCTCTTTTGTCTCCTTCACCTGTCCCCTTCCTCATGGTTTCTGTGCTTTGAAAGTACCACCCCCTTCCAAGCCTTGTCTTTTACCTCTTTCCTCAGTCATCAAAACTCTCTTTCCTTCAGAAAAGCTGTGTTAAGTGTATGAACAATTTTCAGATTAATCCCAAAGGAAAAACTGGAAAGGTGAAGTTCACCTTTAAGCACCAGGCTGTCTTTGTCCACTTTTGTGTTGTGCTCATTCTCTCTTCTCAAAAGCAGCTCTCGGGAAAGAATCCTAATAGATCACAGGTGGTGTCTCTGAAGTGGAAGAAAAGACCCAAATCCTTCCAAAGGACCTATGGCTGTGGGGGCGGGGGAGTAGTATTCTAGGGCTTTTGAAAAGGCTTTTGTCTTGATGTGCTGGATGCCTGCACAGCACAGAGGGCCCCACCTTCAGGACTGAGTCTACTTGTCCTGAGGGACATTTCATAGGAAGAGACCATAATAGCAACAGTTTATGCCCAGTTGGTACAAGTTGAGATTGTTTTCCATTTAGACAGGAAAGCGACAGGCATATAGAGGCTTCTACTGAGACTGAGTACAAAGTGTTGAGGAGCCTGTTTTCTGGCTGCTTCCTCCCTTGCATTGCACCTCCTCACTCTTCCAACGCCCTGACTGCTGGAGTGGACCCAGCAGGCCTAGGGCTCTGATGCGGTGCTTCTGTGTTCTCTGCCACACCTCCTGTCAGAATGGATCAAAAGCATAGAAAACATAAAGTCCATCACTTCCTTCTGGTATAAACAATCTGTGGCTGCAGGAACGGGGTCTGGAGTTTGAGGCCTAGATATTAATCACATCAATAGTTTACTTTCGGCACAAATGACCTTTTCTGCCTGTGGGGAGAGAGAGGCTGGGAAATTCTCTTCAAGTGTAGATACATCAGTGTGACACGTGTGTGTGGGTGTTCATGAGTGTTACCAATGAAATGGTTTGTAGCTCTGTTTCTGCAGTTCTTATGAAGTAATTGAAGTTATTCCTTCACATTCTCTAGGGAAGAAATTGAGAAATGATTTTAAGTATTAATATAAGAGAAATCTTGAAGATGTACATGGTGTTTGAATTTGGCAAAATGTTTTTCCTTGGAGGAAACTTTGAAGCCCGAATGGTTGTCGATAGAGTTCAAGTTTTGAAGTTAGATCTTGTTTAAATATTTCCCCTGTGAGGAGCTGGGTTGCTTACTCTCTCTGATCCCATATGTAAATGTAATGTTAATTTTCAAATCTTTCTGGGTTGTTATGAGGATTAAATGAGAAAATTTATGTGAAGTGTCTGGCAGGGAGTTGATTCTCAATAAAATTTACAGCCCTTCTCTGGTCAGAGGCTGCTTATTGCCCAACCAATTTTCATATCCCCTTGTTGTTTAGAAGCAGAACCCTGATTTAATTCAGATAGCACCGGGCTCTGTAGTGAGACAATATTTCCCAGCTTTGTTTGCTGCTTGATATGGTCATGTAACTAAGTTCCAACTAATGAAATGTAAGAAGTTGTTGGGTGGGAATTCTGGGAAGGTACCTTAAAAGGGAAAAAATCAACTAATGCAGGCTTATAAAACTCTTTTCACTCCCCACTTCCTCTAAAAAGTAGACATAATGACTGGATTTGCAGCAGCCATCTTGGATCATGATCTAACCTTGAGGGTGGTACAAAGCATTATAGAGAAAGAAAGGTGTCTGGATTCCTACTGAGTGTGAGCTCTAGTACCATCCTAGGACTGGCTACCTCTTCTTATTTTTTTTTTTTAATGTGTGAGATGAATACATTTTTATCTTGTTGAAGCAGCTGTTATTTTTGGCCTTTCTTATTGAGCAATGAGTGAAGTTCCTAAAACATCTTTCCTTTATACTCATTTGCTCTTATTTAATTCTCAAATTTATCCTGAAAGTTATTATAGTTTTTCCTATTTTGCGGATAAAGACACTTAAGTGGAGGAGTCCCATATTATATGGCTATTCTGTGCCCCTGCTTATTTTTGACTGTTTATTGTGCTTTTTACTGGAAGGGTGATCTTAAGTTTTCCCCCAATCCTTCTCTTCCAGATCTTATCGGCAGTATGGCATAATGGCTAGAAGTCCAAACTCAGAAGCCAGATTGCCCAAATTTGAATCCTGCTTCTGCCATTTATAGCTAGGAGATGTTCACGCAAGTTGCTTAATCTCTCTGGGCCTTGATTTCTTTCTCTGTGACATGGGGATAACAATAACCTCACAGAGTAGGTATCAGGATGAAATGAGTTAATGTATGTAAAATGCTTAGAACTTAGAATTTAAAGTGCCTGGCATATAGAAAGAACCATTAAGTGTTAGCTAAAATCATTGTTTTTTTTTCTATAGTAGGCAGACAGATTCACTCACTGAATGCAAAGCCTTTGTTAGGACCATAGCTTACATTTGAATGTTTTACCACATTTCTATTGGTGTTACAGGCTGTGGGTGTTCTTAGATAATTCAATCCTTATGTAATCCTGAGACCTTCCTGAAAGCATGTGGGTCTAAATGGAGACTCCATGTAATGGCACCACTGAAGACCTGGAGGGCCCAGGAATCCCTGCTGGTGGGACATGAAGTTTGCTCTGAAGGATGTGGGAAGAGGGACTGGTAGGATTCTGGTGGAGAACACCAGGGCATGGGAGACTAGATGCTAAGCAAGGAATGGAGGCTCAAAAAACTCTGCTGATATTTTGGGGAAGAAAGAGATAATGCTCTAGACCAGAGGCAGATAAGGGGGAAAAGAGAGAATGGATTAGGAGGAAAGGAAATAAAGTCAAGAAAGAGCAGGAAAATCCTCCAGGCTCATGAATTATAGATCATTCAGATATAAAGTCCTTGGGCTTTCAAAGTATGCCAACCTGACATGGAAAGGGGGAAGGATGAAGGGAACAATGGTTTCTTGTGGAAATATTATCTAAAAATGTAATAATATATATTGTTATATTTATAAATATGTATGTACACACACATACACATATATAATTTGTCATCTGACAATGAAGACCATAATGAAGCTCAGAGGAAGTGACAGACCAGAGCAGAGAAGGAGGTTAGAGGATGATCTCCTGGTCAGTGCTTGTTCCTCTGTGAGTCTCTGAAGTGGACTCGGCCAACTCCTCCCATGCAGCCCTGCCCGAAGTCCACCTCCCTCCTAGATGTTAAAGCTCCATAAGATTTCTAGACATCTACTACTCCCCTTTGTTGATTCTTATTGATGCCATTTGTCAGTTTCCTCCTAGAATTTGCTGTAAAACCCTTGCATTAAAACAGGCCTCTGCACTTGTCCCTGGGGCTTCCTTGGTGGCTCAGCTGGTAAAGAATCTATAAGGAATTAGGGAGACCCAGGTTTAATCCTTGGGTTAGGAAGATCCCATGGAGAAGGGAATGGCAACCCACTCCAGTTTCTTGCCTGGAGAATCCCATGGACAGAAGAGCTTGGCGGGCTATAGTCCATGGGGTTACAAAGAGTTGGACACAACTGAGTGACCAAGCAAGCATGCACTTGTCCTTATTAAGGTCAGCTGGGGGAAAGGTGCAAAGACTGTCCTGGTCAGCAGGCTGAGGAGGGCATGGAGAAGGACAGGGTCGGGGAGCAGGCCTGACCCCAGGGTTGGCCCGAAGGGACACAGAACCAACATGATCCTGGAGCTTGAGGGCAGAGAGGCTGGTGAAAGTCTCTTCCACCCGTCCCTGCTCTGTTTGTCGAGCCACACTGGGTGACTTTTGTTTCTCTTCCACCTCGGTTTTAAATTCCACTGGAGTTAATTGTCTGCCATAAAGGGGGCACCTCTGTTTTCAGGACAACGTGTGGCCGCTCAGCGGGCAGGAGTAAACTTTACACACTTGGCCTCTGCACAGTGAACGCCTTGTTTTTGTTTTCACAAGGTTCAGCGCTGTCCTTTTCTCCACCCCCACGCTCTAAGTCACATGGCAGTGTCGTGTGCCTTACACAAGCGCTGTCTTGGCGGGGAGCACGTTAGAGGTGAGCCAGCCCATGTGGGACAGGAGATGGAGTTGCCCCAGGTCCTGTTGGTGGAAATGGCCCGCAACAGGTGTGGAGCCACTCCCCGCAGGAAGCAGCGAGGGAGGACTTGGGGAACCACAAAGAATTAGGCAAGTTGCCAAGAAAATTCAGATCCCTGGGTGCTCTGCATTGCCCTTGTCTTTGCCCAGCATCTTGGGACAGTTGCCATTTGCCACAGTTCAAGTCAGTTTAAAAATATCACAGGACAACCCCCTCCTCCACCCCCACCTTGCTTTGTTTATCCCACCTAAGTGGCCTCTGGATCTTGGAAAAGAACTCTCCAAGTTGAGCTGTAAATAGTGAAGGTTGTCTTTGTTACTCACATAAATAACTTTGCAGTGTTGTATGTGTGTGTGCATAGAAAACTCGTCTAAAAGATCTTTCCAACCCCCAGGATGTTGCTGGGAAGTCTCTCAGATAACCAGAGATGTTCTGGAGATAGAATGTCCCCAGGGCCCGGAGGGCCCAGAGCAGCGCAATGCAGCCTCTTCCATGATATGGTGCGGGGAGGGGGCAGGACATGAACCTGAAGGCCCAGATGAAACCCCTGCTCCCCACACTGTCCACATCTCAGTTCTGAGGCAGCCAGAACATATCACTGTGTGGGAGCCACTGTGCTTAATATCTGAACTCCTCTCAGTTAGAAAGCTATTGGTTGGTGTACGTTATCTATTGTTTTGTAATAATCCCCTTAAACAGAGCAGTTCACAAGAACAATCATTGAGTTTGCTCATGAACTTGCAGGTTGGCAGGGACAGCTTGTCTTCCCATGCAGTGTCACTCTGGGGCACTTAGAGCTGGGAGTGACCTGCGGGCTGGGGGCTGGAACACTCTGAAGGCTCACTAACGTGGCTGGCATTTGACATTGCCTGAGGCTGGGGTGTTAAGTTGGAGCGATCAGCCAAAACGCGTACACCACGTGGCAGCTTGTCTTTCTCGCAGAGTGGTGGCTGGGTTTCAAGAGTGAGCTTCCCAATCAACAAGGCAGAAACACGTGGCATTTTTATGACCTGGCCTCTTGTGCCAGCCCCATACTTTTTTGGTCAAGGTAATCCTTATTCAATTCTGGAAACTTTCTTTTTTGACACTCTTTAAATAATATTCTAATTTACTTGTTCTGGTCCCATCTGAAAGAGCACTAATCCCTCATATATTTTGTTATCCATACAGATTCTTTCCCTTCTCAATATTTTTCTTCTCTTTATCATTATGCTCTGCTTCTAGGTGAAACTCTTGTGTTTATCTTCTACATATGATTTGATTTTCAGCATTCTTAATGCTGCTGTTTTAAAGACTTAAATTCTACTGCAGCATTTTTATTGCATCCTTTCCTTAACTCTGCAGGTTTCTTTTTAACTTATTTTTATGTCTAATCCTTTTATCTTTTTATTTCCTATAATCAGGTTTTTATTAACAAAGAAAGCAATTGCTATCTAAATTCTTTTTCTAAATAGTAAATCATTGTCCCACATTGCTTTCTTCTGCCTCTTTCTTTCATGGTCCCCATGTTTTTTGGTTTTGTTTTCTGTCTGCTCATCCTTGAATGAGAAGAGAGCTATTCTAGCACAGCAGTTACTCTGAAAATGATGGCTGTTTGCTTGGGTCCTGTCGCATCCTCCTGGTTGCAGTTTGATACGTTTTCCCATGTGTTCAGCTCAGGGGCTGGTGCTTTGAGATGATGCTTGTAGGGATCTAGTGGACTGGGGAGATGCTGGAGGAACTTGGCATCCTGGAGCATCACAGTGAGGAAAATTCATTTCTGTTCTGTGCTGTAGAAGTTGCTACATCCATTGTCAGTTTTCTGCAACCAGAGTTCACCTATGGGCATGAGTTTGCATCCATGGCATCTCTGTCCTAGAGCAACTGGCCGGCCTCCTTTTCTCAGGTAAGGAAGATGTTTCTCTTTGCACTTGGTGCATGAGGTAAACTGATGAAGATGAGGAGTGAGAAGCAGCTGAGACTTGCCCAAGTTTGCCCATCCAACTTTATTTATGAGAGCAGGCCTCAGGTTTCTTGTCTTCTGCAAACTTCCCTATATGCTTCTTAGGCCCAACCCATTAGTAGATAAAATCTGTTCACACAAGTTTGTAGGACTTCTCTAATCCTGCTTATCTGAGAAAGGAAACACCGAGAAGAACTTAATTGACTTTCAGTGTATACACGTGGATGTTTTTGCTCTTGGATCTTTTATTGTCTGAAAGCTATCATCAGTTTCTTGTTCATTCCACTCTGAGGGAGGAGGTGAAGGTGAGTGGTGCGGAAAGATGGACATAGACATTAGAGTTTAGCAAACTGACTCTCAACTGATTCTCCTCAATGTCAAAGAACTAGTTCTGAAGAAATTGGATGTGGGGAGAATGTTGTTAAATTTAAATCCAGGGTGTTTGAAAGAGAGGCTGCAGCTTCCAGACAAGAAAATCCTGCCTGCCCTGCCGAGTAGGGAGTGAGCAAAAAGTTGTACCAGGCAGATGTAAAAAGAGTGTAAGGGGGAGAGCTCAATTCTGTGTGACCACTGAAATGAGAGCTCTGTGGGAACTGTGCAATTATCACTCTGAGGGGTCATTAAAGCCCTCATTTAGTTTTAAAGCAGTGGAACCCTCAAGGACATGCACTGCCTTCAAACACGAAGCAGCTCTGCTGAGTCAGGACCCATATCTCCTCCTGCACTTTCCTTCTCCAGGGAAGAAGAAATGGTTTACCACACATGTTTGGAAGGTACTGATGGGAGAGCAGAGCAACGAATAGATTCTTCTCTTGCTTTTTCTGCTGATCTCATTTCTCAGCAGTATCTGCAAAATGGCTCCCACTTCATGAGTGAGAAGGAAAGGTAGCCTCCAGCAGATCGTTGGGCCTCTGAGCTAGATGGACACTTAGCCAGAGCTGGTGTCCCTTGGTGTTTCCACCCCCACCATGCCCAGCTCAGCAGCAGCAACTGTGGGCAAGAATGGTTGACTCTACTGTGTGTGAAGCTCCAGGGAACCTGAGCTGCCAGAGGACATCATTCCTGGCTCAGGGGCTTGCAGTCAGATGAGAAAGGTAAGAATACACGAGAAAGCTAAAACAAAGCCTGACACCACTACAACCCCAAGTCTCAAGACAGTCTGTGCTGAATGAATCCCTGTGGAGTGGCCCAGGCAGCAGGAGAGGCCACAGAGGCACCACAGGAAGGTATCTGGCTGTGAGTCAGGTTGGGGAGAAAAGGTGGTAACAATGTCCTATCTGATCACTACAAAATCCTACAAGGAGGATGTTATTAGTATCCTCATTTTATGGATAAGGAAGCAAAGGATCAGAGGAGCAGAATGAGATGAACTGGTATATCCTACTGAGCAACAGACACTGTACTCAGAATTTATAGCAGGGCTTTGTTTAAGCCCTGCAACAATCCTGCAAAATATTATCATGATTTTGACTATTCTAATTTTACAGCCAAGGAAACCGATGCTTGGCACAATTGATTAAACTTCCTAAGACCACACAGCTGGTACATGACTTCAAGTCCTAACCTTTTTCCAGTTTCACCACGTACATGATCTCAACAAGTAAAGAGAAAGTGAGGGGCAGTCATGGCAGGGTGGGTAGCATAGGCTGAAAGGTACCTGACATGTGTGGAAATGTACCCGGCATGTTTGGGGACAACCCAAATCTCTATGATGACCGCAGCAGGGTCTCTGCATGTGAATAGTCAGGAGATAAGTTTGAGAGATAGTAGAGCTCAGATTTTCTTCCTTTGAACATAAATTCAGCAGGAATAGGTTAGGTAGGTGGAAGGGGTGTCTGGAGAACAGCCAGATCAGTTGGAAAAGTATCACAAATGTCAGAATGAATGAGAGGCAATACAAAGGAAAGCCAGCCAGCTTGGTTTAATCACATTTGGTCTAAGACGAAACAGTGGCATTAATGTGGCATCAAGATTTTAAGCGCCAAAAACAAACAAAACCAAACAAAAAAACAACCAAGTATTGAAACAAACTAAACTCATAACCTGACATTTGAATCAATGTTTCATGAACTGTGAAAGCCCAAATCAAAGTCCCACGCATGCACTGCCACACTCAGTGCTCCCGACCCTGCAGCAGGCCACTGTCGACCCACACCTCCGCCAGAGACTCCTGGACACTCACGGCAGTCTGGGTCAGTCTCCTGTGGGGTCACTGCTCCTTTCTCCTGGGTCCTGGTGTGCACAAGGTTCTGTTTGTGCCCTCCAAGAGTCTGTTTCCCCAGTCCTGTGTAAGTTCTGGGGGCTCTATGGTAGGGTTAATTGTGACCTCCTCTAAGAGGGCTTATGCCATACCCAGGTCTGCTTCACCCAGAGCCCCTGACCCTGCAGCAGACTACTGCTGCCCATACTTTCGCAGGAGACCCTCAAACACAGTTCTGGCTCAGTCTCTGTGGGATCTCTGGGTCCTGGTGTGCACAAGGTTTGTTTGAGCCCTCTGTGCATCTCTGGTTGGTAAGGGGTTTGATTCTAAACATGATTTCACCCCTCCTACTGTCTTGCTGTGTCTTCTTCTCTGCCCTTGAAAATGGAGTATCTTTTTTTGGTGGGATCCAACATTCTCCAGTCGATGGGTGTTCAGCAGTGAGTTGTAATTTTGGAGTTCTCGCAGGAGAAGATGAGTGCACACCCTTCTACTCTGCCATCTTATGCCACAAATGCAGTTGTAAATGTATAGTTAGAACTGTACATGGGACAACAGACTTCCAAATTGGGAAAGGAGTACGTCAAGGCTGTATATTGTCACCCTGCTTATTTAACTTATATGCAGAGTACATCATGTGAAATGCCAGGCTGGATGAAGCACAAGTGGGAATCAAGATTGCTGGGAGAAATATCAACAAACTTAGATATGGATGACACCACCCTTATGGCAAAAAGTGAAGAAGAACTGAAGAGCCTCTTGGTGAAAGTGAAAGAGGAGAGTGAAAAGTTGGCTTAAAACTCAACATTCAGAAAACTAAGATCATGGCATACAGTCCCATCACTTCATGGCAAATAGATGGGGAAACAATGGAAACAGTGACAGACTTTATTTTTGGGAGCTCCAAAGTTACTGCAGATGGTGACTGCTGCTGCTGCTGCTTCTAAGTTGCTTCAGTCGTGTCTGACTCTGTGCGACCCCATAGACGGCAGCCCACCAGGCTCCTCCGTCCATGGGATTTTCCAGGCAAGAACACTGGAGTGGGTTGCCATTGCCTTCTCTGGATGGTGACTGCAGCATTGAAATTAAAAGATGCTTGCTCCTTGGAAGAAAAGCTATGACCAACCTAGACATCATATTAAAAAGCAGAGACATTACTTTGCCAAAAAAGGTCCATCTAGTCAAAGCTATGGTTTTTCTAGTAGTCATATACTGATGTGAGAGTTGGACTATAAAGAAATCTGAGCACTGAAGAACTGATGCTTTTGAACTGTGGTGTTGGAGAAGATTCTTGAGAGTCCCTTGGACTGCAAGGAGATCCAACCAGTCCATCCTCACGGAAATCAGTCCTGAATATTCATTGGAAGGACTGATGCTGAAGCTGAAACTCCAATACTTTGGCCACCTGATGTGAAGAGCTGACTCATTGGAAAAGACCCTGATGCTGGGAAAGATAGAAGGTGGGAGGAGAAGGGGATGACAGAGGATGAGATGGTTGGATGGCATCCCTAATTCGATAGACATGAGTTTGAGTAAGCTTCAGGAGTTGGTGATGGACAGGGAAGTCTGGTATGCTGCAGTCCATAGGGTCACGAAGAGTGGGACATGACTGAGTGACTGAACTGAACTGCTTCTTGGAAGAAAAGCTATGACTAACCTAGACAGAATATTAAAAAGCAGACACATTACTTTGCCAACAAAGATTTGTCTAGTCAAAGCTACGATTTTTCCAATAGTCATGTATGGATGTGAGAGTTGGATCATAAAGAAGGCTGAGCACTGAAAAAGTGATGCTTTTGAACTGTGGTGTTGGATAAGACTCTTGTGAGTCCCTTGCACTGCAAGGAGATCCAACCAGTCAATCCTAAAGGAAATAGTCCTGAATATTCATTGGAAGGACTGATATTGAAGCTGAAACTCCAATACCTTGGCCACCTGATGTGAAGAACTGACTCATTGGAAAAAACCGTGACGCTGGGAAAGATCAAAGGCAGGAGGAGAAGGGGACGACAGAGGATGAGATGGTTGGATGGCATCACAGACTCGATGCACATGAGTTTGAGCAAGCTCTGGGAGATGGTGAAGGACAAGGAAGCCTGGTGTGCTGCAGTCCATGGGGTTACAAAGAGTTGGACACGACTGAGCCACTGAACAACAAGACATACAGCTGGCTGGCAGGCACACGAAAAGACGCTCAACATTGCTAATTGTTAGAGAAATGTAAATCAGAACTACAATGAAATATCACCTCACACAAGTTAGAATGGCCATCATCAAAAAATATACAAATAACAAATGCTGAAGAGGGTGTGAGAGAAAAGGGAATCCTCATACATTGTTGGTGGGAGTGTAAATTGGTATAGCTACTAGGGACAACAGTATGGAAATTCCATAAGAAACTAAAAATAGAGCTACCATCAGATCAGATCAGATCAGATCAGTCGCTCAGTCGTGTCCGACTCTTTGCGACCCCATGAATCGCAGCACGCCAGGCCTCCCTGTCCATCACCAACTCCCAGAGTTCACATAGACTCGCGTCCATCGAGTCAGTGATGCCATCCAGCCATCTCATCCTCTGTCGTCCCCTTCTCCTCCTGCCCCCAATCCCTCCCAGCATCAGAGTCTTTTCCAATGAGTCAACTCTTCGCATGAGGTGGCCAAAGTACTGGAGTTTCAGCTTTAGCATCATTCCTTCCAAAGAAATCCCAGGGCTGATCTCCTTCAGAATGGACTGGTTGGATCTCCTTGCAGTCCAAGGGACTCTCAAGAGTCTTCTCCAACACCACAGTTCAA
>NW_011494900.1:3471510-3472225 GCF_000754665.1 Bison bison bison | reverse complement strand
TTGTGATCCATACAGTCAAAGGCTTTGGCATAGTCAATAAAGCAGAAATAGATGCTTTTCTGGAACTCTCTTGCTTTTTCTATGATCCAGCGGATGTTGGCAATTTGACCTCTGGTTCCTCTGCCTTTTCTAAAACCAGCTTGAACATCAGGAAGTTCACAGTTCACATACTGCTGAAGCCTGGCTTGGAGAATTTTGAGCATTACTTTACTAGCGTGTGAGATGAGTGCAATTGTGCGGTAGTTTGAGCATTCCCACTCCTGGGCATATATCCGGAGAAAACTCTAATTCAAAAGATATATGCACCCCAATGTTCAAAGCAGCATTATTAAGATAGCCAAGACATGGAAGCAGTCTAAACGTCCATTGACAGATGAATGGCTAAAGGAGATGTGGTACATACACAACAGAATATTACTCAGCCATTAAGAGGAATGAAATATTGCCATTTGTAGCAACATGGATGGACCTAGAGGTTATCATACTAAGTGAAGTGTGTCAGTATTTCCTATAAATGATAGGAAACTGCTGCTGCTGCTGCTAAATCGCTTCAGTCATGTCCGACTCTGTGCGACCCCATAGATGGCAGCCCACCAGGCTCCCCCGTCCCTGGGATTCTCCAGGCAAGAACACTGGAGTGGGTTGCCATTGCCTTCTCCAATGCAAGAAAGTGAAAAGTCAAAGTGAAGTCGCTTCAGTCGTGTCCGGCTCTTAG
>NW_011494900.1:3469711-3471410 GCF_000754665.1 Bison bison bison | reverse complement strand
TTAGCGACCCCATGGACTGCAGCCTACCAGGCTCCTCCATCCGTGGGATTTTCCAGGCAAGAGTACTGGAGTGGGGTGCCATTGCCTTCTCCATATATATAGCATGCTAAGTCACGGCAGTCGTGTCCGACTCTGTGCTACCCCATAGATGGCAGCCCACTAGGCTCCTCTGTCCCTGGGATTCTCCAGGCAAGAATACTGGAGTGGGCTGCCATTTCCTTCTCCAGATAGGAAACTAACACAATATATTTTAATCAACTCTCTTTCAATTTAGGGCTTCCCAGATGGCACTAGTGGTAAAGAACCCACCTGCCAATGTAGGTAGACGTAAGAGCTGTGGGTTGGGTCCCTGGGTCGGGAAGATCCCCTGGAGGAGGAAATGGCAACCTACTCCAGTATTCTTACCCGGAGAATCCCTTGGACAGAGGAGCCTGGTGGGGTACAGTCCCTGGGGTCACAGAGTCAGACATGACTGAAGTGACTGAGCATGCATATATTTCAATTTAAGAAAAGATCCTCTTAACTGTTATCTGTATGGAATCCTCAGTTAGCTCTGACTGCCACTTGGATTATTGGAAAGTGGAGGGAAGGGAGCACAGAGGCTTGAGGTGCATTTGCTGAGGTCCGTAGTCACCCATACTTTCAGTATTTATTTATTGAGAACCTACAGTCTTGCCATGGGCTCCTCTAAGTCTCAGGCACATAGCAGTCAATAAAGCACTCATGGAATGTCCAGTCTAGAACCCACTTCCTCAGCCCACGGGCCCAAGGGGAGGATTACAGTGGGGATGTTCTGGGGGTGCAAGGGTGGCCTGTGATAATCCCATAGACGTGGTAGAGGCCACGCTGAAAAAAATGCCAGGTCTTCTCTGGAACTGCGCATTTTGGGCTGAAATTCAAATTCAGTCACACAGCCCCTGGTTGAGAAGGTGGTGTTTACATGCCCCTTGGTTTTTCCAGAGGGGAGTTGACAAGAGACTGGGTTGCCCTCACCTCTTGCTTCCACCTGAGGCTGAGAAATCCTCCTCCTTCCCCTCTTCCATCTGGCACTTCTGGGACCTCATCTTGTCTCTGTGACTACAAGAGCAGAGTATCAGGCAGACTTGGGAAATTATTTTCTTGGAGAAACTTAAACTGCAATAGTTTGTACAAAGGGCTCTTTATACCTCACCACACTGAGTTTAATTTAGAGGAAGCTTGCAGACTCCAGATAAAGCATTTTATTCTTTATATATTTATTATCTTTCCAAGGTCTATTTTAGTGAACATAGAAAACAAGACTTTAGCCTGAATGGAGAGCCAAAAAAAATTTTTTTTAACATATAAAAGACCCAGCCCACAATCTTGATTGTTTTTTCCTTTTTTCTTAAGTTTCTTTGCTCAGTTGGGTTCTGGGCCCTTTCTGCCTTGTCTAGTTTACACTTTGGAGGAGATAGACGACCCCTGAGGCTGGTCTCCTGTAAAGTGGGAAAAGCTCCACTCCTCATATTCCTTCCACACGCACAGCAGGTTTTGCTTGGCTGAGCGTCTGTCTCTCTCCTTGAATGCCTGCTTGTCCTGGGGAGACAGGCACTCTTATTGTTCTTGGAGGGGGAAAGGGTTGAGTTACAGCCTTTCTCTCGAAGAGTCATTACTGCTCTGAAGCCCCCAGCAGTCTGCTCAAGCCCAAGGGCAGTGTCGGATCTCAAGGCTTTCCACA
>NW_011494900.1:3454501-3469611 GCF_000754665.1 Bison bison bison | reverse complement strand
ACTTGCCGTCCCAGGGCCCCTGCCTTTTCTGCGGGCGGTGGAGCGGGGCCAGCACTAAGGAATAACAGTCCTGGATTCAGTCCTGGCTTCTCCATGTATTAGCATCACTGGACAAGCCCCTTCGGTTTTCAAGTCTTACATTGTTCTTCTATAGCAAAAGGATATTACTTCCTCTGAGAACTACTGTGAAGGCCAAGTGTGACAATAGACGTGAAAGGCATGTAAATTGCACACACTGTATAACAGTTTGAGTTTATTCCAGTTTGCTCTGATTCAGGGTTTAGATGATCTACATGTCTCAGTGTTCCTTATGCCATTGTGGCTCTGACAACCCATTGGCAGGGATTTGGGTCAGTTGATGGATATGGAAAGGGGGGGTTCTGTAAGGAGTGTGATGAGCAAACGAAAGCATATTTTATAGAGGGAGGGCTACAGGCAGATGATGGGCTTGTTTTGGGAGAGACTCAGAGTCTCATTCGGTGTTGGCTTGGGGCTTGAAGCACAGAGCAGAGAGAAAGCTCTTCTCTGAGCCCCTGCACAGAACTCAGTGTGGCTACAGCATGGCGAGGGCTGCCAGGAAGACAGGGCAGCCCTGCCTCAGGCATCATGCTGTCAGAGGGCATTGTTGTTGTTCAGTCGCTAAGTTATGTCCGACTCTTTGTGACCCAATGGACTGTAGCTTGCTTGGCTTCCCTGTCCTTCACTATCTCTTGGAGTTTGCTCAAATTCATGTCTGTTGAGTTGGTGATACTACCTAACCATCTCATCCTCTGTTGCCCCCTTCTCCTCCAGCCCTCAATCTTTTCCAGCATCAGAGTCTTTTCTAGTGAGTCAGCTCTTCACATCCGGTGGCCAGTCCTTTCATCAGTCCTACCAATAAATATTCAGGGTAGATTTCTTTTAGGATTGGCTGGTTTGATCTCCTTGCAGTCCAAGGGATTCTTAAGAGACTTCTCCAACACCACAGTTCAAAAGCATCAGTTCCTTGGTGCTCAGCCTTCTTTATGGACCAACTCTCACATCCATACATGACTACTGGAAAAGCAAGGGCTTTGACTATATGGACCTTTGTCAGCAAAATGATGTTTCTCCTTTTTCATACACTGTCTAGGTTTGTCATAGCTTTGTCGGAGGTTATTGGCACTAGCGAATGCATCAGACTAGAGTCGCTGTCTTCCCAGGGCCTTCCAGAAGTGAATATGCTTGGGCTTTGGGAGAAAGATGTGAGAGCTATTAGTGAGCACTCAGGAGACTTGCCCTGGGTTCTATCAGATGTAACTGGTCTGATACGGAGACTGACAGGAGTCTGGAGGGCTTGTGCCATTCAGGTGGGAACAGAAGCTGGTGAAACTGAGTTACCACAAGTTAGTGAAGCCCGAGGAACTGGAAGGACACAAACATAGGGGATTTAGGCCCCTCTGAGACATTAGGTTAGAGGCAGAAAGGAACCAACTTTAGAGTCAGATAAACTAGGGCTCAAATCTGTACAACTTAGGGCAACTCATATTGCCTCTTTAATACCCAGTTTTTGTTTTTTTTTTTTAAGGGGAAATATGACTACTCACTCTGTAGAGTAATTGGGAAAATTAGAGATAATATATATGGTTGGCATAGCAGAATACCTACCATGTGATGTATAGTCAATATATTATAGCTCTTTATATTATCTATTATCTTTCTATTATCTATTATTAGCTTTCTGTTATCAGGTTTCCCTGATAGCTCAGCTGGTAAAGAATCTGCTGGCAACGCAGGATACCTGGGTTCAATCCCTGGGTTGAGAAGATCCCCTGGAGAAGGGAAAGGCTACCCACTCCAGTATTCTGGCCTGGAGAATTCCATGGATAGCCTGTGGGGTCGCAAAAAGTCAGACACGATGGAGCGACTTTCACTTCACTTCTGTTAACAGCATCCTTCAGTCCAGGACATGTGTTCCAATACTGGCACTGCAGGGATTGGAAAAAATGCTGTCATGAGCTGTTCACAGGGCCACCCTGTCCCATTCCTTATGACCTGAGGCTGTTGGAGAGCTCTTAGAGATGCTCTGGTGTTTAAGTCCAAGGGCAAGAGTGTATCTGTAGTTGGATAGGTTGAAAAGTGTAACTGTCATTCAAACCCACCATCCTGTCCCCTGGAAAACCATGTGTATCGGTTTTCTATTGCTGCTGTAAGAAACTGCCATACACTTAGGGGCTTAAAGCAGCACAGATTTATCACTTCATAGTTTTGGAGGTCAGAAATCCAAAATGGGTCAGCAGGACTACATTTCTTTGGAGGCTTTAAAGGAAGAATATGTTTCCTTGCTTTTTTCCAACTTCTAGAGGCCATCTGCAACCCATGGCTTGTGGCCTCTTCCTCCATTTTCAAAGCCACCAGTGTGGCATCTTCTGACCTCTTTTCTTCTGACTTTTCTTCCATCATCACAGCTTCTTCTTCTGACTTGAGCTCTTCTGCCTCCTTCTGCCTTATAAATACCCCTGTGATTTCTTTGGGCCCATGTAGATAAAAGGATGGATAATCATTCAGGATAATCTTCCCAGCTCTTTGCTGCTCCTGCTGCTGCTAAGTCACTTTAGTTGTGTCCGTCTCTTAGCGACCCCATGGACTGCAGCCTACCGGGCTCCTCCATCCATGGGATTTTCCAGGCAAAAGTACTGGACTAGGGTGCCATTGCCTTCTATGCTTCCCAGCTCTATATCCTTAACTTAATCACAACTTCCAAGTCCCCTTTACCTTGTAAGGTAACACACTCACAGGTTTTGGGGATTAGGATGTACACCTCTTTTAGGGGTGCCGGGGTCCAGCCCCGGCTGATCCAGGGTATTCGAAGGGGAGACGGCGTTGGTGACTATTTAAATATTCATCAAAGATATAAATAGTAATAGAATGAGGATAGCTCAGTAGGAAAATTCAGTGGAGAAAAGAGGCTGAGTAGCTTGGTTTACGCGGGAGACCAATAAAACTTCAAGACAAGAAGCTTGCACCACTTACGTAGGCCACAGGCGTCCTTCCATTCTCCCGAAGGAGAGGAGACACTGAGGCCTCCCCGGTCGGATCTTGGAAGCCCAGGCATAATTAATAAGCATGGCGGGTTCCGCGCTCCAGATGGAGACTCAGCCAGAGTTTGAGAGAGAGAGAGACATGGGGAGACCAGTATTTCAAGGAACTGATCCCAATTCTTTATTTTCCAGAGTCTGTTTTTATACACTGAGATGTTATACAAAAGTCACACGGGGACAGCAGTCCTGACTTTTATTAAAGTCAGGTGCTTCATACAAATGTATACAGAGGTCTTAGGGGTGTTACATCATCTTCTGGCCAGGGGGCCCTGCTGACAATTTATGACCCTCTCCTTGTGACAGTGGTCAGTCAACCAGAACACTTGTTTCTCCAAGGGTGATTATTCTTAAAACAGACGCCACCCAAATAAAGTTACATTCCTATAGGGTGAGGGTGTAGTGGGTTTTAGTTAAGGAAAGAATTTACTTAGCCTAAGGTCTAATGTGATTTATATCAAAGGTTAATACTTATTTCTTCTATATATTCATTAATGTGTGTAAGGGCAGGGGATGTGGAGTCTTAGCAACAAACATGGGCTCAACAAATGAAAAACCCTTCACCAATACAATTTCTAATCAGCCCACTATACTTATACTAATGGTTTTCTAACTTTTCTAAGGAACCTAGTTTTAGAAGGTTTAAAGCATCTCTTGCCTCTCACGGTTGGGAGGCTGTGAGCAATCACGTGTGGCTGGACAAGCCTGTCAGGCAGGCTAGAGAACCTTCAGAGGAGTTTGTAGGTTGAAACACTCCTATCACACCCAGGAACTATTATTAACTGGAGCTCTAAGTTAACTCCTTCTCTGAAAGAGGCGATGGGGGACAGCCCCCCGTAAAGTCAGAGGTGTAGGGGAGAACACAAAGTAGTAAAGTAGGCAGGCTCTGGTTATGGGGGTAGATGCTTGAGAATTTCCAGGGGGACTCCTGAGGCTCGATCCCGCCTTTGCGTATGTCGAGCCTCCTTCCTCATGACCTTTGCCATGGGCGGAGTGCTTCATGCTGGCCCCCAACATAGGAGGACATTATTCTGTTTACCACACATACCTCCAGTGTGGGACTTGAAAGCAACTCTACTCTGGGGTCCTGTTTTGGATCTGGAGAGGTACTGCTTCCGCCCTAACACTTCCTCTGCAACTGTTATGGTATTTTGTGTGTGTCTTTCTTTCACCAAAGCAACTTTACAGACTGCTTGTATCTTGTTAATCAACCTCTTATCTTTTCCCTCTTGTCTAGCATAGTGCTTTGTTCAGAGTGGGCACTCAGTGCATATCTGCTAAATAGATAGACCATTAGGTTTATGTTTGAGTAATCCTTGTGTGTGTTAGTTGCTCGACTAACATAGACTAACATGGACTAACATGCCGACTCTGCGACACCATGGACTGTAACCCTCCAGGCTCCTCTGTCCATGGAATTCTCCAGGCAAGAATACTGGGGTGGGTTGCCATTCCCTTCCCCAGGGGATCTTCCCAACCCAGGGATTGAACCCGAGTGTCCTGCATGGCAGGCAGATTCTTTCCCTTCTGAGCCACCAGGGAGTAATCCTGGGATATTACTAGTTATGAGAGGCAACCCTGCAAAAGGCAGAGGATACTAAGTGTGGATAGTTTAGACAAAACCAGGACTCACTGTGAGTTTGTTCTGCCTGGAGATCTTGGAATTACTTGGAATTTTCCAAAGAATCCTCTGGATTAGTCACCCTCCAGGTGCAGGTGCAGACAAGCTGCCCTCTCTCTCTCTCTCAAAAGGCAACTTGGGATGTAGAGGAGATGCTCCCACCAGGGGAGGGCCAGTCCTATCTGAGTTAGGATGTTGAGGATAACTTAAATGTTTCTTTAAACCACATGGGGGAAAACTTTTGGAGTAGTTTTTAAAATATACATTGTAAAGTTACAGTAAAATGAGCATGAGGAATATAAAGCCTGGAGGTAGCCAGTTTCTGGTGTGGAAAGAGCAACAATAAGAGAAACAAAGGAGAAGAGGCAGTGAGTAGTCAGGAGCCCTAAGGAGAGAGCAGAGGGAACCTCTGCATTGGTCTCCTATAGACGTTTTGACAAAGTACCAAAAACTGGGTCGCTTAAAACAACGAAAACTTATTGTCTCACAGTTCTGGAGGCTGGAAGTCTGAACTCAAGTTGTGGCAGGGACTTGTTCTCTCTGATGGCTCCAAGGCAGATGGATTTGTTCTCTCTGATGGCTTCCTGGCCTTTTCTAGCTTCTGGTGTTTTCTGAGAATGCGTGGTGTTCCTTGGCTTATAGATGCATTACTCCATTCACATGGCTGTCTCTTGCTGCATTTCTTCACATCATCCTCCCTCTAGCTATCCTGTCTCTGTCCAAATTTCACCTTTCTAGAAGAACATCAGCCACACTGGATTACGATCCTCTGCCCCCCACGATGATCTCACTTTAACTTCATTGCCTCTGTAAAGATCCTATTTCCAAATAAGATTGCATTCTAAGGTACTGGGAGTTAGGACGTCAATGTATCTTTTTTGGGGGAGACAAAATTTAACTCATAACCTATTCGATCGAAGATGGCAGTTCAAAGGTTAGACTGGGAAGCAGAATTGTCAAATGCAGAAGAATTAACAAGCAACCATGAAGGAAGAATGGACTGTCAGGATGATTTTAAAGGAAAGAATGGGCTAGAGTGAAGAACCCCAGGGAATATATTGGATTGGCCAAAAAGTTCATTCAGGTTTTTCATAGCATTGTACAGAAAAACCTGAACAAATTTTCTGGCCAACCCAATAGTATTTCTTAGGTCATGTCTAGCTTTTATTGATTTGGCATGATCTGAGTTGGAACTCTGAACATTTAAGTAGTCACAAAAGCATACTTACTGACACTGTGTCAGGAAACTGTGGGAAGTCTACATTGGCTGGAGGTACCTCTTAGGAGGCAGAGGGAGATGTTTTAGGGTTAGATCACATGGGACCTCAAATGGCTATTGAGGAATCTATAGTTCAGTAGTGAGTGGGTCCAGGGAGGGTTCTGTGCAATCCAATGACACAATCAAAGCTGAGTTCAAAAAGGTAATCAAAAAGTGGTGGCGGTTAGATTAGAGTAGGGAGAAATGAGATGTGAATCTTCCAAATGAAAGTCTAGAGCAAGAGATTAGGTGAGAGATGTAGAGGGCTTGCACTTCGGTGATGACGGTGGGTTGGTTTAGGAGGGGACCAAGTAAAGGTATCATTTTCCCCTAGGGCTAGGCTTGCGGCTAAGGGGAAGGAAGCTGAGTCTTACTTTGTGAGCATCACTGGAGGGGCTTGTTAGGGCACCCAGCACCATTAGATATTTGAGGTTGTTCAGCTAAGATAATCATGTTTTGTTTTTTGTCTAGTTTTTTCAGAGAGAATTTGGTAAGCTGCTGGATGGATTTTGAGGCAGTTAAAAGAGATCTACCCAAGGAATGAGGAAAACTGGGGAGAAGGAATGAATTATCTGCATATTTGAAGTAAGTCAAGAAGCTAGATAATGTTCCTTGATAGGTTTCCCTGTACATGATTCTGTCACACCAAATTAAAAGATTTCACAGTCCTTAGACTGTGAAAGGCTCTCTTAAGAGCCTTCCTGTGGAATGTAAAGATTTCAGACCATAGATCCAAAACAATCAAAATCTCCAGAAACACTCATTCCTATTGTGATATCATGCTATTTATTTTTCACAGAAGACTAGATGGAAAAAAAAAATCATTGTACTGAATTTTTGCTTTATTTTCTTTGGAACCTATGCAGGGTACAATGGATGAAATGATAATTGCTAGTCCCCATCTCTGGTCAAAATAAGCAAAACTCTGAATTAGACTTTGGAGTTCTCCAAGATACATTCCTAAAGGACTTTTCGTTCTGTGGCTTGAATTCTATTGTCTTTTCTGTGACTGGCTGAATACTCTTTTTGCTGTATTTTCAGAGAAGGTGAGCTTAATTCACAGGAACTTGAACACAGTGCAAAAGGCAACATTTGTGTTGCTAATATCCATTCTTAGAGCCTGGGAAATCCCTCTGTGTTTATGACTTCCCTAGCTCTGCCAGAGAAAACAGCAGCAGGGCATAAGCTGAGAACACAGGGCTTGCAAGCATCTAATTTAGGCTTAGATGCTTTTGATGTAATGGGTTACCTCTGAAGCCTCCTTGTCTTTTGTTATTAGCCACCAGGAGAGAGAGGCAGGAAATAGTGTGTTTCCATTGAAGAAAGCAGGATGTGGTGAGTTGCTGGCTTCTGATGTCAGGCATAGGATGATGCAATAAGTGTGCCTTTGGCGGCTTGCTGTCAAATTAAACTGTGGAGCCTTAGATGTGAATTGATGTGCTGTGCTCGGGACACTGTCTATACAGTGCGAGGAGCATGGGGCAGCTGAGGGGCGTGAGATGCACACAGAGAGGACCAATCTTCATTGGATTTTTTCCTATTTAGAAAGCATGGTTCTTCTGGGTTACTGCTGGTATCCACTGTCTTTCTCCACATCTGTCATTGATCAAGGATCCAGTGGAGAGAAAAGAAAATGACTCCAGTGGTGTATCATGAGCAGTGGTCAAGGCCCAAGACCAGGAGCCGTGATTATGGTTCTAGCACCAGCTCCGGGTGTCCTGGAAGTGTTCACGCCGTGGCTTCTGCTCTGCTCACAGGCTCCCAGGGGCTCTCACATGGCACCATCTTCCATTTTTGATCTCTTTTCTCCTACGTGGAATTGGATCAAAAATGGAATTGGTCTCTGGAATTTCTCACAAGGCCCAGAAAGAAAAGACAACTCGTATTTGGTGAGAGCCTACTATTTAGCAAGAATCCTTCCAGATGCTTCTGTTACCTCCTTTAATCCTGAGCAATCCCTCTCAAGTATCATTATATGATTTTAAAAATGATAGAACTGAGGCTTGGAGAGGTTCACATTCATAAAAGATTCAAGCAAGGGCCTAGATTAGATTCCAGGTTTGGCTTTGCTCCGTGGCACTGAACTGCCCCTGTCACTGTGAATTTTGGGCTAGAAGGCAGAAACTCCAGTTACCAGTGTCTTTTACCACCAGACTGTGGAGCTTTGCATAAGTCTTCCCACCTCTTCCTGCTTGGTTTCCTTGGTTAAATATTAGGACAATAATTCTGACCCCCCTCAGGAAGACCTGCCGAGGGCTAGAGTTTGTTGCAAATAAAAGCTTTAGAAAACATTAAATTAACATTTACTGTAAGTCCACAAACATGAGACAGTATTAATGGAGTGCTTTTCTCTTCATTGCTCCGTCCCAGGCACTATGCAAACTGAGTGAGCCAGGCATGGTCTCAGCCCTCCAGGCACATGTGAGAGCTGCTTACGTTAGATTTGTTTTAAGGAATAAACAGGAAAAAGAAACATATCGTTAACTGTACCAATACAATAGATACAGAGCATAAACAAACTGGTTAGAAACAAAATGTTTTTGGACTAAAATTATCTTGCAAAATCCTGAAAGAGAAAGGGAATGCTTTGGTTAGAATATGTCCCAGTGGAAAAAGCCACTCCTTTTCTGGTAGGTGGTACATTTTCTTGGCGATCATAGGAAAGTATGGAAGGCAGCTATGCTCACTGTGATCCCACCAATGTTGCTAGTGGGAAGGTTTGAAAAAAGTTAACTGGTGGATGAGGAGCAGATGGACAAGCATCCTAGATAGAAGAGAAGCACTGAGAAGACAAGTTTAGAGACAAGAATGGGACGTGTTGGAGGGAAAGAAGGAAGGAGACAATTAGGACTTCTGAGTGATCCCAGAGAAGTACTGTAGTCTGGGGTTGCCGTGCGTGCTTTGAGATGTGTGTTTTTTAAATTGAGGTATTGTTGATTTACAATATTGTGTTAGTTTCAGGTGTACAGCAAAATGATTCATATATATATATATATACATATATATTTTTTTCTGTTATAGGTTACTAGATGATATTTAGTTCCTTGTGCTATATAGCATATCTTTATTGCTTATCTATTTTATATATCGTGTTTGTATCTGTTAATCCCATGCCCCTAATTTACCCCTCCCCTACACATTTTCCCTTTGATAACTGTAAATTTGTTTTCTATGCCTGTGAGTCTGTTTCTATTTTGTATACATAATCTTTTATATTATTTTTAGATTTCACATATACGTGATATCATATAATATTTATCTCTTTGTCTGAGTTACTTCGCTGAGTGAAATATTCTCTAGATCCTTTCATGTTGCTGCAAAGGAATTATTTTGTTCTTTTTATGGCTGAGTAGTATTCCATTGTGTATATATATATTCCACATCTTTATCGATTCATCTGTTGGTGGACAATTAGTTTGCTTCTATGTCTTAGCTATTGTAAATGTGCTGCTGTGAACATTTGGGATGCATGTAGCTTTTCAAATTAGAGTTTTCTCTGGATATATGCCCAAGAGTGGAATTGCAGGATCATATGGAAATGCTAGTTTTAGTTTTGCTTGCTTTCCATAGTGGCTGCCCCAATTTACATTCCTACTAACAGTGTAGGAGACCTTCTTTTCTCCATACCATCTCTAGCTTTTACTATTTGTCCCCTCATAACTCAGTTGGCATATTCAAAAGCAGAGACATTACTTTGCCAACAAAGGTTCATCTAGTCAAGGCTATGGTTTTTCCTGTGGTCATGTATAGATGTGAGAGTTGGACTGTGAAGAAGGCTGAGCGCCGAAGAATCAATGCTTTTGAACTGTGGTGTTGGAGAAGACCCTTGAGAGTCCCTTGGACTGCAAAGAGATCCAACCAGTCCATTCTGAAGGAGATCAGCCCTGGGATTTCTTTGGAAGGATTGATGCCAACGCTGAGACTCCAGTACTTGGCCACCTGATGTGAAGAGTTGACTCATTGGAAAAGACTCTCATGCTGGGAGGGGTTGGGGGCAGGAGGAGAAGAGGACGACAGAGGATGAGATGGCTGGATGGCATCAGTGACTCGATGGACGTGAGTCTCAGTGAACTCTGGGAGTTGGTGATGGACAGGGAGGCCTGGCGTGCTGCGATTCATGAGGTCACAAAGAGTTGGACACGACTGAGCGACTGAACTGAACTGAACTGAACTCAGTTGATAAAGAATCTCTCTGCAATGCAGGAGACCCAGGTTCGATCCCTGGGTTGGGAAGATCCCCTGGAGAAGGAAATGGCAATCCAGTCTAGTATTCTTGCCTGGAGAATCCCATGGACAGAGGAGCCTGGCAGGCTACAGTCCATGGGGTCAAAAGAGTCGGACATGACTGAGTGACTAAAGAGAGAGAGAGAGAGAGGGAGAGAGAGAGAGAACTTTTTTAATGATAGTCATGAGATATGTGGTTTGTGTCCTGCTTCTGATCTGTAGGTGATAAGAAAAGAGAAGCAGAGCTGAAGGCTCTGAGGTGGCAGGTGCACTCAAATCCAATAAAATGTGAGAGGCCTGCCCGGCCCTAGCTGGCAGAGGTGACAGTGATGGTTGTAAGGGCCAGTGTTAAAATTGCATCATGATGTGTTACACGATCCTCTCCCAAATCTGTGTGTCAAAATTGCACTCAGCTTTGAATGCCACCTCCTCCATGAAGCCTTTATTGATTTCACTAAACTGGTTATCTTGTCTCATTTCTCAGGACACCCAGTGCTGCTTTTGCCTTTTCTTCAGGGGCTTCACACATTCAGCTGGACTTTCCAGTTATTTTTGTACATGCCATGTCCATCTAATTAGTAATCTCTTTCAAGGCAGTGGAGCACTTTATTCATTTGGGGGGCTCCCATTCCACCCAGGGAAGAGGTTAGCTAAAATATGTTTGTGGAACCAAATGGAAGCAGTAGTGATTTGAATAATAAGGATGTGGCAGCACTGGGAATAGCAGGCATCGAGCTAGTAGCTCTGGCCCGAGAAGGGGCATGTGTGGGTTCAAGCCACGGCTTTGAACATCTGAGGCTATTTTTTTGGTCTTCCATTGCATGCCTCTCATAAATCTTCTCAGCCTAGTGGGATAATATCACTCACTCTCCTGCTATATCCATGGGGGAAATGAGGAGGAAAGGAGAGAAAAATATCACTTATTAGGTACCTGCTATGAGCCAGAAGCTTCTTAATTATTTGGATTTTCTTGATTATAAAATGACATTGATTTTAGAACAATATTTTTTGGGAAAATTAAAAACAACTATATTCCATCAGTAATTCAACTGTAAGATACATTTTGATCTTGGTAAAGGAATTCTGGGATGTAATTTGAAGCTCAGAGACCCCATCTTCTGCTTCTCTGGAGCCCACCTAGAGGTAGACCCAAAGCCTTCTTCAAATCCCCCTGGAATCCATGTGAGTCAATGGTGTAGATGTTACTGAGGATTTCATAGGGGAGGTAGGAAGAGAGGTGTATACCGCACACTTGCAGTAACAGCTTATTAATGCTCTTACGAATGAAATTTCTCAAGCACTTCACCACAAGGAGGTTCTTTGAGTTCTCTTTCTCCCAACTGCATCCATCCAAGCAGGTTTCTCTCTCTCTCTCAGTTCTCCTCTCAGCCCCCACGAAGTAAACTCCTTTTTTTGTGCAAAGTAGTTCAGCTCAGTCTTGTCTATTTCAACAGTCTTTTCTTTCCAACATTCATCCTCTTTTGAAGCCAGTTTAGCAAATCCTTTTTATGACTTGATTGTGCCCTTTGGGATCTCACTCTGCTGCTGCTAAGTTGCGTCAGTCGTGTCTGCCTCTGTGCGACCCCATAGACGGCAGCCCACCAGGCTCCCCCATCCCTGGGATTCTCCAGGCAAGAGTGGAGTGGGTTGCCATTTCCTTCTCCAGGGAATCTTCCCAACCCTGGGATCAAACCCATGTCTCCTGCTTGGCAGGAGAATTCTTTATCACTGAACCACCTAGGAAGCCCCTCCAGCTAAATATATCATCGAATTCATTCATGTTGTATCTGTGCTACAACGTATTATTATTCACATATTATTCCGATTTTTCAGACAAAGAAACAAGTACAGAAAAAGTAAAGTAACTTCCTAACTTACAAAGAGGGGCAGAGTCAGGGTTTGTATTTAGGACTGGCAGACTCAGAAACCTGCAGTCGTTCAGTAGACAGAGCTGCCTTGTAGCACGCATCTCTGCTTAGTGCAGTGCCTGCAAATCCTCCACTTCCCAAGAGGGAGTTAGATCTCAGCCACGTTGTCAGGCAATAAACGCCAATTCAGAATCTACTGGACCCTGGAAAGGTTCTGCTGTAGCGGGTACACGAGGATGGAGGGTGCATGGGACAGAGGGGAATGCTTTGTACTCTGGACAAGCCTTCAGTCTAGCCAGGAAAATGGGAATTGCTCCGAGACAGTGGTGGAACAATTTATAATCCGAGGTGGTAGATTTGGGGTGGGTAGGGAGGAGAGCCTCCAAGAGGCCTCCTAGAGGAGGAAGACAAGCACATCTCCAAAGTGGAGTTGGTGATGAGTAAGGTAGAGCCTGGGTAATGGAAGAGACCCCTCTGTTCATTCTGAAAATGTTCCCTTGAATAAAAAAAGGAGCCTGGGGCCAGCAGCTTTATTACACTTTTGAAGTTGAGAGTTAGGAGACAGAGGCTTTTACAGAGCACTTCAGAAACCTAATATTAGGTTTACAAAGATCACATTGTTTAGGAAAGGAAAGGACTTTATACTACCTTGATTGTGTTCTCCTGACATTTCAGAAGAGCCTGGGGGCTCTCTAAGGGTAGTGTGGAATGTTGTGAGCTGATTGTTTTAAAAACCGTTTCCTGTATGCAGAGAGTGATTTTTTTTTTTTTTAAAGAAAAAGCGATGGACTTCAGCTTTCTCTTTATTTCCTTGTTCCTGTGATGTGTCAGGAGCATCATTTAGACACTTGGCAGAGGTGTCCACGTATTTGCATTGTAGGTAGGGAATAAAGCTGGAGATGGAGAAAGGAGATAAGAGTTGAGCATCAGGGCCCCAGAAGATGAGGATGGGAAAGAGGTGTGTCCTGGGCCACTGGTGTGGTGGAGGAGAGGAGGTGAGACCTACCTGGTCCCCTGGCTGCCAGCTGCTGTCTGAATCTACACCCAATCTGCAAAAGGTGATTGTCCTGTTTGGTTCCTTCCCCTCTCCTCTCCACCATTTATGCTCATTTATCTTCTTGGCTGAAGGGTTGAAGATTTCCGGTTAAGATGATCTTTCTGATCAGCTTTGATATTCTTATCGTCCGTTCTTGGAGTATTTCCCTAGAATGACATTTTTATTATATCAGTGTAGCACTTTTTCCTAACTGAGAATCTATACTGGAAATGTCAGAAAGGATGGCTTGTAACAGTGGATTGTGGGTGGTTAGCCTCCCTATCGAAAGATGAATCTCAAGGCACAGAAACTGCAGGGACTGGAAATAGCAGCTGATGAGAGTTCCCAAGGCAGCCCAGCTGCTGGCCTCCTAGGACTTTACCAGACACGTTTCTCCTGAAATAGCTTCTGAAACAACCAGACTACCACATTCTTCACGAGATGAAGACCATGTGACATAAAAGAGGATTGGATTTAAAGAGTTTTATGGACATTCTGTTAATGTAAACCCAATTTTCTTTACCGTAAATGATGTGGTTGGAACTCTGCAGATAGAATAGAATTCATTAAATTGATGCGCAGAGAAACTGTTTTACATTTCTAGGACTGAAGGCACCTTGATTTATTTGAAAGATGTTTATTCTCCAGCAGTGTCCTCTCTGCTCAGTTCTCTTGTTTTTTATGCCTCCCTGGCTAGGTCTGTGTCTATAGCTTGGAGGATTTGGCTATGTTCCACTTTTTAGGTTCATCAACATCCTTCTAGTGATTGATTTAGTGATGACAGGAGGAAAAAGTGCCTTTGGTCTGCCCCTAACATTTAAAGCACTGGGAGCAAGAGTTCACCTGGAGGTGTGCATGCACCACATGTCTAAATATTTAAAAACTAGAAACCAAACTATGCCCCAATCCTGGGCAGCTTCCCACTTTGTAGCCCTGCAACCTGTTCCCTGGGACTGAGAGCAAGTGCTCTAGAAGCTACTGGAGGATGCTCCAGTGGGGACCAGCCCTGATTCCCAGGAACCAGCAGTGCTATGGTTCTGCTGGGACCCGTAGGAGCTGTGCCCAGCACTCCTGGCAGGTCTCAGGATGGAACTCTGGACGGAGTTAGGCTCCTGGACAGCTGGAAAGGGCATGTTTCCCTCCACTTCACCTCATTTTTTTCATGAGCTTTTCAAATCATTCTGAGCACCTCTAAAATTGATACCATCGGAACAGAAAAGAAGGACAGGGGTGTGCTGTTATTTGGGGGCAAATCAGATGTGTCAAATAGATAATTTGTTGTTTCACTTTAAACAAAAGCAAAGGCAGAGTCTGTGACCCTCTTCTCCTCTCCCACCATCTGACACAATCATACCCCAGGGCTCTTGTTCCCCATTGCCACCTGGCCTGGGGGCTTCTGTGGCCCATTCTTCCTTCTCCTTTAATTGTCCTCAGTCAAGTCAGTTATCAAACTTTCAAAAATCTTTCTTGTGGGACTAAAAAGAGAAAGACAATTTTTGTGTTTTGAGAGTTCTTCTAAAGCACAAGCCCTGACCCAAGAGTCCACTCACTACTCTCCCTTACTCAGGTAGGACTTGAAGGTAGGACTCATAAGGTGTCCTCCCTGTCAGGGTTATGCTTCTGTCTGTACCTGGTTCTCGCTGTGTCTGAAGCTTATGTGTGAGATTTCAAATAAAAGAACAACACCATGTGGTAGACAGAATAATTCTCCATCCCCTGCAAAATATCCATGTCCTAATACCCCAGATCAAAACAGTGACATGCTTTATTATTTTGGGCTACAAAATCACTGCAGATGGTGACTACAGGCATGAAATTAAAAGATACTTGCTCCTTGGAAGAAAAGTTAACCAACCTAGACAGCATATTAAAAAGCAAAGACATTACTTTGCCAAAAAAGATCCATCTAGTCAAGGCTATGGTTTTTCCAGTGGTCATGTATGGATGTGAGAGTTGGACTATAAAGAAAGCTGAACGCCAAAGAATTGATGCTTTTGAACTGTGGTGTTGGAGAAGACTCTTGAGAGTCCCTTGGACTGCAAGGAGA
>NW_011494900.1:3433470-3454401 GCF_000754665.1 Bison bison bison | reverse complement strand
ACTGCAAGGAGATCCGACCAGTCCATCCTAAAGGAAATCAGTCCTGAATATTCATTGGAAGGACTGATACTGAAGCTGAAACTCCAATACTTTGGCCACCTGATGTGACGAGCTAACTCATTTGAAAAGACTGACCCTGATGCTGGGAAAGATAGAAGGCGGGAGGAGAAGGGGACAACAGAGGATGAGGTGTTTGGATGGGATCACCGACTCGATGGATGTGAGTTTAAGTAAGCTCCAGGAGTTGGTGATGGACAGGGAAGCCTGGCATGCTGCAGTCCATGGGGTTGCAAAGAGTTGGACACAACTCAGCGACTGCACTGAACTGAATCCCCCAAACACGTGAATATGTTACCTTACCTGGCAAATGAACTTTTCACATGTGATTAAGTTCAGGATGTTTGATGGAAGTTATTGTGGATCATCTAGTTACTTTTTTACTTGAAATATAGTTGCTCTTCAGTATTACTTAAGTTAACTAGCTAGCTAGTGTGTCTGACTCTTTGCGACTCCATGGGCTATAGCCCACCGGGCTCCTCTATCTATGGAATTCTCCAGGCAAGAATACTTCAGTGGATTGCCATTTCTTCCTCCAGGGGAATCTTCCTGACTGAACCCATGTCTCCTGTGGCTCCTGCATTGACAGGCAGATTCTTTGCCACTGAGCCTCCTGGGAAGCCCCATTTAAGTTACAGGTGTACAGAAAAGTGATTCACCACTTTTAAAGGTTATATGAAATTTATAGTTATTATATGGATCATCTAGTTATAAAAAAGAGGGTATCAGGAGAGACAGAAGAGGAGGGAGATGTGAGGACAGCAACATAAGCCAGACTGATGCGATTGCTGGTTCTGGAGGGAGAAGAGGGCCTTGAGCCCAGGAGGGCAGGTGGCTTCTAGAAGCTGGAACAAGCAAGAAATGGATTCTCCCTATACTCTTTCCTGGAGCATTTCATGGACAGAGGAATCTGGTGGGTTACAGTGTGGGTCACAAAGAGCCGGATGTGACTGAAGTGACTTAGCCCACTAGAGCTTCTAGAAGCCTCTAGAAGCCCTGCCAACCACGTAGATTCCTGACCTCCAGAACTGTATGATAATAAACTTGTGTTAGTTTAAATCATTAAATTGTGGTAATTTGTGGCATCAGCAATGGGAAATGAATATACCCCTCTTCCAACCCATCCTAAACACCTGTTGCTTCCTCAAATCACACACTTAATCCACTGACTTAGGGATGCTTTGCTTTTTTTTCCTGATGAACTCAAACCGTTTTCCATTTCCCACTAACACACACCATGGCTTCACATTCTTGGACTGAGATTTTGAGAAGTCCTAACGTGCTCTGCTGTGTTTTAGGGAGAAACAGAGCCCCTATGTATCAGCTGTACCAGTGAGCCAGGCGGATAGGCAGGTGTGAAGGGGACTTGAGGTGATGGACCAGCTGTGTGCTTCTGAGGAACCTGCCTTAATTGGGAAACTTGATTAGGTGGTGCAGTGGTAAAGAATCTACCTGCCAATGCAGGAGACATGGATTCCATCCCTGGGTTGGGAGGATCCCCTGAAGGAGGAAATGGCAACCCACTCCAGTACCCTTGCCTGAAGAATCCCGTAGACAGAGTAGCCTGGTGGGCTACAGTCTATGGGGGTGCAGTGAAAGTGAAAGTTGCTCAGTCGTGTCCGACTCTTTGCGACCCCATGGACTGTACAGTCCATGGAATTCTCCAGGCCAGAATACTGGAGTGGGTAGCCTTTCCCTTCTCCAGGGACTCTTCCCAACCCAGAGATTGAACCCAGGTCTCCCCCATTGCAGGCAAATTCTTTACCAGCTGAGCCACAAGGGAAGCCCAAGAACACTGGGGTGGGTAGCCTATCCCTTCTCCAGCAGATCTTCCCAACCCAGGAAATGAACTGGGGTCTCCTGCATTGCAGGGGGATTCTATACCAACTGAGCTATCAGGGAAGCCCTAATAGCTTCTTTGGGGTTACAGAGTTGGACACAACTTAGCGACTGAGCACAATCAGTTAACTGTGTGCAGCTGTGTATGTTGACTCGCTTCTTGCCCTCCCCCACCCCCCAACCCAAGTCTTGACTAAATCCTCTACAAAGCAGTTCATGTGTGCTATAACTGTGCTGCAGACTTGCAAGGGGAGTTTAATGACTATTTCGGCCAAGGCGATAACGGGGAAACGGCCCTTTTGAAGCCAGAGTTGGGGAGACAACAGCGATAATTAATTTTCCCGGGGGATGCTCACCTGCAGGGAAGAATCCAAAATACTTTTTCTGAGAAAAGCATGTCGTGGCCATAATGATCAGGGTTCTTGGTCTTCCTTAATCAATTGGAAATTGACTAGAGGCCAGACAAGAAATTCAGGCCAGGCTTTATGGGGGCCCTGCTGCAGCAGCAGGGAAGGAGAACAAACAGCAGGGTCCCTTGCTCACTCACTCCCTGAAGGGGCGTGAGCTTGTTCCTCATATGGAGTGAGGCTAGGGCTTGTGCCTAGTGGGTGAGCGGGAGGGGTGGCTTAGGTGTTTTGCCCACCCCTCCTACGGTGATGTTGTGTGCAAGGGGTGCTCAGTACCCTGCTTTTGCTCCTGACTTCCTGATTTTGCTCTTCAGAAGCGGCAGTTGGGCTTTCTTGGTCTTTTTGTAGCTTTTGTCCAGAATTTGCCCCAACTTTCTTTGTATTTTGTTGTTTCAGGAGAGGAGGATCCAGGTGTAAGCATTAATACCAGTCGGTCCCAGGTCCCAGCCTGTCTCAATAAGGGTTAGGATGAAATTCCTTTGCAATGTGAGTGTGCCTCTCTGTGCCAACTACCACTTTTCAACCCCAGGATCTGGGGACACGCAATAACAAAGTGGAACTTAGGAGCTTGGTGGCAATGGGGACTGTCAACCCTAGAAATAGACAGAGGCAGCCTCTGTGGAGTTAGCTTCTTGGCAGGTGAGTCATTGCTTCCATTATACCCAGCCAAGGGCTCAGTTACCTTTACCACGGGTACTGTAACACTTAAACAGCAAACAGCATGTGTTTCTTTTACTATGTCCCACTACAATCATTAGTGGGACGGTTGTTCAGTTGTTCAGCAACTGTTTAACACCTTTGTGCCAGAGAAAATGCATAACCCTTTTGGTCTGCCATAAAACAGAAGCAGTTTTAAAAATTGCATTTCTTATAATGAGTTAAAATTCTTCTGAAATAACATGACCCCCTGCATAATGTGACAATTGTCATACATGCCACACACCCAGATCTTAGCAGTTCTATCTGTAAGCACAGGAACCAGTTTTTCAGCACAATCAGAAACCTGGCTTAAGCCCAGGAAGGATTTTAGTTATTTAAGTGATACTGGAATTAAAACGTTTATGTTCAAGCCAAATAGGTTTCTGAGGGTAGTCCAGAAAGTAGGACTTTGTAATTCACCAACTATCTAACAAATAATGCCACATATTCAAAAGGAGAGACTGGAAAAGATAGTAAATGATGTTGGAGGTTATGGGAGAGAGTGGCTGCTTTGGTATTGGTGGCAGTTGTGAGAACATGACGACAGACTGAAGCTGGTATTTGAAGAGGGAGGGAGTGTCTGACATGACAGAACAGAGTTGGGAAGAGAAAGTGGGAAATGGATAGTCCACCCTGAGGTCAGGGCTTTCCATCAGACCCGCGTTCCAGGAGTGCAACTGTCCCGGGAACAGTGTGGCCAGAGGAAAGGAGCAACAGCTACATCCACCTTCTGCCATCCACCCTCCTGTTTACCTCCACCCACAGCCTTTTGTTTCGAAACTAAGAGCTAAACCTTAGTAACCTGCAGTCATTCTAAAAGGGATAGGAGCTCTTGTGAAAAAGAAGTCATTAAATTCTAGAAATACACATGGCACACATAACTGAGGGAGCTGCTCAGGTGTTGACAACTTGCATTGTGATTTGGAGGACACGGAAAGGCTTCACAAATGGGTCTTTTTACTTCTCTGAAATGTGTTTGGTATTATTGTGGACTTATTGAAATTCTAAGAAGCTCTTAATGATTCATGCTAGCCAAATGAAGAAGTTAGAGCATTTTTGTATGTACCCCATATAAGAGAGTAGAGAAGACATCAGAAGTCAGTTTCATTATTCTTTCTTGTACTTCTCATTTTATTATTCCAGCCAGGGACATGGAATGTCTTGATAGATTGAACAGCTGTATATATTGACTTAGAACTGAGAGACAAAATGTCTTGAGATTTCTGAGAAAGTATAGCGATGAGATTTATTCGAATCACTTAGCAAATATAAGAAGTGGAAAGCTTCATTAATTCAGGAGCAATCATTTTTGAAATTGTCTGCACTTAGAGATTAAAATGATAATCCTGACCTGGTTTGAGCACTTTTATGGAAAACTCAAGAGTTTTATATAGTGTCAACTTTCTTTATATAATTTCTTTAGATTTAATTTTTCCTTTCAACTTCAAGTGCTCAGTTGGTTTTGTCACTTAAAGCCTACTGATGACAGCTGAATTATTTCTTAATTTTGTTGGATTTTGATTTTTTTATGGGGGTCTTATTTGTCTTTCTAGAATTATCCTTCATGAAAGCTGCTTATTTTTATCATTTTTTCTTTATTTCTTGAAATAAATCAAGTATAGCTAAATATGTTATCTCTCGTTATATTAGTTTTGGCAATATATAATGGGTCAATATTAAAAGAATTAAAGAATTAGTGGAAATGCTGAAGCTTTTTTGAGGGAAGGAGGGTGAATTGTTTGGGTTACCTATTCCCTTAAGATTTGTTAGAATCATATTAAGTTACTTAAGCATATTCCCTGGAATAGCCTGATATTTCATCACATTTGAAAGCATGTGTTTCCTTCCTAAAGCGGTAAGCCTTAATATCGCTGGGGCTGGAAATAAAAATTTCAAATGTCAAAAATTTCTCACATTGTATTTTCAAAGAGAACAGACTTCACTGATGTGAGTGGTTGATGCTTTAAAAGTTCTAAGCAAATGTTCACTTTCAACTGAAATTCTATTCCATCTGCTTAATGAATCCATGTGAAGTACATCACCCTCAAGTTATAGTCATTCTTTCTTTGGTGTGAGGCCTCATCTGAAAACCTGGGAAACAAGCCCCACCAAACAGCACACCGAATACAAAGAATTTAGTAATATTGTAGGTTCAGTTCCAATCTGTTTCCCAAGGTCTTGGTGAAAGGTATTACTCCAGGTTTGCTAGGAGAACATAATTAGGGAGTGTGGGAGAGGGAGCATTTGATCAACCTAATCGGTTATTCCTATCTTGCAGAATTTTTTGATTCCTTCCTCAGTATTACAGAAGGGAATTTCCAGCATCTCAACTTCATCTAATAGGGCTCAGCACTTAGTCCAAATTTCCAGCAATTATTGCAGCACACAATTGGAACTGATATCAATTATTGAAGCTATCGCATTAATGCAACATACTCACTGAGAAAACTCATAAGTATGACTTCAGCCTGATATAAAACTATGCTTTTCCCTCTTAGGTAGAGAACTCTTTTTATCAGATTTTTCCCTTTACAAGGAGCAAAGCACTCTTTGTACACAGATTTCCAAGATTTTTGTCTAAAGAGATTAGCAAAATTTCACAGTTCCTCTTTTGCAGCTAAGCCCTTTCCTCCAGATTTTTGACTTCAGAAGTGAGTACCCTAGGTCATGTTGGGATCTGACTCTAGGTCTAGAAATAATAGAGGTGACTGTGGAGCCGGGCATGAGAAGAATGGGTGTGCAGGTTGTTACGTGTTTGCTTCTTCCCATTGGTTCTTTGTCTTCTCTGTCTTGCTTGGTGCTTTGGCAAACTGATCTTTTGGACTGTGTCACTGAGCACAGTCCAAACTGATCTCTTGGACTGAGCTCCTTTGACCTCTGACTTCTCATTGGTTTAGGTGAATGGGAAACAGGATCTTGGGTAGTGAAAGAGGAGAGAGTTCAGAGCTTTTCCTTTGCCTTCTTTCTTCTTTTGCCAGGGTCCTGGTTGGGAGTGTATTCCTCTATACCCATACTTCCCAGTGGGTGGCCCGCTTCCTGGACAGCTCTCACTGGTTTCAGGCCACATGTCTTTCTTTTCTTGCTCCTTTGGGCTTAGTCATGATAATGGTTTCTTGCTGTTAGCACGGGGTGCCTCGTCATTCCTTACTGGTTCCTTAAAGCTGCCTCGCTCACTTGCTCGCTCAGTTTGCTTTAGTCATGTCCGATTCTTTGTGACCCTATGGTCTGTAGCCCACCAGGCTCCTCTCTCCATGGGATTCTGCAGGCAAGAATATTGGAGTGGGTTGCCATACCCTCCTCCAGGGGATCTTCCCGACACAGGGATCGAACCTACCTCTGTTTATGTCTCCTTCATTGGCAGGCGGGTTCTTTACCACTAATGCTGTCTTGGAACCTAGACTTTTGTAAACAGTTATAAAATAAATCCTTTTCAGTTAAAACCCTTTGGGTATTCTGTATCTTACCTACAAGGACCTTAAATGATAAAATTAGCCTTTCCTTTCAAGATACGTCCAACATCTAAGGCTGTTTCATCTGTGTTTATGCAACCAAATGGTAAAGTCCTCATCAGATGAGGAAAAGAGGTTGCTATGGCTACAAGGGTGTGTGGCTGGATGTTTGGAGTCTCCTAGTTCTCCAAACCTCCTAAATAGCTCCACTTTGATTTTTGGACCCCATTTTTTCCCATCATTGCTCTATATTTAGCATGAACATTCTAGTGAGTCTGTGAATTCAATCAGTGGAGTTTGTTTTTAAGGTACTTATTTGGAGAGGGCAATGGCACCCCACTCCAGTACTCTTGCCTGGAAAATCCCATGGATGGAGGAGTCCGGTGGGCTGCAGTCCATGGGGTCCCTAAGAGTTGGACACGATTGAGCGACTTCACTTTCACTTTTCACTTTCATGCATTGGAGAAGGAAATGGCAACCCGCTCCAGTGTTCTTGCCTGGAGAATCCCAGGGATGGGGAGCCTGATGGGCTGCCATCTATGGGGTCGCACAGAGTTGGACACGATTGAAGACACTTAGCAGCAGCAGCAGCAGCAGCCTTATATCTCTAAGAGATAAAAAGATTCTTTTAGCTCAGTCTGTGCTTTGAGATGTAGGTCATGATTTGACTGTGTTACTCTCTTTTTTGAACTGGCCAGAGCCAGTAAAAGAAGCCATCTACCACTCTACATGGAATTCCTCACATCCTTTATGTTGTTTCATGACACTGAAAAATTGGTCCCCCACAGCCTTGAAGTCCTAAAGGACTTCATTTTAAGTGATCCCAGGAGATACTTTAATGAGTCTGCCATGAGTTAGAATATTCTCTTTCCTGAATACTAGAGGGATTCTTACTGCTTTCAGCCAGATAACCAATCCTAGATCTGCCCATTTCTTTAAGGGTCCATTACCTGCAATTTCATTCTCTGGTATCAAACTATGTTTCAATCAGCATACGTGATTTTAATCAACAGAAATTGCCTTTAGGTGGTTTAAGCCAGAAAAGAAATTTTTGGAGGATGATGAGTAATTCAGATTCCACTAAAAAATGGGCAGACACTAAGTGAAGAGTCTAGAAAATAAGAAAATTAACTAAAGTCATGTCAAAGCAGTAGTTTGGTTAGGATTCTACCATGGGATCTTGCCATAGTCATTGATGGTCTCTCGGTGTCACTGAGACCGTGAATAATTTTTCAACATTTCTAGCATATTTAGGGCATTTTCTCAGATTGCCAGTGTTAAAATCTCTGATTGGAGCATTTGATAGACTTAGCCTAAGCTCTAACTGTTAGTGAATGAGTATGAGCCTGGACCTTGCCTCCCACTAATGTTACCACAAAAGAGAATTCTTGCTGAATTGGTTCAGCTGGTAAAGAACTTGCCTGCCAATAGGAGATATAAGAGATGCGGGTTTGATCCCTGGGTTGAGATTTCCTGGAGAAGGAAATGGCAATCCACTCCAATATTCTTGCCTGGAAAATTCCATGGACAGAGGAGACTTGTGTGCTACAGTCCATGGGGTTGCAAAGAATCAGACATGACTGAGCATGCACGCACACACTCAGTTGTTGGTTAGCTAAAAATCAAGACAAAAACTGAATAAAAAAAAAAAAGGAAGCAATCACTGTTTAATATATGCATCCTGACTTCTTGACTCTGTATAGTCAGAGTCCTTTTGTGGGGCCAATGTTGGAAGAGCAGTCAAGCTTACTTGCTATAATTCTTGGCCACAGTGACTCAAATATGAAAGTAATGATTATTCAAATTGGTTATGGTTTGAGCATTGTTATGCACATCATTTATGGTCTAAACTCCTCTCCCTTTCCTCCTTTTTCCTAATATCCCACTGGTCATAAATCTTTGTTGATTTGTATTCCATTCTACCATAGAGATTTGATAATTTTATTTTTTATTATTTGTAATTTTGGCTGATTAGTCAAATCAGTAAGTGATGCTAAGCCATACCTAGTATCAAACATTAATAAAAGAGGACAGGTAAAGGGGAAGAATGTTCTTGTTATCTTTACTGTCTCTTTTTAAAATTAATATAGTTTTTCTTTGTTTCAACTGTTGTTTCTCTGAGTCCATCAAAAATTGAAAATTGTACATTTTGTATTTATTCTGCTGTAGATAATTTCTTCCATTTTGATAAAATTGACGATTTAGCCAAGGATGTAATGTTTTGATTCTAATGATTAAATGAATACCATTTTTTTACAATAAGTAGGGGCATATTTATGATTTCATTTGTCATTTTACTTATTATGTAGAAATTGTAGATTTCACATATCATAAGTTCTTACTACTTGCATAATTGAAGATTTATAAAAAGCTTGTATTTCTGTGGAAACCTTCCATTTTTGAACTATGAACACTGTGAATTGCCCTAGAAGATCCCAGTATCGTCACTGGTAAACATAATTTTGACGTCACTGTTGAGGCCAGCTTTTCGCTCATGATCCAGCTATGGAAAAAATAGACAATGTTGAGTAGTTACTATTTATCAATTAAAAGAACAGGAATGATATTTGGGGATGTTCTGAGTGAGTCATGAAGAATATGCAGGAGCCATGAAGTTAAAATATCTTGTTGGCATCTGGCTTTCCCTGTTCACCCCTAACCTATAAAATAGTTAAGAAAAACCCCTCTTACTGCAACACCTCCGTGAAAGGGACATGAACAGGAACTTAAATCCTTCTGCTGTGTCTGTGTATCACGTCCTCTCTCTTCTTTACCAGACGCTATTTCATATGGTCTGTATATAGTTACAAAGGCCTTATTCCCAGTCCCAGAGAGAACAACTTGGCTTTTGACTCACATGTTGTCAAGTAGCCAATTAAATAAGATTTTCCATTTTTCAAGTGGTGTTAGGGTGTTGTCTAGGTAAAATATCTGTCATCCTATCACATTGGCACATCTGTTGACTAGATTTAACTGAATCTAAAACTGTAATATGATTAGAACAGCAGATGTGGAATGACGTGAAAAAAAAGGCAGGCAGCTTGAAGAGTATCTATTTTTTATTAATTATGGTATCAGCTTTAAAAAAATGACAGAGTTCAGACAGATCCTTCATATTTAAAGAGGAAGTCTTCAGGTATCAGTTAATTTTAATGGGCAGGTTCTCTACTGATATGTACATGTATATCCCTACAGACATTCCAAGTATACTTATCAACATCTGGAAGCAGTGTTGGCCAAACCGCGTGCTTAGTTCTTAACATCAAAAACCATATTTTGAAAAGAATCTTTTATAAATTTTGGAAGGAAGCTGTGAATAGTTACCAAAAAAGTAGACTTTTCAATATATTCTAATATCTGAGTTATTAGGGAGTCAGATGTCTGAAACGCAACTCTAGCGCAATCTGGAGTTTAGAAAAAAAGAGAAAAATATCAGCAAGGATGTGACTAGATTAGACGAGTTGAATATACTATTGTACTCACTGAAAAACTTCTCTTTCATTCATTCATTCATCCATTCTTCCTTCCTTTTTCTTCTTCTCTTTTTTTAGGCTAAAATTTCAGCAGCTACTTAGCTAGCTCACACTCCAAAAGATGAGGTTGATTGATCCTTTGATTAATTAGAAGAATGGGAAAATGTTATGGGTGAGCCAAAGCTGTTAAGATTCAGCTCTGTAGGTTGAAATGCATAGGAGAACTGAATAGGAAAGAGAAGAGATAAAGAAGGGATAAAGAAAAAATATGCCTCAGAGGAAAGACAACACAACAAAAGTGGCAGAAATTAGAAGACAGGAGCTAAGAACTGCTGCTGCTGCAGCTGCTAAGTCGCTTTGTGTCCGACTCTGTGTGACCCCATAGACAGCAGCCCACCAGGTTCCCCTGTCCCTGGGATTCTCCAGGCAAGAACACTGGAGTGGGTTGCCATTTCCTTCTCCAATGCGTGAAAGGGAAAAGTGAAAGTGAAGTCCATCAGTCCTGTCCGACTCTGAGCGACCCCATGGACTTCAGCCTACTGGGCTCCTCCATCCATGGGATTTTCCAGGCAAGAGTACTGGAGTGGGGTGCCATCGCCTTCTCCGGGAGCTAAGAACAGAGTGGTAAAAAACAGATAATGCAGGACTGTGACGTTCATGATGTGTATCAGATTCCATGAATTCACTCGTTTATTCATTCAAACCACATTTATTGGGTTAATCATCTGTGCCTAACATTAGGAAAATCCTGGATGGTTCAAAGGTGGACAAATACTGTCCCCATCTCTGTCCTCCAGGTGCTCAATGTTGGGTGAGGGTGGGAGAGTGTGGACCCATGTTATAGGTGCAATGCTGCTGCTGCTATTGCTGCTGCTGCTGCTGCTGCTACGTCGCTTCAATCGTGTCTGACTCTGTGCAACCCCACAGATGGCAGCCCACCAGGCTCCCCCGTCCCTGGGATTCTCCAGGCAAGAACACTGGAGTAGGTTGCCATTTCCTTCTCCAATGATAATGATGATGCTATATGTGTGCAAATGATACAGCAGGAGCACAAGGGAGGAATTTACCACTTTTCCTTGGAAAAGGAGGAAGGAAGGCTAGAAAAGACTCTGAGCTGAGCCTTAAATGTTACTTCCTTACAGTTTCTGGCAGGTTCCAATGGAGACATTCAAAATAAGAATTAACCACCTACCAACCCTAATAAATAGTGATCATAATGTTGCCTGAACCATCTAAGGAAAGTTTTTATGTTCTGTACAACTTGTGTGTGCCTTAAGACTTAACTCAGTGACTCCATCTATTCTTTGGAGGTGATCTCCTTCTTTCATCACCCAGACTTAAACTGTCCTTATTAGAATTATCACAGGCTAATGGACCATGTCTAGTCTATGAACCATCATTAGATCATACTGCTTTCCACTCTATGTAATTTCCCTCATTACTGGATTGTAAATTCCCTGCTGCTGCTGCTGCTAAGTCACTTCAGTCGTGTCCAACTCTGTGTGACCCCACAGATGGCAGCCCACCAGGCTCCCCCGTCCTGGGATTCTCCAGGCAAGAGTACTGGAGTGGGTTGCCATTTCCTTCTCCAATGCATGAAAGTGAAAAGTGAAAGTGAAGTCGCTCAGTCATGTCTGACTCTAGCGACCCCATGGACTGGAGCCTACCAGGCTCCTCCATCCATGGGATTTTCCAGGCAAAAGTACTGGAGTGGGGTGCCATTGCCTTCTCTGTAAATTCCCTAGTGTCCTTGAAATACTTTCCTAGTAAATTTTAGCATCTGTTGTTTGTTGTTGTTCACTCCCTAAGTTGTGTCTGGCTCTTTGCAACCCCATGGAATTTACAGCTGCAAAATGAGTGAATCAATGTGGTAAGGCTCTTGACACGTCAAAAGATTACACTTTTGATTATCCGGAAAATGTAATACTTAGTTCTAGCCTCTTCTCTATAACAGAATTGTGAATGTAAGGCTCAATCCATCATCTAGCATGACTTTATCTTACTGTTAAAAAAAAGAAGCACATCTGAAAGTTAGGGACGAAGTGCAGGTAATGGCTTCGCATCATGAGCACTTTCAGAAGAATATTACCTGTGGTCAGGAAATAACAGTTTTAAGGAGGCTGAGATGCAACCCCAGTCCTAGATTGCTGCTCAGCATGGTTTATCAGGAAAGGGTGGGAACCACTTACAACGGTGTGAAATTCATCTGTGAAGCCTCTCTCAGTGCTGTGCCATCTGGTGAAACACTGGTGAATAACTAGCCAATTACATTACCAGAAAAGATGACATTGATTCTAAAATTTAAAATTGTGAGTGTTTCCTCATTGAATTCAGCTATCAGGCAGTCAGTCAGTGTTGATGAACAGAATATCTGAAGATCTCCGGCTTAAATTTATTTGCATTATTGAATTCATATTTTCAGCTAATGATCCAGGGCTCAATAGTTCTCTCTCTGACATTTTACATGTCCTAGAACTTTCCTGTGAATGGGGAGATATGTTTTTTCCAGTAATTGAGAATGTGGGTCAACGTTTTTGAGAACCACTCTGCAAATGGGAAGCATTGCAGTGTATAAATTCAAGCCATTATTATTATTGCTATTAACTCTGCCTGGTAATTACCTGAAGACCAGTTCATCCACTGAAACTTAACTTTTTAATGCAGACTGCAAGGAATTTATAACCTTATCTACTAGTCCTTTTCCTTTTTAAAAATTTTAATTTCCTTTTAATGCTACATGGTCAAATGTATGAGGTATAAAATTATATGAATGAATAGGTTACACATATAAAAAGTGATCCTCTCTGTATGGAGAGAGTAACATGGAAACTTACATTACCATATGTAAAATAGATAGCCGATGGGAATTTTCTGTATGATTCAAGGAACCCAAACAGGGGCTCTGTGACAATCTAGAGGGGTGGGATGGGGAGGGAGATGGGCGGGAGGTTCAGAGGGAGGGGATATACGTATACCTGTGGCTGATTCATGTTGATATTTGGCAGAAAACAACAAAATTCTGTAAAGCAATTATCCTTCCATTAAAAAAATAAATAAATTTTAAAAAGTGATCCTCTCTGGATCATTCTACATTTCTGTGGGAAGAATTGAGGAGAAAAAACAGGAAATGTAGGTGTGAATTAATTTTCATTTATTTAAAATTAAAGAAGAAAGGAAACTCAAGTCTTCTAAAATAAAGTGCCTTTGGAGGTTAATTTTGGTTAAATGAATTAAAAACTGTTTTCAGATTAAAGGAAATAAGCAACAGTCAAATGCTCTGAAAGTTTTTAAGGAAAAGAAAGCTTAAAGACTCCAATTTAACATTTAAAACACAAGTATAAGCTTCCCAAACCAAAGGAAAAGAGAAGAAAATTCCTTTTCCTGAGACTGTGATAATGGCTTAATAAGCAACTCCCCTCCAAACATTCTAAAATTTCAGAGAAAAACCCTGAAAAATACAAATATCTCTGATATTCATTTAATGAGAAGTCACAGAATAGATTGAAATAAATGTGCTAGTAATTAAAATTGGTTGAAAATCACCACTGAATTCCTTAAAAATGTTTAGAGAACATAGGAAGATACACAGATGCTTTGTAAGATGTTGATATCTTAGAGACACTTCACATAAAAGATATTGCCTGTTACTGGACATAATAAAATAGAATTATTCTAAAATCTTCCAATAATAAAATTGAAATTATTATACTGGTATTAGAATTTGTAGTTTATAAAAATGCTGCAGATATGTTTTTCCACAGTTAAATCCTTGATAAGAGAAATATTCAAAATCATGACCTATAGAAATAACTCAAGACATGCTATTATGCTAAGCAATGGAAATAAAATTATTTTTGTCAAACGGTAACATAATGATGTTAATTAATTTGATATTACAATTTTCCTCTCTATTTTAATAGGCCTTATCTGTAACAGTTTTGCTGTTTTACAAGTATAATGAAGTTTGATAAGTCAGATATTAGAATACACATTTGATCAGCAGAACTCTACTCTGAGCTAAAAGTTCAGTTGATTATAAACTTTATAAATATTAATGGAATGCTGTGTTCCTTTATGCTTATTTAATAAGGGAAACAAAATAAGGAGTTATCAAAATGGTGACTGTTGGGGAATTAAGAAATTCACATTAGCTGTTCAGATAGCCAGATTTTTCAGTATATTTTAAGATATTCTATTTCCTCAGTGCTTATATAAATATGAATATCACTGACCCATATAATTCACTGTCTCTATACAAAGAAGTAAAACAAAACCAAAATTCTAACTAAGAAGGCATGTTTGCTAAATACATACACATTTTTTTTTACAGGTTGTACAGCCTGATATTGTTAAATATTTAAAGCAAGAACTAGTATTTAAAGATTGAAAATTCTAGTTATCTGTTCTGGAAGGACATTTCTCACTTTACTCCTTGTCATTTATTTTCGTTTAAGCAAGTCTATATTTCTTTGACCCCTCATGGTAAAGAAAATAGAATAGAATATCAGAATTCCCCAGTTGATAGAGGTCATATATTGTTAGCTGGGGGGGAGCCCACAATGCTTGGATGCAGATGAGTTTGCTAGTGTACACACTAGCAAGAGTGGAAATTTACCTTGACTCAGTTGGAAGTGGATAAAAGCAGTACTATCGCCATGATCTAGAACTTGGGGACAATGCCAATGCATTAGCATGGAAGCCCAGTCAGAAACACTTCCTGTGGACAATGGGAGGCCCAGCCTCATCATACTCCTGCTTACTGATCCACATTTGCTGGAACGTGGACAGGCTGGCCAGAATGGAGCCCCCAATCCAAACGGAGTACTTCCGTTCTGGGGGAGCAATGATCTTGATTTTCATGGTGCCGGGTGCCAGGGCTACAATTTCCTTCTGCATCCGTTCAGCAATGCCAGGGTACATAGTGCTGCCTCCAGACAGCACGGTGTTGGCGTACAGATCCTTGCGAATATCCACATCGCACTTCATAATAGAGTTGAAGGTTGTCTCGTGGATTCCACTGGACTCAATGCCCAGAAAGGAAGGCTGGAAAATGGCTTCTGGACATCGAAAGCGCTCATTCCCAATAGTGATCACCTGCCCGTCGGGAAGCTCGTAGCTTCTCTCCAGGGAGGAGGATGCTGCAGTGCTGACCATCTCTTGCTCAAAGTCTAGGGCCACATAACACAGCTTCTCTTTGACGTCACGAACAATCTCCCGCTCAGCCGTGGTGGTGAAGCTGTAGCCTCGTTCTGTCAGGATCTTCATGAGGTAATCGGTCAGGTCTCTGCCGGCCAGGTCCAGACGTAGAATGGCATGAGGCAAGGCATAGCCTTCATAGATGGGTACAGTGTGAGTGACCCCATCCCCAGAATCCATCACGATGCCGGTGGTCCGGCCTGAGGCGTAGAGGGACAGCACGGCCTGGATGGCCACATACATGGCAGGTGTGTTGAAAGCCTCAAACATGATCTGAGTCATCTTCTCCCGGTTGATCTTGGGGTTGAGGGGTGCCTCAGTGAGGAGGATGGGATGCTCATCTGGAGCCACGCGGAGCTCGTTGTAGAAGGTGTGGTGCCAGATCTTCTCCATGTCATCCCAGTTGGTGACCACTCCATGCTCAATGGGGTACTTCAGGGTCAGGATGCCTCTCTTGCTCTGGGCCTCATCCCCCACGTAGCAGTCCTTCTGGCCCATGCCTACCATGACCCCCTGGTGCCGGGGACGCCCCACCATAGAGGGGAACACAGCCCTGGGGGCATCGTCACCGCCAAAGCCTGCCTTGCACATCCCTGACCCATTATCCACCACCAAGGCAGACAGCTCGTCATCACTCATGGTCCTGTCCAGAATCTTCCAGATGGGTGAACAGAAGTTAAATGCAAAGACCAGACTCTGGTGTGCAAGAGAGAGAATGAACAGGCTGACAACTCTTCAGAGCTGCCTGCAGAAAGGGGAGCCTGTGCTGTGATGATAGGTATTTAAAGGTGCACACTGGTGCCTCCCATGTCCTATCCCACCAGTTCTCAGCATTTCTGGGTGGGGTTGCCTTTGAGGTATTAATAATTATGATGATACAAATCATTAGTAGACCTTCCTTCATAAGGGGAAAATTGGCTACCGAGTGGCTGAATCTCAGGTTACTATAATTAGGCAACCCACACAGGCTGTCAGCTTGCTTTGGTGCAGTGTCTGGATAACTATGATGATGCAGTGGGGCATATAAATGCAAGATGAAAGAAAGCTGGAGCGAGGTGTGGGTAACAATGCCAAAAGGGGCATTTCCTCCCTAGTTTGCCCTCTGGGTCCATTTTCTGTACCCTAGATTTAATTTTCCATTCTTAATACATTGTTCTTGACTCTGAAAACTTAATTTTTTCAAGATTTTATTTCCCATTAGATTCCAAACCCCAAAGGATATCATCATGATAGAAACTGTTTTAATGAATAAAAATAATGTATGACCAAGAGAGGCCTCACAGCTGTAATTATTATGCATTTGTGTCATGTAAAAATTTAGAGATATTTAAGAGACTTCTAGCACATTAGTGATCAAGTAAAATCAATAAACTACTACATATTTTCTTTCCTGATATAAATTCTAATAACCAAATTTCATTAAGCTCTATGCTTATTAGGTATTGTTCATAGAGCTAGGTTTGTTGGGTTCATGTTGATTGCATAGGGGCTGAATGTCCAACCATCTTGAATGATTTATTAGATAAAATGCAGATTATAAAATATTTATGTGCAATAATTCTTGTTTTATAACAATGAGCAAAGTTTAGCAATAGATAAAATTTTAAGTAATATTTGAATTGATCTTTAAAACATTTTGATCTTCAAGATTCATATTATGATATCAACCATCTCTGTAATTGTTAAAATGTATCCAATTGAAATAGTATTAGCTTTCCTTCAGTTTTAGGATGTATTAAGCCCCTGATCATTTCACAGGAAGTTTGTCTGCATTTTATTTCTAATAAAATAGATAGAAATATAGATAACCTGGTAATGTGTGTATCATGATAAAACACAGGATATTGGTAACATCTTACAAGGAAACAGCAATTAAGGGAGTTCATTACTTTGTTCCTTTATGTATTAGGTAAATGGGATATTTAGGAAGTCGAGAGATAACTGGAGTAACAGGCAAGTTTGGTCTTAGAGTACAAAATGAAGAGGACAAAGGCTAACAGTTTTGTCGAGAGAACACTCTGGTAATAGGAAACACCCTTTTCCAACAATGCAAAAGACGATTCTACACATGGACATCACCAAATGGTCAACACCAAAATCAGATTGATTACATTCTTTGAAGCTGAAGATGGAGAAGCTATATACAGTTAGCAAAAACAAGACCTAGAGCTGACTGGCGCTAAATTCATCAGCTCCTTATTGCAAACTTCAGGCTTAAATTGAATAAAGTAGAGAAAACCATTAGGCCATTCAGGTATGACCTAGATCACCTCCCTTATGATTATACAGTAGAAGTGACAAATGGATTCAAGAGATTATATCTGGTAGACAGAGAGCCTGAAGAAGTATGGACAGAAGTTTGCACGTTGTACGGGAGGCAGTGAACAAACTATCCCAAAGAAAAAGAAGTGTAAGAAAGCAAAACGGTTGTCTGAGGAGGCTTTGTTTACAAATAGCTGGGAAAGAAGAGACGTGAAAAGCAAGGGATAAAGGGAAAGATATACTCGACTGAATACAGAGTTTCAGAGAATAGCAAGGAGAGACAAGAAGGCCTTCTTAAATGAACAGTGCCAATAAATAGAGGAAAATAGTAGAATGGAAAAGACTGGAGATATCTTCAAGAGAATTGAGAGATCAAGGGAACATTTCACACACAGATGGGCACAATTAAAGACAGAAAAGGTAAGGACCTAACAGAAGCAAAAGAGATTAAGAAGAGGTGGCAAGAATACACAGAAGAACTATACAAAAAAGGTCTTAATGACCCAGATAACCATGATACTGTGGTCACTCACCTAGAGCCAGACATCCTGGAGGGTGAAGTCAAGTGGGCCTTAGGAAGTATTACTATGAACAAAGATATTGGAGGTGATGGATTCCAGCTGAGCTATTTCAAATCCTAAAAGATGACGCTGTGAAAGTGCTGCACTCAATATGTCAGCAAATTTGGAAAACTCAGCAGTGGTCACAGGACTGGAAAAGGTCAGTTTTCACCAATCCCAAATAAGGGCAATGCCAAAGAGTATTCAAACTCCTGCACAATTGTGCTCATTTCACATGCTATAAAGGTTATACTCAAAATCCTTCAAGCTAGGCTTCAGTAGTACATGAACCGAGAACTTTCCATATGAACAATCTGGATTTAGAAAAGGCAGAGGAACCAGAGATCAAATTGCCAACATTTGTTGGATCATAGAGAAAGCAAGGGAATTCCAGGAAAACATCTGCTTTGTTGACTACATGAAAGCCTTTGTGTGTATTACAACAAACTGTGGAAAATTCTTAAAGAGATGAGGATACCAGACCATCTTACCTGTCTCCTGAGAAAACTGTATGCAGGTCAAGAAGCAACTGCATGTAGGTTAAGAAGGCATGAAATTAAAAGACTCTTGCTCCTTAGAAGAAAAGCCATGACAAACTTAGTGTATTAAAAAGCAAAGACAGGAAAGCCTGGTGTGCTTCAGTCCATGGGGTTGAAAAGAGACACAACTGAGCAACTGAACAACATAAAGCAAGATTTAGAGCTGGACATGGAACAATGGACTGGTTCCAAATTGGGAAAGGAGTACGACCAAGCTGTATATTGTCACCTTGCTTATTTAACTTATATGCAGAATACATCATGTGAAATACCAGGCTGGATGAATTGCAAGCTGGAATCAAGATTGCCAGAAGAAATATCAACAACCTCAGATATGCAGATGATGCCACTCTGATGGCAGAAAGTCAAGAGGAACTAAAGAACCTCTTGATGAGGGTGAAAGAAGAGAGTGAAAAAGCTGGCTTGAAACTCAACATTCAAAAAACATTCATGGCATCTGGTCCCATCACTTCATGGAAAATAGAAAGGGAAAAATTTAAAGCAGTGGCAGATTTTGTTTTCCTGGACTCCAAAATCACTGCTGATGTTGACTGCAGCCATGAAATTAAAAGATGCTTGCTCCTTGGAAGAAAAACCTTGGCAAACATAGACATCACCTTAAAGAGCAAAGACATCACTTTGCTGACAAAGGTCCATCTAATCAAAGCTATGATTTTTCCAGTAGGTTGTATGGATGTGAGTTTTGGACCATAAAGAAGGCTGAATGCCAAAGAATTGATGCTTTCAAACTGTGCTGCTAGAGAAGACTCTTGAGAGCCCCTTGGACAGCAAGGAAATCAAACCAGTCTATCCTAAAGGAAATCAACCCTGAATATTCATTGGAAGGACTTATGCTGAAGCTGAAGCTCCAATACTTTCACCTGATGTGAAGAGCTGACTCGTTGCAAAAGTCCCTGATGCTGGGAAGGATTGAAGGCAAAAGGAGAAGGGTCAGCAGAGGTTGAGATGGTTAGATAGCATCATCAATCTTGTTGGATATGAATTTGAGCAAACCCTGGGAGATAGTGAAGGTCAGGGAAGCCTGGCATGCTGCAGTCCATGGGGTCACAATGAGTCAGACACGACTGAGTGAGTGAACAGCAGCAGCAGCAACAGCAAAGTGGGATATAATCTCCTCTGTCAACTCTTCTAAAATAAACTTTTCATGCCCATATCTAAGTTATCTAAAACCTTCCTTTAGGTTAATTAATTAATTAATCATCTCAATAATGGTCACTTTGTAAGAGGTAGCAGTAGCCCAGTAGTCCTGGACAGATATGTATCCTCTAGTTCAAGGTCAGAATCAGGCAGTGTCCTTGCCCATGAACTTCCTAGAGGATCATGGTAACATGAAGTTGTGAGTGTTAAACCCTCTTCTTTGTCTACAATTTGATATAGAACTGTTTTTCTCTGGGTTTTTCCAATGCTTTCCTCTATAATGTGACTTTGACACTTTCCTTCTAACTAGTCCTGGAAAAATGTGTGCTTCACTACAAAGTCCATAGCTTTGCTTCTTTTTCCGCCCACTATCTTTTCCCTTAGTTTTTTTGTAGCTGCAAATCCAATTCCTCGTTCAACAGAATTAAAGAATTCACCCTTAAACGTTCACACTGAATGGTATTGTGTATTTCTGTTTCATGTAGCACAACCAAGCTTTTGATTAAAACAGTATTTTATTGCTATAGGACGGTGCTTCTGGAAATGTTTTTTTTCTTATTTAGACCTGTAAGAAATTGCATGTACATCCTACAATACTGAAACAAAATAAAATATTGCATTTAGCACTGGTTCCTATATATGAATCTCTTCCAGAATATAAAACAAAGTCATGTCAGTATAGGAGCCCATATGACACCAAGAACAACCTTTAGATTCTAGATTTACTAAAGCAGTCTCCTAGAATCACCTTTGAACTGAGAGCTGGCTGGTAATGAGTCTGCACTGCATAATTGTCTTGAGACTTGCTAGAAGACCTTCTAGCCTCTTGGTGTCCCAAGAGAAATTTTCATTAATTATATATTCTTAAAATAAGATTAAGTTCTTTTAATTAACCCCCCAATAATACCAGAGGGATATATTATAATTAGACAGTCATTTAAAAATTGCATCTGTTGGACTGGTTACATTTTTTTTAAGTAGTAAGAATTTGTATGAGTGAAACATAGGAAGATGGGTTTACAAAAGCTGGGCTCTCAGTTCAGTTCAGTTCAGTTGCTCAGTCTTGTCCGACTCTTTGCGACCCCATGAACTGCAGCACGCCAGTCCTCCCTGTCCATCACCAACTCCCGCAGTTCACCCAAACTCTTGTCCATCGAGTTGGTGATGCCATCCAGCCATCTCATCCTCTGTCGTCCCCTTCTCCTCCTGCCCCAATCCCTCCCAGCATCAGAGTCTTTTCCAATGAGTCAACTCTTCGCATGAGGTGGCCAAAGTATAGGAGTTTCAGCTTT
>NW_011494900.1:3428433-3433266 GCF_000754665.1 Bison bison bison | reverse complement strand
TAAGCTGCTCAGTCGTGTCCGATTCTGTGCGACCCTATGAACTCTAGCCTGCTAGGCTTCCCTGACCATGGGATTCTCCAGGCAAGAATACTGGAGTGGTTGCCATGTCGTCCTCCAGGGGATTTTCCCACCCCAGGGATCAAAGTGAAAGTGAAGTTCTCTTTCGTGTCCAGCTCTTTGCGACCCCATGGACTATAGCCTACCAGGCTTCTCCGTCCATGGGATTTTCCAGGCAAGAGTACTGGAGTGGGTGGCCATTTCCTTCTCCACCCAGGGATCAAACCTGCATCTTTTGAATCTCTTGCATTGGCAGCCAGATTTTTTACCACTAGCACCACCTGGGAAACCCATTTAGTTACCTAAATCTAAAACCTATTAGGGTCTTTAAGATTAACTTTTGCAAGCCCAGAATGTCATATTCTTTTACATTTGGCCTAGTTTGACTCTCACACAGCTATAAAAACCCAGGAAGGGATAGGTAGGGGCATGACATGTAAGGACAGTCAACTGAGGTCACTTGAAGCATTGCCCTGCCTTTTCCATGTAACCTTCAGCTGATTTAATTCACAAACACTTACTAAACATCTCCCATGTGCTGGGGTCTGGTGATGTACCCATGAATAAAACACAGCCCTTATTTTTAAGGGGTTAACTGCCTGATGGGTGAAAATCCCCTCTTATCAGGCTGACTTGTGGTCACTCTGCACTGATGCAGGAGCAGCCAGCTTGTGTCCTGCTTGGCACTGCCTGGGCTGCACCGGTCCTTGTGACTTCTTTTGAATATCATTCCCCAGTACACAGATAACTGTGGTTGATGTATAGGGAGAAGGAGCTTGGGGTGATAAGAACAAGGAGGGAGAAGGCCTTGAATCTGGGGTGAGGGGAAGAAGAAGACCCCTATGCTGAGTCTCAGAGGAAGAGCAGGAGGCTGCTGGCCCATGTAGAGAATGTTGCATGTATGAACTTGGAAAAAAATCAGAGAATCAATAATGATTTGAAATTAGGTATCTATAGAAATGTCAGCAAGGGTTTGGAACACGAATGTGGACCCTACTAGAAGGGGTGACAGAGTGAGGGGAACTCTAGAATTGGAGGTAATTTCCCCTCTGTGCACAGATAATTGGACTAGGGGTCTCTCGGCCATGTGCCCATGGAGGCCCGTCTCAGTGATTATCTCCTATCCCCAGACTCTCATCTCTAAACCAAACCACTTGAGATTGAAAGTTTGAATGAGGCCCCTTTCTGCTGCCACCCTAGGGACCCAATTTGAAATTCGAAGCCAGCTACCGTGTTCCCTACTCAAATACATGGATGAGTGGGTAGTGAGATTTTTTTCATTACATTTGCTGATTTATTCATTGATAGATATAAATGACCACTTTTTAAGTTAAAAACTCTTTTATCTTATACGTAAATACTATCCAATATTTATATTTCATATTGATAAAATGGCTTAATCATATATTGGGAAGTATAATTGTTCACTCAAGAGAAATCTAACTTTATGGTTTAATAGTTTCTTGTGATAAATTCATGAAAAGCATTTACTGATAAAGAGTTTATAATGATTTACTGTTTATTTATTTTAATATATAGAACTTTGTAGAAACATGGGAAAAATTTACGAAATACAACAAGCACTCCCCAAGATAAAACCCAACTCACCTGTTTTTTAAGGCAGGTGTGGGCAAGAGGGAGGAAGAGGTGGTATTGGTGAGGTGTCACCTAGTTAGTTCCGGGAGGCACTTGGAAGAATAATTGGGGCACAAAATTGTTTTAGTGGCACAGTGACCACAGCTCCCAGCCCCTGGCCTGTGCTGGCCTATTTTTATGTGAGCAAGACCAGCATTCACTCCTCAGGCTGACAGGGCTTCCCCTGTGATATTTAACAGGATGAATTTTATGGCAGTTTTTCTTAACTCTTAACTTTAAAATATGCCATAGATCAGCTTTCGGCTAGATGGATTGACTTATTAATATAAACAAAGTTGTCAAGAGGAGGAATGGATTTCTATGTGCAGTAGATGAGCCTTGGGAAAATATCTTGATTCTAAGGAGGAGAAAAAGCAGGGGAAATTTGTGCAAATGGAAATGTCAATATTCACTGCGGCTCACCCACTGCTTCACATCAGGCAAGCTCCAATTGTGCTCTGATTCTGAAAGGTGGAGAGAGCAACAGAAAACATTGAGATTCCTGATCACTGAATGTGTGCCAATTTCTTGGCTAAATGTTTTCCTCACACACGCCAGTTCTTTAATCATCATGACAGTCCTCACAAGAAATCTAGCATTATCATCCCCATCGTAGAAGGATTAGACTGAAGTTTAATGAGTAAACTGATCAAAGCTACACAGAGTGATAGAGGCAGTGTCAGCATTCAAATCCAAGCAGATCAATTCCATAGCTCAAGCTCTGCCTGAAGATGGGCTGAAAGAAAGTGTATGGGGCCTCTGACTGGCAACCAGTGAGACAGGCAACCAGCTAGGACCATGCCTGTGAAGTCTTTGTATTCCTGTTGGGAAACATCATCTTAAAGTGTCCAAACACCATTGTAGAGTGGAGACCAGGTTGAATATTAAAGTCAAAAGAAGAAAACGAAAAATAATTATAGAGAAATCTAACAGGTTCTTTCAAGTTATTGGTGCTTCCCTGGTGGCTCAGAGGTTAAAGCATCTGCCTGGAATGTGGGAGACCCACGTTTGATCCCTGGGTAGGGAAGATCCCCTAGAGAAGGAAAATGGCACCCCACTCCAGTACTCTTGCCTGGAGAATCCCATGGAGGGAGGAGCCTGGTAGGCTACAGTCCATGGGGTCGCAAAGAGTCGGACACGACTTCACTTTCACTTTCAAGTTATTAATAAGAATATCAAGACCTCTTACTCTCTAAATGGAGAAAAAGAAATGGTGACTTATGCCTGGACTGAGAAGGGAAGACATTTACAAGTAAAGAGTCAAATCTATGATCTAAAATAAGAAAATAGCAGAAAAGTGATTTCATGAGGCAGTTGCAGGATGTGGCACTAAATAGCAAAAACCAAATCATTACAGTAAATGCATGCTTTGGATTGCAGCCATTTGCAAAGTGAAGCCTTCCGGGTGTCAGTCTTCAGAGCGTAAATGGCATTGTCTCCAAACCTCCACACTTGACAATGACATGCCAGTGGTGAATGGTAGAAAGTGGGGCAAAGACTTTCTGCTTTCAAGGGATTTAGGAAGCACGGTGAGCCTGGGGTAACTGAATCCATTTGATGGTTTCTGAAGCAGGCCAAGAATAGAAGTCAACCAAAATGGACAGTAACTATAGATTACAGAGGTGAGGTAGCAAAACTTAAGAATAATAAAATGTCAGATCAAAATAAAGGCCCTAATGATCAGAACATCTTAAAGATTATAAGTTGGAGTTGGGGATAATTCACCTGGGAGCTCAGATCATTCACTGAGTGTGGGGGCCTGACAGGACCTGAAGGGAAGATATTATAGACAGAGAATAAACAACTCTACATGTAGGTATGGTCTGATATAGGCTGGGGCTGGGGAGACCATGGGTCCTTAAGGCTAATTTACTGAGTCCAGTCTTTCATAAAAACTCACAGCAAAATGTGAAAAATACCTTTCAGTCACTGGCTTGTGTTTGCTGCTGCTTATTCATTCTGGGGAAACTGGCTTTGTGACTGCTCAAGTATCATGCCTGATTTATTGCACATTTTCATTAGGATCATCTATAAGTCCTTGTCTGCCCAATGGGATTATGACTGTCAAATGCTGGACTGTAGCAGTGTCTCTTCTCTGGAAGAGCGCTGATACTCTGGGGATGCGCTGCCCAGGATCAAGTACGTAGAAGGGGATGACGTAGGATGAGGAGCTCACTTAGGGTCTGGAAGCACCGTAACTTACTTTCCAGGGGAAATGGTGTGATTGGCAAGAAATGACTTGGTGTATTGTTTCTCTAGTCAAGGGAAGCGGTCTTTCTGGGGATCTCAGAAGACATAGCCAGGGAATCGTTTCTGGTATCTGGGACAATAAGGCCTCCTTAGGGTTTTCTTAGTTCTTTCTGCTGATGGCAAGGCAGCATGTTATCTGTTGATAGGAATGGGCAAGAGGACCCTTTGGGATGGAGTATAGGAGATGAGGGGGCAGAACTTACAGTAGGGAATCTAGAAGAAAGTACGGGCAATGAAATATGAAAACTTACACCTGTCTGTTATGGTCTCTCTCCCTTTAGTTATGTCACAAAGCCTAGCAGAAATATCACTGAAGACGTTACGGAAAAGACGGTCCTGCTATTTGCTGCAGGTCCTGGATTGCTCATCGGGGCTGACCCTCAGCGCAGTGCAGGCATGCAGACTGGGCACAACTTCTTTGGTCCACACAGCGCTCTTACAAAGGTTTTTAAATTTTTACTTGTGAATATTTGCAAAACAATTAGCTTCTGAAATTCTCACTTCTCTTGGAAAAAAAAAGACTAATTAAGCAACACTGGGCCCAAGTACAGCTAAAGAGCAGCTGCCGCCTTTAACAGGGTCTCCTTCCCCCACCAGCCCCCACATTCCTGTGGCATTGCTCCCACTCAGCTTCATTCAGGCTCTTTACAGGTGAGTTTAATGTGTTCTGAGAAGCCAAAGAGGAGCATGCATCTTGGAGGGGTGGGGAGGGGAAGAGACAGGTGGAAGCCTGTGCTCTGGGACCCTTCGTTGTTTGGGGTATGAGCTGGTATCCGCAAGAGAGGAAAAATACTATGTAGCCAAATTTCTTTAATTAACATGACAACTGTCCAATGTAATATTTAGTCTTTAGGAGTTTAAAAAGAAATTCACTTCAAAATACAGTAGAGC
>NW_011494900.1:3422573-3428333 GCF_000754665.1 Bison bison bison | reverse complement strand
CAAGAATATTGGAGTAGGTTACCATTTCCTCCTCCAGGGGATCTTCTCAACCCAGGGATGGAACCAGCATTTCTTGCATTGCAGGCAGATTCTTTACTGTCTGAGTCTTAGCGACTAAACAACAACAGTATGTGTTTATTTGGCTTTAAAAAAGATCCTCAGGGACAGAGTTCGTTTCTCTGCCTTTTCCAGTCATCTCTCCCCAACTTCTCCCTTCTCAGCCAGTATTGAAGAGGGGTTTGAAAAGTGGGAAACACACCCCAAACAAGTTGGACAGCTCTCACAGATCCTGGAAGGGTTTTTGGCTGCATTCTAAGAGCTCCTATCTTTTGAGGAGAGGGTGTTTCCTCTTGAGATTCTAGAGAAGCATGGAGCCTAGGGGATAGCAACAAGATCATCTACCACCATCCAGAGAAGATTTCACATTAGAATATGTACAATTGAGGCGCCCAAGTACAGCTAAAGAGCAGCTGCCGCCTTTAACAGGGTCTCCTTCCCCCACCAGCCCCCACATTCCTGTGGCATTGCTCCCACTCAGCTTCATTCAGGCTCTTTACAGGTGAGTTTAATATGTTCTGAGAAGCCAAAGAGGAGCATGCATCTTGGAGGGGTGGGGAGGGGAAGAGACAGGTGGAAGCCTGTGCTCTGGGACCCTTCGTTGTTTGGGGTATGAGCTGGTATCCGCAAGAGAGGAAAAATACTATGTAGCCAAATTTCTTTAATTAACATGACAACTGTCCAATGTAATATTTAGTCTTTAGGAGTTTAAAAAGAAATTCACTTCAAAATACAGTAGAGCACAAAGGGAGGTCCTGTTCACTGTTTTTGAGGCTGGGATAGGGTGGAATGGGTTTGTTTTACAGAAGGAAGGATTTTTAAGTCAATAATTAGAAGAAAATGGCCGAGAATATAATGCATTACAAGTCTGTTTTTTGGTTAACTGTCTCTGTTGCTGCTTTGAAAATTCAGAGGGGTGGCACCTGGGATTTTCTCTGTTCTGGTTGGACAGGTTGAAAAAGACTGGTCTGAGTTTTTAAATGGTGTTATCTCATTCTGGACTTTCCCCCACCTCTTTAAAGCAGGACATCTGTCCTTATGAAGGAAATGAATGTGTTTTCACTTCTTCAGATCCTTTCCCTCTGAAACTGTGAGTTATTTGTAAAAGGGCACCCAAAGATGCTGCAATATAAAAATTCACTCAAGGAAAACATTGGTTGAAGCATTCAGAGTAAGTCCTCCTTTTGTATCAGCTATAAATGGAATCTGAATCAAATTAGTAGAGTATCTGAAATTGACTTCTGAATTAAAATAAAAGAGAAAAAATTATTTCATTAATGTCTCTGGTCCACATTGGTTACATTTTCAGTTTTAACCAAAAAGGGAAGAAAAAGTACTCCAGGTTAGAGAGAAGGTTAATTAAAAGTACTGTATGGAATATAAAAATGCAAAAACATTCAGGAATGTTAACCTAAGGGCAAACTTTGCCAAAGAAAGTAGAGTGACTTGGGAGAGAGAGAAAGCAGAATTTTATTTATTTTACATAAATCCAACATTCATTTATGGAAATGAAAGATTAGCATATAAGTCACAAATGAACCTGTCACTCCTTGCTGTAAAGCTTTTGATGACTCCCATTTGCTATAGAACAAAGTCCAAACTGCTTAGCACAGGCTTTAAGGCCCTCTATTATCTGGCTCCAACTATTTCCCGAGCCTGACATTTCCCATCCTTCCCTCCCCCATTCTGGAATCTTGTGTTCCAGGCTCCTGGACTAATTGCTACTCCCACTCCCTTGGACCTGCTGCTATTACTTACTCCACTGGGAATGTCCTTTCGACCTTCTCTGTCGTTTGACCTTCCATCAGTCTTGGAAGCTCATCAGTTTCCCCATAAAGCCTTCTCTAGTTTCCCCAGTAGGAGTTACTCTCTTGCCTCTCTCAAGTCCTGCAGCACGTAGCTTGGATTTCTGTTGTAGTTTTTTCCTTTTCTGTTTTCTGCTGTTTATGTGCATGGCTGTCTCCCTCACTCTACTCTCTAGATCAGGTCCACATTTTATTTCTCACAGGGCCAGCGACAGGGTTTTGTGACTTTTGTTGTTTAATTATTGCCTATTGACCTGTACTTCCGGTGTTTAAATAGTATTTGATTGATTGGGCTATGATAACATTCCAACATATTCTGTGTATAAGTTCTAACCAAACACCTTTAATACCAAATTCATCAGCTTCTCCAAAATGCTCTGTTTACACCAGTGGTTTCAAAATATTGAAAATCATTCCATTCTCTAATTTGGAGTTCATTTTTGACTCAACTGTTTTATCTTTGTTTTTTTTTTTTTTTAATCATAATGTAGGAGAAGGCAATGGCAACCCACTCCAGTACTCTTGCCTGGAAAATCCCATGGATGGAGGAGCCTGGTGGGCTCCAGTCCATGGGGTCGCTAAGAGTCGGGCACGACTGAGCGACTTCACTTTCACTTTTCTAGTTTCATGCATTGGAGAAGGAAATGGCAACCCACTCCAGTGTTCTTGCCTGGAGAATCCCAGGGATGGGGGAGCCTGGTGGGCTGCCGTCTATGGGGTCACACAGAGTCCAACACGACTGAAGCGACTTAGCAGCAGCAGCAGCAGTATGACACCAGATTCTATTGGGTATTCTTTGAGATTATTTCCATTTTCTCATTTCTGCTGCTCTTTACTCTTAGTTCAGGCCTGGGTCACTTCACAGTTAATTAAGGTCCAGAGAACTTTGCTGAATAACTCTTCCAACAACAAACCATTCTGCCAGGAAACTCTGAAATCATGTATACTGAAATCTCCCAGGCTCCAATTTTGCTACCACATGCAATCTAAACCTCTCTGCCCTGCTCTGGTTCTAAGTAACTATCAGAACACGGTGGTTAAGAACAGAGCTCTAGACTCTGGCAGGGCTCGGTTTGTCCCTACGCTTATGAGCTCTGTAAACTAGGGCATTTCAGAAGTCCCCAAAGTCTGTTTCCTCTTCTCTAAGCTGAAGATAAGTGTACCTGCCTCATAAAGTTGTCTTGGGTTTGGCAAGAGATGATGCCTATAAATCCTTTAACAGAGTGCAGAGGAAGAGGAAGAGCAAGAGTGTAAAGGATATGCACAACAATCATTTCGTTTCCCATGACTCTGGGGTGCTAGCTCAGCTCTGCTCAATTGCGCCTCCTCACTATGAAGGAGGCCAAGAGCAGGCAGCAGAGCTACCCTGAAGCGAAAGCTGCTCAGTCTTGTCTGACGCTTTGCGACCCCATAGACTATACAGTCCATGGGATTCTCCTGGCCAGAATACTGGAGTGGGGAGCCTTTCTCTTCTCCAGGGGATCCTCCCAACCCAGGGATCGAACCCAGGTCTCCCGCATTGCAGGCAGATTCTTTACCAGCTGAGTCACCATCGAAGCCCAAGAATACTAGAGTGGGTAGCCTATCCCTTCTCCAGCAGATCTTCCTGACCCAGAAATTGAACCAGGGTCTTCTGCATTGCAGGAGGGATTCTTTACCAACTGACAAGGATCCTAATGGGGACTGAGCAAACTCTATATATGGGGCAGGAATCTATGTATACTGCTAAGAAAAGGAAGTTCAGTTAGGGATGGCTAAATGGAGGTGGCCAAGAAGCAACAGTTAAAACCAGACATGGAACAAAAGACTGGTTCCAAATTGGGAAAGGAGTATGTCAAGTCTGTATATTGTCAAGGCTGTATATACCCTACTTACTTAACTTATATGCAGAGTGCATCATGCAAAATGCCAGGCTGGATGAAGCACAAGCTGGAATCAAGATTGCTGGGAGAAATATCAATAACCTCAGATATGCAGATGACACCACCATTATGGCAGAAAGCAAACAGGAACTAAAGAGGCTCTTGATGAAGGTGAAAGGAGAGTGGAAAAAGCTGGCTTAAAACTCAACATTCAAATAACTGAGATCATGACATCTGGTCCCATCACTTGGTAGCAAATAGATGGGGGAAACAATGGAAACAGTGACAGACTTTATTTACTTGGGCTCCAAAATCACTGTAGACGGTGACTGTAGCCATGAAATTAAAAGACACTTGCTCCTTGAAAGAAAAGCTATGACAAACCTAGACAGCATATTACAAAGCAGAGACATCATATTGCCAACAAAGATCCATATAGTTAAAGCTATGATTTTTCCAGAAGTCATGTATGGATTTGAGAGTTGGACCATAAAGAAAGCTGAGTGTCAAAGAATTGATGCTTTTGAACTGTGGTGTTGGAGAAGATTCTTGAGAGTCCCCCTTGGACAGCAAGGAGCTCAAACCAGTCAATCCTAGAGGAAATCAACCTTGAATATTCATTGGAAGGACTGATGCTGAAGCTGAAGCTCCAATACTTTGGCCACCTGATGTGAAGAGCTGACTCATTGGAGAAACCCTGATGCTGGGAAAACTTGAAGGCAGGAGGAGAAGGGGACGACAGAGGACAAGATGGTTGGATGGCATCACTGGCTCAATGGACATGAATTTGAGCAAGCTCTGGGAGATTGTGAAGGTCAGGGAATCCTGGCATGCTGCAGTCCACGGGGTTCAGAAAGAGCTGGACACGACTGAGTGACTAAACAACAACAAAAGGGAGGTGGACAATTGGTGAAAGACCCAGCAGCCAATAGTGAGTGTTTTGAATTCCATAAGCTGGGCAGTGATTAGTCATCCTGTGTCAGGCTATATTCTGAGCAGAGATGGAAATGAAGTTGTTTCTTGTGATTTATTGATTTAGACATAGAAAGCAGAAAATACAAGGCCAGAGGTTTCTCCTACTGATCGCGATGCAGTGTTCTTGTACTACTGGGGTTTGGAGAGAGGGGGGTCTGTTTGCACCTCTGACCCCATGTTGGGATGCTGCTCACTGGAGTCCTGTGGTAGAGCTGCACATGTTCCCTGGAGAGGGCAGGGAGCACAAGGGCAGCCCTCATGGGCACCTCATGAGTGACCCCAACATGTGAACCATACTCTTCTGCATAGTCAGTGGTGACTATTGGCAGAAACTAGATACCTGCAACTAGTCTGTGGGCCATTCAGATCAGATCAGATCAGATCAGTTGCTCAGTCGTGTCCGACTCTTTTCGACCCCATGAATTGCAGCACGCCAGGCCTCCCTGTCCATCACCAACTGATGGACAGGGAGTTCACTGAGACTCACGTCCATCGAGTCAGTGATGCCATCCAGCCATCTCATCCTCTGTCGTCCCCTTCTCCTCTTGCCTCCAATCCCTCCCAGCATCAGAGTCTTTTCCAATGAGTCAACTCTTCGCATGAGGTGGCCAAAGTACTGGAGTTTCAGCTTTAGCATCATTCCTTCCAAAGAATACCCAGGGCTGATCTCCTTCAGAATGGACTGGTTGGATCTCCTTGCAGTCCAAGGGACTCTCAAGAGTCTTCTCCAAAACCACAGTTCAAAAGCATCAATTCTTCGGTGCTCAGCTTTCTTCACAGTCCAACTCTCACATCCATACATGACCTGAGGAAATAGCCTTGACTAGACGAACCTTTGTTGGCAAAGTAATGTCTCTGCTTTTGAATATGCTATCTAGGTTGGTCATAACTTTCCTTCCAAGGAGTAAGTGTATTTTAATTTCATGGCTGTAGTCACCATCTGCAGTGATTTTGGAGCCCAGAAAAATAAAGTCTGACACTGTTTCCACTGTTTCCCCATCTATTTCCCATTAAGTGATGGGACCGGATGCCATGATCTTCGTTTTCTGAATGTTGAGCTT
>NW_011494900.1:3419816-3421374 GCF_000754665.1 Bison bison bison | reverse complement strand
CTGTCTCCTGTACAGTGTCACGAACCTCATTCCATAGTTCATCAGGCACTCTATCAGATCTAGGCCCTTAAATCTATTTCTCACTACCACTGTATAATCATAAGGGATTTGATTTAGGTCATACCTTAATGGTCTAGTGGTTTTCCCTATTTTCTTCAATTTAAGTCTGAATTTGGTAATAAGGAGTTCATGGTCTGAGCCACAGTCAGCTCCTGGTCTTGTTTTTGCTGACTGTATAGAGCTTTTCCATCTTTGGCTGCAAAGAATATAATCAATCTGATTTCGGTGTTGACCATCTGGTGATGTCCATGTATAGAGTCTTCTCTTGTGTTGTTGGAAGAGGGTGTTTGTTATGACCAGTGCATTTTCTAGGCAAAACTCTATTAGTCTTTGCCCTGCTTCATTGCGTATTCCAAGGCCAAATTTGCCTGTTACTCCAGGTGTTTCTTGACTTCCTACTTTTGCATTCCAGTCCCCTATAATGAAAAGGACATCTTTTATGGGTGTTAGTTCTAAAATGTCTTGTAGGTCTTCATAGAACCGTTCAACTTCAGCTTCTTCAGCATTACTGGCTGGGGCATAGACTTGGATTACTGTGATATTGAATGGTTTGCCTTGGAAATGAACAGAGATCATTCTGTCATTTTTGAGATTGCATCCAAGTGCTGCATTTCGGACTCTCTTGTTGACCATTATGGTTATTCCATTTCTTCTGAGGGATTCCTGCCCACAGTAGTAGATATAATGGTCATCTGAGTTAAATTCACCCATTCAAGTCCATTTGAGTTTGCTGATTCCTAGAATGTCGACACTCACTCTTGCCATCTCTTGTTTGACCACTTCCAATTTGCCTTGATTCATGGACCTGACATTCCAGGTTCCTATGCAATATTGCTCTTTATAGCATTGGACCTTGCTTCTATCACCAGTCACATCCACAGCTGGGTATTCTTTTTGCTTTGGCTTCATCCCTTCATTCTTTCTGGAGTTATTTCGCCACTGATCTCCAGTAGCATATTGGGCACCTACTGACCTGGGGAATTTCTCTTTCAGTATCCTATCATTTTGCCTTTTCATACTGTTCATGGGGTTCTCAAGGCAAGAATACTGAAGTGGTTTGCCGTTCCCTTCTCCAGTGGACCACATTCTGTCAGATCTCTCCACCATGACCCGCTCATCTTGGGTTGCCCCGCGGGCATGGCTTAGTTTCATTGAGTTAGACAAGGCTGTGGTCCTAGTGTGATTAGATTGACTAGTTTTCTGTGAGTATGGTTTCAGTGTGTTTGCCCTCTGATGCCCTCTTGCAACACCTACCGTCTTACTTGGGTTTCTCTTACCTTGGGCGTGGGGTATCTCTTCACGGCTGCTCCAGCAAAGCACAGCCATTGCTCCTTACCTTGGACAAGGGGTATCTCCTCACCACCACCCTTCCTGACCTTTAGCGTGGGATAGCTCCTCTAGGCCCTCCTGCGCCCGGGCAGCCACAGCTTCTTGGGCGTAGGGTTGGTCCTCCCGGCCACCACCCCTGGCCTCGGGCGTGGGGTTGCTCCTCCTGGCT
>NW_011494900.1:3402640-3419716 GCF_000754665.1 Bison bison bison | reverse complement strand
GGGGTAGCTCCCCCCGCCTGCCGCCCCTGGCCTCCAAGCAAAGGTTGCTGGCGTTGTTCTAAAGGACCCAGTTCCAGCTACTTCTTACCAGTTCAAGAGTCATTTGTCTGTCCAGTGAGGACGCTATGTGTAGTTTGCAGTTTTGTTTTGGTGTAGAGCATGAGCATTTGTTTATGTAGTTAGAATTTTAAATGCTTTTTGAATATTTTTAAAATTGTGTCTGAGTGTTTACAGGTAATTGGTTAAAAAAAAAAATTCACAATTCTATGTGAACAATGGTTTAGTCATCAGCCGAGATGCCGTGGGCTTCTCTGGTGGCCCAGATGGTAAAGAACCTGCCTGACAATGTAGGAGTTTGATCCCTGGGTGGGGAAGATCCCCTAGAGAGGGGAATGGCTACCCACTCCAGTATTCTTGCCTGGAGAATCCCATGGGCAGAGGAGTCTGGCAGGGTACAGTCTATGGGTTCGCTAAGAGTTGGACACAACTGAGTGACTAACACTTCACTTCAGAGATCACATATTTACACAATATACAGTATATTTTTACTGTTTACCTCAGAATGTGTGGTGAATTGGCTGATCATATTGTTTTTAAGGCTGGAACAGACAATGGCACACCAGGATCTCCTGTTCTGTGCAGAAAAAACCTGCAATTATATCAACTAAGGAAACCTTTAGTCCTGTGGGCTTCCTGATGTAGTCATGGAGGCAGCAGGGAAGAGAGGAAGGACCATTGACTGCTGCCAGGGCTCTGGAGGGTTCCAGGTGTTTCACTAACCACCCTGGCTTTGGGCAAGTCACTCAGCTGCTATGACTTCAGTGTTCTTCTCTATAAAATGAAGTGAGGAGATTTCATCTTACTTGGCAGATTGAACATACGTGTTTGGCTACATATGCTCTGAAAACACCACTACACTTTGCAGTAGTTAAGTAAAAGACAGTAAAATTGAGGGCAAAGAGAAGAGGAGAGGACACAGCAATAACATTTTGAAAGCAGGAATGGTGTGAATGAGGGGTAAGTAAGCTGACTTGAGGAAACGGAAACCTCAGCTGGGTGTAGAGGAGCCCACAAGCAATAATGTTCTTCCTGCAAAGACTCGGCAAGGCTCAATATGCTGAGACCCCAGGTACTTCTGAAACTGGGGGTGCACTCGGGTCAGAAACAGGAAAATTGGCTAAAGATGTGGAGCAAAAGCAGGTAATCAAAGATACCCTCCCTGCCTTGCCCCATATCTTCAGCTGGGAAAGCTGAAGTGACCCATCTCTGGTCCATAGGGCCTTTCATCTTCCGGCAGGCTGGGCCCAGGCTTTTCCCGTTGGCTGAGTGGGTTTCTGAGAGAAACCTGAAATTGAAGCCTGAAGGGATGCTTGAGGCCGAGAGTGAGAAGCGACAGAGTGTCTCTTCCATGCATTCATCTGGGCAAAGCAAGGCGCATGGCCAGCTCAGATTCAAGGGGACAGAGAGAGATTCTACCTCTTGATGGACAGGGCTGCAAAGTCACGTGAGCGCCAATGGGGTGTGGATAAAAGAGAAAAAGTCTACCATAAGATGCCGTAAGGATGGGATCCCTGAAAACACCCATAGGTTTCAAGATTGCACTATAAAAATAAAAGGCCATATGGGAGAGAGAAAAAAAAAAAACAGAGTGGGGCAGAGAACTCAAAACTTATACAAAACATTAATAAAAACAGTAATTGATACTCAGGGAAATAACTTGGAGTCTGAAGGCAGGCAGCGTATTTGCGGCTGGGGCCTCTTGTGGCTGGTATGTAATACGAAGTTGGAGAAATAATTGAGTGGGAATGTTGGCAACACGTTCATGATAGCAGGGCTGCTAGTAACTCACGCAGTGTAGATAGAAGTGGCATTTTAAGTCAGTCCCAAGAGGCAGTAAAACCTGCCTGGAGTCCAAAGCCACACAGGGCTTGGGTGCAGCCTCTTCGGGGTGGGAGCCCAGGTGGAAATGCTTGTTTTTAATTTTCAAAATACAGGCACATTTGGATTCCCACTCCACGATCTATTCTCTTGTGCTTAGGAAATACTGCATGTGAATTAGTGTGACTTTTGCATTATACTGACATTTTTTATGTGCCAAATGCATAGGAGCCATTTGTATGGCAGAACCATGCCTTGTAGGGGAACAGACTCTACTGAGGGATTAAGTAAAAGTCTACATTGTTCACGGAGAGATCCTTAGCCTCCTTTCCCAACTTGCCTTCAAAAGCAGGCTTCCGGCCAGGCTTGCACCCCCTGGACATGCGAGTAGAGGGTAAAATGAGCCATGGAGGGAAGATCTGCGACACTTCTCAGTCCCTCCCACGGCGCAGTGTATCATGTTAAGCATGAGGAGCCCCCAGGCTGGTTTGATTGCCTCACTTTTAAATTTTTTATCTAAAACATTTTTATTTTTTAGTGGTTCAGTGTCTTTGTATGTTACAAAATGATCACCAAGTGTCTCACTTCTGAAGAATAAGTGACAGCCAAGAATACCAGTCATCTGAAAACAGCTTCTAAAAACAGACCCTGAGAAGACAATGGGAACAAAAGGGCCATGAAAGACGCCAAAAAAAAATCAAGAAACAGAGAAAAGAAAACCCTGCAAAAAGTAAAACTATGAATAATATCCTCAGGGAGATAAAAGGTGATATTGCATCTGTAAACCAACAACAGGATGACATAAAAAGAAATATAAAAAGAAATATTAAAAGCACCAAAAAGAACTTTGAGAATTTAAAAACAAGATTGCACAAATAAAAATGTCAACAATACAATGGGAATGTAAAGTTGAGGAAATCTCCCAGAAAGTATAATAAAATGATACAGAGGCAGAAAAATAGGAGAAAAGAAATTTAGATAAAAAATAAAATGATTAATCCAATTGTAGAAAATCCAACTGTTTTTTTCCATAAAGAAAAAAAAAATGGTTTCTAGAACTGAAACATGTAAAATTCCAGATTGAAATTTTAAAGTTACAAATAAACAGAAGAACCTCTCTCACAACTCATGTCATTGTAAGACTTAAAAATATTGGCATAGAGAAAATGTCATAAAAGCTTTAGGTGGGGGAAAAAAACACAGATCATAATCAAATAAATGAGAATTGGAGTGTCATCAGGCTTCTCAATAGAGAATGAGAAATTCTGGCAGAAATTGATATCCAAGCTAGAGTTTCATACCCAGCCAATCTCATAATTAATCTGAGCAAACAATAAAGCTTTTTTCCAAACATGTAAGATCTCAAAATTTTATCTCCCATTTACCTCTTCTTAGTTCATACTGGCATATGTGCTCAAGGAAAACTGGAGGATATATTCCCAGAAAGAGGAAAACGGGGGCTCTAGAACATCAGAAACTAAACTCAGAAGACAAAACAAAAATGTCTCCAGGATGGTGGTAAAGGGAAATTCAGATGCAATAGCGGTGAAACAGGCTTGGAGAGCAACACATCCAGAGGGAACGGGGCACAGAAGGCTCCAGACAGGCCTTAGAAAGGGGTGGATGAAGCTTTTAGAATTCCTGATGTGCTTGATGCATTGAGAAAAGATTTATTCATTTGATAGAGATTGGAGAGACGGGTACATAGAACAGTAAACAAAGAAAAGAGACTGTTAGTAACACTAAAATAACGTGTATGTAGAAATGTGGGTGATCCTGAGATGGCCATAGTGCTGTAAATAATAATGATTCCATAAGAATTAATGATATGATACCCAAGTTTGGGGAACAGGGAATCCATGAACATATGGAGGCATCAAGAGTGCTAAATCTTCCTCTTCCTTAATAGGAAGACACAGATAATATCTAAATCTGGAACATTAAGGAATAGCTATATAAATATGTTATTTAAAAATAAGGAGGCAAAACTCAAAACAAATGTCTAAAAGAATTATTCATTGCCTCTGAGGAGAAGGATTTGGTGATAGAAAGAGGTGAGACAGGGAAATCCATTTTTTTTTTTTTTTACTTTGTGTTGGAGTATAGCGCATTAACAGTGCTGTGATAGTTTCAGGAGCACAGCAGAATGATTCAGCCACACATATGCATGTATCCATTCTCCCCCACCTCCCCTCATACTCAGCCTGCCTCGGAACATTGAGCAGAGTTCCCTGTGCTGTACAGCAGGTCCCCTGCTGGTTGTCCATTTAAAGTAAGGCAATGGCACCCCACTCCAGGACTCTTGCCTGGAAAATCCCATGGACGGAGGAGCCTGGTGGACTGCAGTCCATGGGGTCGCAAAGAGTCAGACAGGACTGAGTGACTTCACTTTCACTTTCACGCATTGGAGAAGGAAATGGCAACCCACTCCAGTGTTCTTGCCTGGAGAATCCCAGGGACGGGGGAGCCTGGTGGGCTGCCGTCTATGGGGTCGCACAGAGTCAGACATGACTGAAGCGACCTAGCAGCAGCAGCAGCAGTGTGTACATGTTGATCCCAAACTCCCTGACTATCCCTTCCTGTGACCATAAATTCATTCTTTAAGTCTGTGAGTGTGTTTCTGTTTTGTAAATAAGTCCACTGGTATAATTTCTTTTTAGAGTCTGTCAAAAGGGATGCCGTATGATACCTCTCTTTCTCTGTGTGGCTGACTTCACTCAATATAACCGTCTCTAGGTCCATGCATGTTGCTGCAAGTGGCTTTATCTCATTCTTTTTTAAAGGCCGGTAATATTCCATTACATGTATATGTACCACAACTTCCTTATCCATTCCTCTGTCGATGGACATTTAGGAAAATCTAGTTTTTAAAAGGTGGCTCAGACAGTAAAAAGTTACAAACCTTTAAAAGATGCATATATAACTTTGATACAAGAAGCCAAAGTTTAAAAAGTATTGGACCCTCATTAGAAGCAACTTTGTAAACTTGCATCCAGAGATAATCACTACTGTTATTTTCACGTATTTTTCCTACATATTTTGTAATATATAATTTATTTCTTATTTTCCTTGCATATTAATGCATCACAAACATTTCTCCCTATATCATATAAAACACAAACAATAAATAATTAAATGAAGAAGAGCTTCCGGTAGATATTCTGGGGTATCTTCATAAGATGAAACAATGAGTTAGGCTAGACACAAGAGGAGAAGGCAATGGCACCCCACTCCAATACTGTTGCCCGGAAAATCCCATGGACGGAGGAGCCTGGTGGGCTGCAGTCCATGGGGTCGCTAAGAGTCAGACACGACTGAGTGACTTCACTTTCAGTTTCCACTTTCATGCATTGGAGAAGGGAATGGCAACCCACTCCAGTGTTCTTGCCTGGAGAATCCCAGGGACGGGGGAGCCTGGTAGGCTGCAGTCCATGGGGTTGCACAGAGTCGGACACGACTGAAGCGACTTGGCAGCAGCAGACACAAGAACCAAATTTCCTGGACTTGAATGGGGGATATTCCAATTTCAAATTATTCTATTTATCAAATCATGTTTCCTTTTTTAGAGGAGGGGGAAGAGGTAGTTTAGAATATGTGATCTTTGAAGGAAAAAGCACCCTTATCCTTATCCTTGGGGACACGCTCTCACCTTCAGGAAAACTGACTCTGACATAAAAGTTGCCTCAGTTCAGTTTTACTGTATTTGACAATAACAATGACATCTTATATATGCATACTGTCCTTTAAGAGCTGTCTTTATTTCACTTGATTTCAGAACAACTGTGAGATACATAAATAGAAGATTTTTTTGTACAGCCCACATTAATATTTAATATAATATAAACACTAATAACAATATCTACTGTAAATAACATTTTGTGTTTGTCTAAGAAAGGATTTTTTTCATGTAAAATTGCATGAGATTCTTTGTTTAGGAGCATAAGATTGTAGAAAATTCATGAACATGCTGGAACTCTGATGAAATTTTGTTCCTTGCTCACTTCTGTCCATCCATCCATCTATGGTTGGTCTGGGGACTGTAAAAGAGATAATTACACAGATAGCCAATTTTTTATTTTGCTCAATTACTCAATCATAACTGAGTTATAATAAGTTTCTCTTTTCTTGTTCTGATAGTAGTTTCTCTCAAGGCTGTCCCCCTTGAATAGAATAAGCTCGGGATTGTAGTATTTTGCAGGACCCCAGCAAAATCAGAGGCAGGAGGTGGACAGGGCTGCTCCCCTAAACAGTGAGGAGGAAGAACCATCTCAATTTATGTAAGCACCCTGAACTATGAGCTGGTTTGGGAACTAAAGGACTGGGTGGGTCAGGATAAAATGTCCTAATATTAATCAACCAACCACCATCTCTTTGTCCAAAAACACAGAAATAGAGTTCAGAACCCATTCAAAAGGCACATTGTGAAGATCACAATAAGTTTTCTCATTTGGATGTTTAGGAATCTCCATGGTGAAGGAGTTGGAAGCTTTCTACCTTTGGCACATGAAAATAGTCAAAGCTCAGTCCTTTCAGCCTTGGTAGAGCTTGAGAAAGAACACCAAAAAGAAGGAAAAGGGAGCCTACAGCTCTGGGTAAACTGCCGTCCTCCAGCTTGAGGTCTGATCCTCTGGAAACTGCAGGGAAGGTGGTTCCACTCTCCTCGGGGGGCCGGGGGCGCAGTGTAGGAGTGTGTAGGACAGGGTGGTTGGAGAAAGACTTCTGTCTATATTCTCGTTCTTCTTAATTTTCATTTTATTAGAGTCTGTTTAATTTTTAAAAATTCATATATATTTTTTTAAAGCGAAGGAATTCCCTTGATTTATAATTTGCTGAGAACTTACTGCTGTCTTGCTATGATCCAATGAAAAGCGTGAGTAGAACGGAAGGTCCTACCAGAGTTCTGGGGCCACTGAGACCGCCTTACCCCTCTCCACCCCCAATCAACTGTGAGAATAGAAACAGCCACCGAACACCTGTTATCAGAAAACCAGACCTTCCATTTCGCATCACACACGTGAAACGGAGAAAATAAATTAATTGAAGGCACTAAGTTAATTAATTAATTGAATACTCTAAGTCATGTATATTTTTAAAAAGTTGTGAACAATTGCTTGCCATGCAACCAAAGGTGTTTTTTTTTTTTTTTCTTTTCAGTGTTACGAACGTGGAAATAGGTTCATTCTATGCCTGTAGACCTTGTGGCGCCTGCCCTTGGAGCCAGGAATGCTGTGCTGTTGAGGATCCCTTTTCATCCGCTAGGTGGCAGCAGCGTTCTTTCTGGCTCACGGAGAAATAGCTCTGTGGCACAGCACATCTCTACTAAAGGCAGAGGCCGCACGTTTTTACAGTCAAATTTTATTTACTGCTGTTTTTGAGGCTGTTTGACTTAGTCTACTGTTTACTAATGAGAAAAAATGATTTTTCTCTTTTGTATGGAAAAATAATGGTTTTGTATTTCTAGAGTCATTCATACTTTTAGACCTGGGCTGGAGTCGGGGGTGGGGCGGGTTTCTCAACAGTGGCATTGAAATTTTGGGCTGGATAGTTCTCTGTTGTGGGGGTTGTCCTGAGGAATGTAGGTTGTTTATCAGCATTTCTGGCCTTTACCAACTTGATGTCAAAAGCACCGTTACCCAGACTCCCCATTTGTGACAACCAAAGATATCCCCTGGGATTCTCCAGGCAAGAATGCTGGAGTGGGTTACCATTTCCTTCTCCAGGGGATCTTCCCGACCCATGGATTGAACCTGCATCTCCTGCATTGTCAAGTGGATTCTTTATGGCTACACCATCAGGGAGGACCATAAAGATGTCCCCAGACATTGCCAAATGTCCCCTGGGGGAAAAAATTGCCCCTGGCTGGGAACCACTGAACTGGGTGGTTTTAAGTCTCTCCAAATGATTGGACCTTGCATTCCTCCCCATTTAATTTTATATGAGTGGATAAATTAAATCATATATGCTTACAGTTTCAGTTCAGTTCAGTTCAGTTCAGTTGCTCAGTCGTGTCCGACTCTTTGTGACCACATGAATTGCAGCACACCAGGCTTCCCTGTCCATCACCAACTCCTGAAGTTCACTCAAACTCACGTCCATCAAGTCAGTGATGCCATCCAGCCATCTCATCCTCTGTCATCCCCTTCTCCTCCTGCCCCCAATCCCTCCCAGCATCAGGGTTTTTTCCAATGAGTCAACTCTTCGCATGAGGTGACCAAAGTACTGGAGTTTCAGCTTTAGCATCAGTCCTTCCAAAGAACACCCAGGACTGGTCTCCTTTAGAATGCACTGGTTGGATCTCCTTGCAGTCCAAGGGACTCGAAAGAGTCAGTTCAAAAGCATCAATTCTTCATCGCTCAGCTTTCTTCACAGTCCAACTCTCACATCCATACATGACAACTGAAAAAATCATAGCCTTGACTAGATGGACCTTTGTTGACTTACAGTTTAAATATATTTTATTCTTTTATTTATTTTCTTAGAGGATAATTTTTCTAGAGAAGAAAAATAAAGTAGAAAAGAAAGTTAATGGTTCAAGTATAGATGTTATGCATCCCTCCCCATGAAAAGATTGAGGTTTTAAAATTAGAGTTTCCTATTAATAATAATGACCACAGACATGTGGTTCTGTTACTCTTTATTCCTTTTGATTTGAACCAACTTAACTGAAAGTGAATCATGAAAAGAAGAAACACCATAAGAAGCTATACTTGCAAAGCTTTGTTTTTGAAAAAAAAAAATTTTTTTTAGTAGATGAAAAATTTTCAAAGAATTATAGAATCTCAAATTGGAAAGGGCTTTAGGAGTAGCTTGGTCCGGACTTGGAATGTCTTAAATCTGGGGTGCAGGGGTGGGGTGGGGCCCGAGTGGAAGGGTGGGGTGGGACCTGAGTAGAAGGGTGGGGAGTGACGATGTCTATCTCAGGTCCTGGTCTCTTTCAGGTGAGCAAGGTGAAGGCCAGTTTAGAAATAAAGACAAATATTTGGTTCTTTGCAAAACAAAAGCAAGCAAAGCAAAACATACAAAACAAAATCTAGCTCTTCCTTCAGCCAGTCTTACATTGCAAATTCCCAGAGGAAGATGGCACTAGGGTAGGAGGCCCCTATTAAGATAAGACCCCTGAACCAGGCTCACTGAGACAGTGATAGGACTCAGGAGTCATATCAAAAACTCCACTACAGTAAGAACTTCTTTTTTTCTATTTGCTCCAGAGACTCCTTACATTATCAGAGCTTTCCAGTGAGTGAGTGGAAGGAAGACAAGGCTGTGAGACTTGAAGTCAAATATGAATAAATTCTAAAGGTGTATTCTCTACCCTTTCCCTCTTTGTGCTGGTTCCAGTTTTGGAGAAGGGAGGTATTTCTCTGGGCAACCAACCAAATCGGGCTTGGACGTGTGTTCCGAGAACCCTGTCAGCTGAGACAGAACCATGTTTGCATGTTCACAATAGATTTGACTTCCAAGTCAGCTGAGACAGACCATGTTCACAAGAGATACGATTTCCAAAATAGAAGGGGTGCTTTCACTGGTGAAGAAAGAGACAGAGGCCAGAAAAAGAAGTCCGTTTGGGATCATTTGAGTCCTCTTCCTCTGAGCACATAGCAACTGTGATGGACTCACAGGGCAAAGGGTATCAAAGGGTTACCTATTGAGTGTGGCCTGGGGAAGGGTAGTGTGGAGAGCAGAGGGAAAGCCCAGTTCAAATGTACAGAAGGTGTCTGTTCTTTAAAGGCATAGTCACATTTTACTAGAATTTTGCTACACTGTTGGGTTAAGCTCTGTCAAGAACGTCAGTCCCATTGGAGAATGAAATCTTTCCTACAACCCATTTCTCCTCACATGGATCCTGTTGTTCAAGGATTGGCATCCAAGCAGTGGCTGAGATGAGAGAGAGAGCTGGATCCCAGGGAGAGACACAGCTGAAGAGGTTTCCCCTCAGTGACTTGACTTTGTGGCCTCCATCCAAGTAGCATCTCAATGGTCTTGGCAGTGCAGGATGGGTCACAAAGCCCTGTGTGTACCCTGGGAGGCTGGGGATGTGAGAGCAAGCGAAGGTCAGCAGTGAACTGGGGTTAGCCAGGGCCGGGGTAGAACTTGATTCCCTAACTCTTGTTCCAGGATTCCAGCAGCTTGGCTTTGCTGGGACCGGTCTGGTTCTGTTCATAGAGCTGTCATTTAATTTTTGGTCACTTATACACCATTTGCTAACTGTTCATAATTCCTGTGAAATTTTGCTCATGACATGGGAAACAAAGACAGCAAAACAAGGGGCCCTTATGCTTTTCTCTGCTGTCGTCAGTGGGTAAAATTGGCTGAAAAAGCAGAGCAAGAAGCTTTCCCTAGCTACTCTGGATGGATTTTTTTTTTTTAGTCTCATGAGCATTTTTTTTAGGAAGAAAATGTATGTGTGTGAAGTTAGAATGTCTGGTGAGTTGTATAAAATAAAACATTTATCCATCTATTTTGATAGGGAGATGGATTAGAGTTAGCAAATTAATCTTTCAGTCAGCAAGTATTTGAATAGATACAAATCAGTCATTGTAGTCAGAGCTGTTGCTAGCCTACACTGAGTTGTGCAGAAAGAGCCCTGCACCAAGCCACATGCTTTTAGGCTTCAGCCTCTCTCAGGTGGATGTCTTTGTGCAGTGTACCAACTGTACAGCTGTGCATGACTATACCTTGAGGCAAGAGACTGGACCATCCATTATGCCCTTTGACTGGAAAAGTTTCTGAAGAATTAGGTGTTAAGCAGGGTTTAAAGCAAATAGCTCTGTCTTTGGGGCGTGATGTACAGGAGGAAGGTAGGTTGTTTATTCTGTGGGGAAAACTATAAAGACCCACTGGGATCTGCCCCTGCAGTCTTTACCCCTGCAACTGGGTTAATGAAGCCTTCTCCCTGCAGCTGTAGGAGCCATCTGGACTGTAGGGAGAAGGATAGAAGAAGCTGAGAAGTTAGCATTGAATGACTTGCCTCCCCTTTCAGTTTCAGGGCACTACCTCCTGTCCATCAACCTCAGCTCCTTGTTTTTTTTGACGGTGGCCATGTCTTGGGAGGGAGTTTTGCACCTGGTCTCTGGCCTTCTCCCCATCACCCCTCCCCTCTGCCCCAGAAGCCATGACTGGCACCCGTGACCCCTCAGGCCGTCCTGACTTCCTGGCAGCCTGCATGCTTCCAGGCGCCATGGACTTCTGACCACTGGCCTCACCTATCTGGGTGATATCCTGGATCAAGGACTCATTTTGGACCTCTAAATACTACTTAACCCATAAATCTCTCTCCTGGCTTTGGACTGAAGTTTAGAACAATGGTTCTCAAAAGGGACTGCTCATTAGAATTGCCTAGGAAACTTTGTAGAATTTGGAGGCCCATGGCACACCCTGGATCCATGAAATCAAGATTCCTAGGGAATGTATAGGCACCAGGAATGTTAAACCTCCACAGGTTAACCCAGTGCACCACTGTTCTTGACTACGTGTCCTGTCTATCCAGCCACAGATTACTCAGCCCCTTCTGTGCCTCCATGTTTAGACCCATGGCCTTTGTCCAGCCTCGTGAGTGGATTGTATCCCTGGTTCCAGTTCTCCCTGGGATGGCCTGGCTCACCACCAGCCAACCTTAGATTATGATTATGTTTTGGAGCCAGAACGCTAAGAGGGATATCTGGAGACCCAAAGTAAGCCTTTTGTGGTTTCCTTAGCCTGTAATTCTAATAAATGCAATCCATCAGCCTTGTCTTCCCTAAGAAAGAACATCCTTTGTAGGCAATCCTCAGTGTATAAATGGGTTGTGTTCCAAAATTTGTTTGTGGTCAGTTGTTAGGGATGTAGAACCCAATTCCCATAGTAACAAAGTTACAAAGGAAAGTGGCAGGTTGCAGTAGTCATCTGAACCATTAAAAAGCTGAACTTTATTAAAAAAATTTTTTTTTAAGATTTTTTTTTTATGTAGACTGTTTTTGAAGTCTTTATTGAATTTGTTGCAATACTGCTTCTGTTGTTTATAATTTGGTCTTTTGGCCTTGAGGCATCAAACCTGTACTTTCTACATTGGAAGGTGAAGTCTTAACCACTGGACCCCCAGGGAAGTCCCAGAAAGCTGAACTTCAGAACGAACAGATTCAAAGAATCAAGCCACTATTATTAGATTGAGTCATATGAAACTGACATTTTTGCATGTCAAAAAAGATTGAATATTGGTAATTTTATGTGTTGTGTTTTACTTATGCAGGGGAAGAAAGTTTTAAGCACTAGATTAGAAAATTCAAGGCACAGTCACCCTTATAAGGATTCTAAGAGGATCAATAATGCCTTTCTTCCTACCCTCCCTCCTCCTCCAGTCTCTCCCCTTCTAGCCAAGTAGACAAAGAGCACAAGTCTTCCAAGGGAGAAGGTATGCAAATAAAGAGGGCTTTCCCAGGTGCGGACTTCTCCTGATCCTATTGGTGACTAGGGGTGAGGCGGGGGAGGTGAGAAGGGGAGGGCATGGCTCTGATGTCAGCAACCACTAGGGAAATAGACATTCCTACAGAAACCATTTAGGTGCCACATGGAAAACTGAGCCTTTCTTAGAGCTGTCTTCTGGGACTTAGGGGCAGCAGCAGCTAGGATTTTGCCAGGAGCAGGCAGACTGGAGATATGGAGAAGCAGTAGCATCCGTTTCACATACATGGGCCACATGTCAGCTGAGAGTCTGTACGTGAGGCCAGTGAAAGTTACCTGCCTTGATGAGTGATGAGCGTGCTCCATGGATGAGTAAAACCATCTGAACCTCCCTGTGTGCACTGTCTTACCATAGAAGCTGTGCATTTAGACAGTGTGCTTTATATGAGTCACAAAGTGGCCGTGTGTCCTTTTTCTTACTAACCCAGGAAAGACCATTTTGTTTCCAGAGCTCAGGATACGTGTCTGACACATAGTAGGTATGTGGCAGGGGTTGCCTAGGAAACAAGTAGCGCTGATAATTTTCCCTGTCTCTTTTCTATGATCAGCTTGAAGAATCATGCACATGATGCCTCTGGAGGGAAATGTAGAGTTCTCAGAAAAAATTTTATGTATTCGTATTACCTAGGAAACTCATGATTTTAGGCGAAGCTGTATGTTCATTTAGGAAACAGCTGTTTTCTTTATTTCAGTGCTGGGTATTTTATAAAGGAAAACACCATTTTTCTTTGATGCTTGTTGTTTCTCTGATAATCCAAGTTCCTATCTTCATTCCACATGATTTAAAATCCTGTTTATATCCAATATTCATTCAGTAAAATGGCTTGAGATTTGTGATGCTGCAAATGAATTCCAGTTCGAGAGGGGGAAATCTCAGAGTCCTACTGGAGCTGGCTGTCTGAAGACAACTGAGGATTTACACTCAGAACAGATAATAATAGAAATGGGATATAAAAAATGAAAAAGATTTGATTGCATGGACTACAATGATTATGGAAGCTTTTTTTTTTCTCCTTAGCCAAGTGTAAGTGAGTAAAAAAAAAATTAGAGGCCATGTATGGGAGCCTTCACAAAATTCTGGGTCACATCTTTCAAAACAATGAACATAGCAGCAAACAAATAATTATAAATTCCACGGACTCTGAAAAATAGGCTGATCTCTTAGGTTTTGTAAATGCTTTCCCTAATGCATTTTCCTTCACCATCACATTTTAATGCCATCTGTTGCCTGTTTTCATGAGTGAGGTCAATTCTGAGTCACTTTATGCAATTATGCAAATATGGTTTCTATGAAGTACAGGGAAAGTAATGTTGCTTTCAATCATTTTTGAAAGCCTTCCAGTGATCAAGTCTCACTCTAGACTGGTAAAACTATATTGTTCTTTCAATTGTTTAATATAGTTTAGCAGTAAAAGTTTGTCAATGTCTTTTAGAAATGGTTTCTAATATACCTCTCTCAAAGGTTTGCTTATTTTTAAGATGAACTGGAATAGTCTTTTATTTTTTTAGTTGGTGTGCATTACTAATTGCTACTCCCAGACTGGGGCCAATCTGACTATAATTGTATTTCTGCACATTAGGCCCAGCAAAACACAGACACATCCTCTTATACACACTGTGATAACCTTCTGCCCCGGCCCCAGTCAAGGGGAAGAATCATGTGGGGTTTTCTCATTATCTTTCTTCTGTGATTACGCAGCTTACACAGCAGCAGACATAGACTGATCCACAGCACGATGCAGGAAGTGACATCAGCCCGGCAGTGCTGTCTAGTATTTGTGTGTCTAGGGCAGGAGGGCTGGGAGGAGACAGAGATAAGGAGGGAAAATGTTTTCTCTCTGGAGCCTAATCAGAAGATTATACTTGTATCCAGAGGAACATAATAAAAATACTCTTGCCATTGAGGGTACATAGGCTGTATTTGGACTACTCAGAGATCAAGAGTATTTAGGTAAAAAAGGCAGAGATGTAGCATCTAAAAAATAGAGGAGTAAGTCTAGCCATAATTAGGAAGTGGGTAACTGGTATTGAAGGGATAAAAATTCAGTGTATGAACTATAAACAAAATGAACTTCTGGCAACTATATAGGAAGATACTAAAGATAAAGGCTATATTGGGAAAAGTAACGGAGCATCACAGAATGGCATTGGGCATCCAGAAAATACAGGTATTCAATTATCACATTTATTGAGTGCCTGCTGTGTTTCAAGGACCGTGGTTAGCACTGGAATACAGCAGTGAAAATAAAAAAAAAAACAAAACAGATGAGAGATTGCATTCTAATTGGAAAGCAGAGAATAAATGAATAAATAAATGGGTAAATGAATCCATTTAAGGAGAAATGTATATGGACAAATAATAAGATGGTTATGACAGTAATAATTAAAATAATTCCAGGTAAAGGGCTCTGAAGAGGTTAAAGCAAGATAAAGGAATAGAACTAGGGGTGTTTGTGTTTCATGGTATGAATTTAACTGGGACAGTTGGGAAAGTCTTCTCAGAAGGGGTTACATTTGAGCAGAGAGACCTGAGTTATGTGAAGGCACGGGCTATGTGAACATTGGGGCATAATGTTCCAGGAGGAGAAAGAGTTAGTGCAGAGTTCAGAGGTAGGAATAAGCTTGAAGCATTTCTGGAAGTAGTAAGGATGTGGGTTGGAGTGAGTGAAGGGAGAGAGGTAATTGATGAGGCCTAAGAGGTTGGAGAAGGAAATGGCAACCCACTTCAGTATTCTTGCCTGGAAAACTCCACGGACTGAGGAGACTGGTAGGCTACAGTCCATGGGGTTGCAAAGAGCTGGACACGACTGAGCTACTTCACTTTTAAGAGGTAGGAGGATCTGGCTCATGTAAAGCACTGAAGGCCATTGGGTTTTATTATAAGTGGGAATACAATGAAGGATTTGAGCAAAGGTGGATCGCATAATTTGATTCATCTTTAAGAGTTCTGACTGACTGCTACATCAAGACTAGACTGAAGGCAGAGAGGAGTCAAAGTTGGGAGAGCCAGTAAGCTTTAGCAGCTGTGCAAACAGGAGATGTTGGAACTTGGACCATAGTGGTATCAATGGAGGTGGTAAAAAGGTTTGGACTTGAGGCACATTTTGAAGAGAGAGTCAACAGGGTTTGCTGATGGCTTGAATAAGGGGTTAGAGGAAAAAGAGGATTCAGAATGACCCCTGGGATTCTGGACTGAACAGTGATGTGGAAAGGGATTCAGTTTATTAGGAGTGATGTTTTAGATACGTTAAGTTTGAAATGCCTGATGGAGGCCAGCAGGTGATGTCAAGGAGGAGACTGGATATATAGACCAGGTGCTTAGAGGAGACGTGAACTAGAGATATGCATGTTGGGGCCGTGAGTACAAATGTCAACTAAAGTCTTGAGCCGGGATGAGATAAATTTAGGGATAATGTGAAGAGAGGATGGGGTTCTGGAACATTTCGATATTTAGAAGTGAGAAGGAGCAGGAGCAAAGGACACTGAGAAGCAGTTGTCATGTCCAAAGGGCAGCAAAGGGATGGAGACAGTGTTTCAAGACTGAGGGTGATGTTACCTGTGTCAGCCGCTGCAGAGGGGACAGGCAGGATAGTGGGAAATATGCGTCTCTGGATTTGGCCAGATGGGTGGACATCTCTCTCCGTTTCTTCAATTTGTATATATATGTACACCCATAGAAAAATTGAGTAAGATTGTTAGAATACCTCCTTTAAACCCGCTTTTTTTTTTTTTTGCAGACCAAAAAAGGAAACTTAACTGAATTGTGGGTTGACAATGCATTAGTTGTTTCAGAATAATTCAGATATTTACATATTCATGGGGCACCTTATACCTCCTACTTCTTGAAATGTCAAAGGCCTTAGGAGGAAAGTATGCATTTTTATTAAAATTTTATTGCAATACCTACCTGATGAGTTGTATATGCTTTCATTTATTTTGATCTCCTTTGACAACAGTTCATAGGGCATGTGGATACAATTCTTTTCCTATTAGAACTCAACTATTTTTGCAATATAAAGATTTCAAATTGCTATGTTGTACACCTGAAATTAATATAATGTTATATGTCAGTTATATCAGTAAAAAAATAATGAATCACAGAAAGGAAGAACTCATCTATTAGGACTCTATCCGGAATCAGAATATTAATAGTATTTTAGAGCTAATAGGGATGAAAAAACAGAGAGAGGTCTTAATATTTAAATAGAAAAGCAGTTTCTATTTAATAAAGAGTACTGAAGAGTATTTTTTTATTGGAATATTGCTCCTTTACAGTGTTCGTTTCTGCTGCACAGCAGTGTGAGTCCACCATGCGTCCGCATGTCCCCTCCGTCCCTTAGAGCCTCCCTCTCAGCCCCGCACCACCCGTCAGGGTCAGCACGTAGCGCTGAGCTGAGCTTCTTGTGCTGTACAGCAGCTTCCGCTGGTTCTGTTTCGCATCGTAACACATGGTGATGTATGTATGGCAGTGCTGCTCTCTCAGCTCGTTCGGCTCGTTCCGCTCTCTCCTCCTCTGACCTCATGTCCACAAGTCTGCTCTCTACATCTGCACTCTGTTCCCGCCCTGCAAATAGGTTCACCAGCACCAATTTTCTAGATTCCATATATATGTGTAGGGGCTTCCCCAGTGGCTCAGCGGGTGAAGAATCCACCTGCAATGCGGGAGACACAGGAAACGCGGGTTTGATCCCTGGGTTGGGAAGATTCCCAGGAGGAGGAAATGGCAAGCCACTCCAGTACTATTATCTGACAAATCCAACG
>NW_011494900.1:3401418-3402516 GCF_000754665.1 Bison bison bison | reverse complement strand
CCCATTCCTTTTTATCCCTTTACTTGAAGGGTATTTATTGGTTTAGAAGTTAGAAAAATTTGGGTGTGAATTCTAGCTCCACAGTGTACTGTTTGATCTTCCGTAAGTTTGTGGAGGCTTGATTTTCTAATCTATAGAATGGGGATGAATAACACTTTTATATGCTTATACAGGGGTCTGATTACTGTAAAGTACGCAGTGCCACACAGCACGTGCCTGGCATGGCTTAGGAATTCACACCGTGTCGGCTGTTCTCCTCTCCCAGGCCTGAAGCCCTGGAAGCAGAAGAGTAGGGCTAGAGCCAGAGGGCCCGTGTCCTAGCTTGGTTTCCGAACTTGTCACTTCTCCAGTAGTTATTGACCTTGCTCACATCGTGAAAAGTGTGACTTTCTCCAGTGAGCCATCGATGGAGTTGTGTGGGGTTGAAGGAAGGGAGGCATTAAGCCGCCTACGTCTTGGCTCCAATCAGAATGACTGGGACCCTCTGTTGTTGTTTTGTTCAGTTGCTAAGTGGTATCCGACTCTTTGTGCCTCCATAGACTGCATCACACCAGGTTCATCTGTCTTTCACTATCTCCCTCTTAGGGGAGTGGTTTGTAACCTGGGAACATTGTGAAAACAACCAGAAAGAGGCTGCCCTGTCCTGCAATGAACTCTCATCAAATATAGGCATCATCGCTCACTTGCATAGGGAAATTTAAGTGATAATCAGTGTATAACTTGCACTCTGTTCCAAAACTACTGGTCTTGGATGTTGAGGGGCCTGGGCTAGCCTTTTGGCATTTATTTGCAAAGGAAAAGGGATGTTAGCTCAGCAGATACAAGAACTGATGTCTGTCATCATTTTTTTCTTGAATTGATGCTTTTGAACTGTGGGGTTGGAGAAGACTCTTGAGAGTCCCTTGGACTGCAAGGAGATCCTACCAGTCCATTCTGAAGGAGATCAGCCCTGGGATTTCTTTGGAAGGAAATGATGCTAAAGCTGAAACTCTAGTACTTTGGCCACCTCATGCGAAGAGTTGACTCATTAGAAAAGACTCTGATGCTGGGAGGGATTGGGGGCAAGAGGAGAAGGGGACGACAGAGGATGAAATGGCT